>NC_056733.1:1672783782-1672938782 GCF_019279795.1 Protopterus annectens | reverse complement strand
GTTTCTATCAATATTCACATAGTCAGTGTTACATATGTGCACGCATACTGTGTGTGTGTGTGTGTGTGTGTGTGTGTGTGTGTGTGTGTGTGTGTGTGTATGTAGTACTGACACACTCTGCCTTGATTTCTATCCGTCACCGTGCCTGTTGTTAGCAGAGACCAGTAGCTGTGACAGCTTGATAATTTTGAATATTTCTTGGGGGAGACCACTTGGTGTATGTGCTTATCTTGCTGTCATTTGCAGCCTTGGGATTGGACCATGGGTCTTTGGACACAGTATAACTACAGCTACTTTATACCTTTTCTTACCTGTAAGCCCTGGGGAGGAAATGTTTTTTAATACTACCCGACTGTCTCTACACATTTTCACAAAATCCTAGTTGAAATTATGCATACAGCTTACTACCGCTACTGGGATTCAAACCGTGGTTGTTTCTGCTAAAAATATAACAAGTGCATGCTTCATCAGAGAGAGCTGTTGGGAAACTACTGTTTCTTTTTGTTGAATGATTTCTTTCTCATTCTCTCTTTGTTGTACGATCTGACCTTGTAATTACAACATTATTATACATACATTCCTATACATACCTGTATTAAAGGGGCAGGTTCCGCACTGCTTACCAATGAGCAAATCCACTTAGCTGGGCTACTCATTGCTTAGCATTCTTATTTACACAATGATTACACCCGATCAGCATAGCTATGCAATGCTTAGCATTGCTTATGTTTTATTTTATGGACTACCACCTGTATGGGATTGATTCATCATTCCTGACATATTATACATTTGTTTACCTTCCCTGACATCCCCCAATGTGCTTTCATTACATTTATTCTTGTGTGACTATACTGTATGGGGCACTTGTGTTTATATGGGGGTTTCACAAATTTATTACACTAACACCTCACATCTGGGCCTAATACACTACTCTGGATTTGAAATATAAGTTACTTCCTACATAAATACAAAATAAATTAAAATTGTAATGATTTCACATGCAAATTGGAAATGGCTTTGGTGAGGCTCGAGCCATGAATGACTACATGCAAGATGTACCCTCTAACCACTAAAATATTGCTGTACTGCTTATATTGGATGTCTATTGCTATTTAACATATCGTGCCATTTCAGCTGGGCTAAGCATAGCTAAGCAATGGGCACACCCACACAGCTATGCTTAAACTTTACTGCAGATGTGAAAAAAAAAAAGATTTATTTGTTGGGGGCTGTGCTTTGCAAACACTGATGACATATAACTTTTCACAGTATGTCCGGATATTTGCATTATATTCTTTGTCCACTTTTCATAAACTTGTGGCTCTTTGGCACATCATTAAAGATTGAAGTTTTACGTTAATGACAGACATTTGCATTTTATATTTCATACCCTTCTGAAAATTCATGCTAATGCTAAACCTGTTATTGTGTCAACTTTCTCAGTTTGTAATGGCAATATTTCAGAGTTGTCTCTTATGGCTTTGTCCAGATTTCTTAGTCTAACAGGTTGTGAGGTTTGCGTTGTAGACTTCAAACCCTTCCCAAAGTTCATGCTAATGCAAAACATGTTATTCTATCCACTTTCTATGCTCATAACTGTAATATTACAGGGTTGTCCCTTATGGCTTTGTCCAGATTTCTTACTCTAATGGGTTGAGAGGTGTAACAAGCAAGCTCGCTCTTTTTAAATTGCTGTACGACAATTCTGGTGTGCAGGGGGCGTGTATATTGTGAGAGTACTGCTGTCAAACACACCCCATATGCTTGTACACATCCCCATGTACCTATTACATCATGGCAGCGCGCCTTCATACATATTCATGGTGCGCTGCCGTGCTGCACAAGAATGGTCCGTTTGCTGAATCTGGGGGACTATAAAGGATTCAGATTAAAAATGGAACAAGACAGGGGATGCCTGCTATCTCCGTTTCTCTTTAACTTGTACACTGAACCTCTCTTCCTATTGATTAATTAGAAAACCTTTCATCATATTCCTATACTATATAATACCAATGTGGCATTATAGACTTTTGCAGATGATTTAAACCTATACCTTAAACTGCCAGGTACTGAGTTACCAAAAATCTTCAAAGCAATAGATACTTTTTCAAAAGTTTCAAACTACAAATTAAACTTGGAGAAATCTTCAATTTTTCTGATTAATCTGCCACAGCCGTTCTTCAGAAATATTCATACTTTTGAAGTTCAGTTAAAATATTCCATAAAATATTTGGGAATGATGTTCCATAATGATCCTAATTTATTCTACCATGATAATATCACTAAACTTTATAGGCTCATAGGTTCATAGGTATGTACTAGACTATCATCCCTAGGCCCTATATAAGCCTAGCCAAATGAGGTTTTGTGCCCCTGTCAAGCAGAGCCACAGCAGTGGTCCCGGGATGAATTTCCCGTTTCCCATCCAATTGTCAAGATTTCTCTTAGAGTGCTAATGAGGAGCTTTGCTTGACATGAATGGGTAGCCTGTTTTAGAGCATAGGATCTCTCTGGGACAGGAATCTATCCCTCCAGCATGTTCTGTTTATTGTGGTGACAAGGTTTAGGTCCCTGGACCGTGTGGCTCGGAGGGACCGGGATTTCTTTAAGTGTAGCATGTCCATCAAATCTGGGTTAGACATCGATTTGTATGTTAGGCAGAGGTCGCCTTGGAGTACGTAATATGCGACAGAGTAGAGCTGGAGTTTTTTTGAGATGGTCTGCGTATGGCATCTGTTTGAGGCTGGTAATCTTCTTAGTGAGGTATTTCTACAGCCTTTCTAGTTGTTGCAGATATCTTGTGAGGTACATGCCAAATGGGGCATTGTACTCTATAATGGGTCTGATGAGGGATGAGTAGAGAGGAACAGTGACCTCACCTTTTCTGGAGGAAAACCCTTTGTGATGAGGTGTGCCATGTATAAGGATTTCTTGACTACTGTGGTGACATGATTATCAAAGAAGAGACTACTATCCACCTGTGTTTCAAAGTCTCTTACCACACTTTCAGTGTTTAGTAGGCTACCACCTATGTGGTAGTTCATGGGTACAGTGTTTTTCCTGAAGGGGTTGACAATGCACTTCTCGGCACTGAGCTTTAGGCCATGACTTTGACACCAAGCATCAGTCTCAGTGAGGCCTCTTTGTGGAATGTCCACATACTTAGGTGAATCGATTATGGCTCCTAGTTTGCAATTGTCTACAAATTTCATTAGCCAGAGAACAGCTGTATTAGCCTGAACTTCAAAGATGTAGATACTGAACAGGGGAGGACCCAGGACCGAACCCTGTTTTACTCAACTTTTCACTGGTCAGATTTGGAGTCGGCTACTTTCACTATGTGGGTTCTGTCAGTGAGCCAGTTGGCCACCCATCTTGTGACATAGGGATTTATGCCTAGTCCAGTGCATTTATCTATAATACCAGAGTGGGGGATGGTGTCAAAAGCCTTGGCGAGGTCAAGATAGGCTGTGTGCACCACCTTACCCTTCTCTACAGCTCTAGCGACTGCTTTGAAGTACTCAATCAGGTTTAGGAGATATGATCTATGTTTTACAATCCCAAACTGAGTGGGGTCCAGGGTATGGAGGTTGCCTGTGTCTTTGTTGCTAAGCACCAGGATGATGTGTTCCATGGCCTTGCAGACCAGTCTTGTCAGGCTAGTGGGGCAGTAGTTCCCAGAGCCAGTAGTGGCTCCCCCCTTTGTGGAGTGGGATAACCATCACTGTGCGCCATTCCATAGGCACAACGCCTGAAGTGAGGCTATGTTTGAACATGGTACTTAGGTGGGGTGCCAGTTCATTCTGTAGTTTATGCAAAATGCAACCTGGGATGCTGTCCAGTTCCATGGAGCAGGAGGAGCAACTAACAAGAAAAGGGGTGTGTGTAATGCCTGCTGAAAGCACATTGGAGCTCAGTGGCCCGTTTTTGCCCTTAGCTAAGCACAGCTAAGGAAGCAGATGTGTTAGCACTGTTTACATTGCTTAAACAGGTGTGCTCAGTGTGCACTGGGCTTTAAACTAAAAAGAAAAAACAGGAAACAGCAGCAGTGTTTACATTTGAGTACTGTGAATGCACGGTGCACCTCAGGGCTTAAACTAGGAGGAAACTGGTAAGGGGAAATAGCAGTAGGAAAGCAATCAAGGAGAAATAGCATAGCTGGCAGGTGGAATGTATCAGAATCAGCCACTTATACAGGCAACAGCCCAGAACACCATTATAAACTATGGAAACTCCTTTCAGACAGTTTTTTTCCACAAACTCTACACCACTAGTGTACACAGATGGGGGATTTTTAAATGGCAAAACTAACTAAAAATGTTAGAGGCTGCTGCCACTTTACTCTATCAATATGTGCTAGAGGCTGAGGGTGGTGAGGAAGAGAATGCTAACAACTGACACACAGTGAAGAGGAGGAGAAGAGTGTCCAGACCCAGGGTATTCTACCAGGGCCTACATGAGCTGGAGATAGTGGAGCGCTGTAGGTGATCAGGGACATTCTACAGCAAATCATTGAGCTGTACTGCCCTTGCCTCACACACAGAACTAACAGAGGGGAACCCATCCCAGTGGATACCAAGGTATGTGTAGGCTTAAGAATATTAGCCACAAGTACCTTCCAAAGACCAACTGGTGATATCATGGGGATCTGACAGGTAGCAGCATCCAGGGTGCTCCACCATTTCCTGGATGCTATGACACCACATGCCAATGAGCACAGCACCCGTGAGGTGTTGACCAGAAGTATGCATCTCTTCCACCGTATAGCAGAAAACCCTGAGGTAGTTGGTGCTATAGATTGCATACACATCCGCATCAAAGCCCCACCCAGCAAGCGGGATAGAGTCTACATAAACCGCAAGGGCTTCCCTCCATAAACTGCCAGGTCATGTGCAATTCCCAGGGCATTATCATGCAAGTGTGTGTTGGCAGCCCTGGAAGCTATCACAACTCCCACATCTGGCATTCCTGAAAGTTGTGTCAAGGATTTGCCAGGGGGGACATCCCATATGGCCATCTAGTGGTGGATGCTGGCTGTGCTCTGGATCCATGGCTGATGACACTCAGAAATGCACACACACCTGAACAAGAATGCCATGATGAGGCACATGCACACACCAGGATCATTGTAGAGTGTATGTTTAGGATGCTCAAGTCACGGTTCGACTGTCTTGACATATCCGGTGGAGTCTTGCAGTACTCCCCAGCTACATGTGGACAAATGTTCGTAGTATGTGCCATGCTACACAATATGATCCTGCAGAAACAGCTGCAGCAGGAACAGCACAGGGAGGGGCCACACAGACCCCCCCACCAATGCCAAGGCCACCACATGCACAGAGGGACTTGGAGGAGGAACTTCCTGAGCCTGCCCCTTTAGGCAAATGGAGGCATGCCATGTATGCCCTATCCTTGGCAAAGAGGCAATGCACAGCACACACACTGACACTGTAGGGACCCAGGGACTGATAGCTCTCTCTCTGACTTGCACATACATAAAATAGATGCCAAACATGACACTACCTGTGTTTACCATGTATAGGGAGTGTACTATGTGCATCTGACATAGTCATCCCTCCAGCACCATTCTCAGTACTGGCCCAGCAATAAGGTAAGTCACTCTTTCTATCAATTAGTGAATAGAATAGTATGTTCTGATAGTTGTTTGTATGGTATGGATGCAAGCATGCAAGGGAATTGGGTGGCTGAATGGGATAGCAGCTGACAGTTATAAGGGATAACAAGGAATTCATAACAAATACTGGTGTCAACATACTAGATAGTACAACACAAGGTGACAACTCCCACCGCAGTACATGTGGTGGCCCAAATAACTGTGGGTGTCCATAGGTCACACACTTGGATGTCAGTAAGGGTCACTTACCCACCACCAGCCTCACCCAGCAGGACAGGTGTAGATGACTATAAAGAAAGGCCAGGCTAAGATCTCCAAATAATGGCAATGGTGAACAGCCCCCTCCATACCTACACACACATACTATAACAGGTCTGACAGTTGCATTTTAGTTCTGAAGGGTAAGAAGTCTGAAACTGAAATTTATGGCATTAAAATCTAACATGTGTACTTAACTGATATGCATCATTTCTGCATGATAGGTCACAATACAATGTAATATGAAATGGAAGCCAACAGAGTAACTACCAGTACAGTCATTGCAAATGTTTAGTCTTCAGGTGTGCACCCCTCCCCACAATCCCATGTAGAAATTCAGCAACATGTAAGTTTGAGGAGAAATATCACTGGAGCACATATTGCCAGAGCTGTCCCAATCTACATGACAGATTGTTGTATGTGTACAATATGCAAGGTTCAGTGTGGTAAGTTTGTTGTGTGTTTAATATTGTCTGGAAGCAGTCAGCATGTAGGCCTGGATAGTTGTGTCTCAGTGGCCTAGGTACAGTACTGTGGTCAACAGGGCCATGTTCCAACAACTGTAGTGCTAACCACACTGCTTCTCAGCTACACCCGTGTCAGCAGTTGTGCATACTCACAGTCCAGATGTCAATATCTGTCACAGTCGGAAAGTTGGACATGCCATGAATGGGGGCCCATACATAGAAACAGTACATAGAGTGCATATAAAATACCTGTCAACTGCACACAACTTTGGAAATATACATAGAGGTTAGCATCACATTAGTTGTCCCTCTACTATGGAATACTGGTAGTCTGGCCAATCACTGGCAGACCACAAAAGGCACAGTTATAAAGTAATGACAGGCTGCCTATGTCCACACCAAGTCAGCATAAGGGGAATGTCCCAGGTATATCTGTGAGTCAGGTGCCAGTCACTTCCATATCACCCATGCATTCAGCTCAACCTACCATCAGCCATAGGTTTATCACATGTCATATCCTTGCTGTAGGAAATTAATACAACATGACCCCATATCTTAATGGGAATACATACATGAAGCTCCATGCTGATAGGTGTCCCATGCAGGTGTGTCCTTATCTGTAAGCAGCAACCTGACTACATCCAGACTTGTGGATCAGTATGAGCAGGAAGGATTGACAGGAACACCTCAACCACTTACCACTTTCATTCCAGGGTAATCCACTAGCTTGCAGCCTGGGAATGTATGAGTGACAGAATGCACTGGCCTGCTACAGATGGCCTGCAGCACTCTAAAATGGCCTACAGTCCTCTGGAAAAGGCCCATTTGTCACCCATAGTGCCAATGTATGGAATGTTAGGGGGTCTTAACTAACAACCTAACACAGTAAACAGAAAACAAATGCAAGACCATGCTGACAAATACCAGTAGCATGCCTCCCCATGTCTTACTGCAAGAACTGTGGACCAGGTCATAAATACTACTGGGATAAAGGTCCAACTATAGGGATACCTCTGAGATATTGCTTTCATGTTGTTTGGAAGAGAAGAGAATAACAGAAGGGGGGTGTAGAAGAATGGATGTCATGGAGTGTGTGAAGTCTGAAACTCTAATGCTTGCCCATACTACTCCCTGACTGCAAACCCATGAATGAATAGCCACAAAACTGCTTGTAAACTACAATGTGAAGGTAAACTGACCTGCTATATGAGTCCTGCCTCTGGACAACCTGAGTGAATCTGTACAGCTGAGAGGTATGACCCCAGAAGGATATGGCCATTCTGTTAAGTTGAGAAAAGCACAAGAAGGGAACACCCATCCAGCATACCACCAAGGTGCTGGACCATTTACACAGAACCAGCAGTCTATTGTCTGTAGCTACCCATCCACAATGGCAGGAGTGTGCCAGGATGTGTAGTCTATGCCTCAGAATATTGGTCTCAGCTTCATTCCCCTTGTATTTCCCTGGTAAATAACGGTGAGCAAGCAATGATATCTGTCAGTAGTTGACGACATGATACATCACAGTGTAAAACAATACAAATGTCAGAAAATCTATGCTACAACCAACCATGTTACACAAGCAGAGCAGACAGCAATAGTTACAGTATCCCCTTTATATTATGCCCATTGTGTCTCCATATTGGCAACCTATCTACAGATATTTATTTATTTATTATTTATTTTTATTTTACATTTGTTAACCGGGCTAGTCTGGCTGGATACATGTCCATTTTCAGCAGAGGCCCGAGGAGAAAAGCTCCACTATCAGACTAAGACATTACAGAGTTTGTAGTCACTAAATGAACTAACTATACAAATAAAACTAATATAATAAGGCAAAAACAAATGCATATACATTTTTCTTATACAAAACTAACTAGATGACAATCTAAAATATCCTTAAGTTAATCCTTAATAAGATATCCTGCAGAAATAGGTTGCTAGGTATAGCTGTAGCACACAAACCCCTGGACCGGAGTACAACTCTCACTGGAATGGATTCACATACTCAATATAGAAGGTCATACTGGGTATGCTCCTACACTTAGAGAAATGAAGCCCATGTCTGACAACACAGTGGACTATAGATATCTGTTATTCGCAGATATCTGTGCACGTACACCAAATTGTGCACCATTTACACTTCACACACACACACATGCACACACACACACACACACACACACACACACACACACACGCACACGCACACGCACATGCACACGCACACACACACACACACACACACATACACACACACACACTGGATAGGAATACTCACACATATCTAAGGCAAACCTAATATAATATGTCAAACATACACACAGAGAGATGTAGGGAAGAGAGAGGTAGACAGTGACAGATAGAATCCCATTATGAGGCCTTTCCCACATATCCCATTGGCCTATATCACATGATGTGCTGATGTCATTCACTGTAGAAATTCCTTTTGTTAGCCCTCAGCCCTATAGTCTCAGTGGTGCTTGTGATAACTGTGTAACGCTATAGTACAGATAAGTATTCATGTAGCATTTGTAATATCAGTCCTGTCAAATGTAAAGTTGTGTGTGTTTCTAGATGAATGATTTTGAGGCCATTCACTCATTGCACTTCCCATTGCCCTTCTTCAGCACTCCTGTTGAAGTCAGTCTCCTTGAAATGAAACTTTGGGCAACTTGCAGCCCTATAAGCTCCATGGTGCTCGTGATAACTGTGTAATATTATAGTGTAGCAAACTAGGTAGGTAGGAGTTGGAGTTCTAATCGCGATCCTGGCAACAGTGAAAATGTGTGTGTTTCTGTGAGAGAGTGTATGTGTCCTTGTAGACACGTCATTTTGAGGCCATTCACAGTCACTATACTTCCCATTGCCCTACTTTAGCACTTCTGCTGATGTTAGTCACCTTGAAATAACCCTTTGGGCAGCTTACAGAGCTATAAGCTGTGCGGCACTCTCACTAATTGCGTAATACTGTAGTGTAGCAAACTAGGTAGGTAGGAGTTATAATCCCAGTCATAGCAACCATAACAATGTGTGTGTTTGTGTGAGAGTGTGCGTGTGGGTGTCTTTGTAGAGACATGATTTTGAGGCCTTTCACGCTCACTACACTTGCCATACCCATCCCTTAGCACGGCTGCTGATGTCACTCACCTGCAAAGATACCCTTGGACAGCTGTTCAGCATATAAGCTGTGTGGCACTCGTGATAACTGTGTGATACTATAGTATAGCAAACTAGTTAGGTAGGAGTTCTAGTCCCAGTCCTAGCAACTGTGAAAATGTGTAAGAGCATGTGTGTTTCTTTGTAAAAGCATGATTTTGAGGCCATTCACACTCACTACACTTCCCATTGCCCTAATTTAGCACTTCTGCTGATATCAGTCACCTTGAAGTAACCCTTTGGGCAGCTTGCAGTGCTATAATCTCCATGGTGCTCATGATAACTATATAATACTATAGTGCAGCAAACTAGGTAGGTAGGAACTCAGGAGTTCTAATCCTGTCCCTGGCAACTATAAAAATGTGTGTGTTTGAAGATGCATGATTTTGAGGCCATTCACACTCACTACACTTCCCTTACTCATCCTTTAGCACTGCTGCTGATGTTACTCACCTTCAAGGATACCTTTGGTCAGCTAGTCAACATATAAGCTCCCTGTTGCTCGCGATAAATGCATGATAGTATAGTGTAGCAAACTAGTTAGGTAGGAGTTCTAATCTTGGTCCTGGCAACTAGGAAAATCTGTGGGTTTGTCTGACTGAGTGTGTGTGAGTGTGTGTGTCTGTGTAGAGACATGATTTTGAGGCCATTCACCCTCACTACACTTCCCTTCCCCCTCCTTTAGCACTGCTGCTGATGTCACTCACCTTCAAAGATACCTTTGGACAGCTCTTCAGCATATAAGCTGCTTGGCACTCGTGATAACTGTGTGATACTATAGTATAGCAAACTAGTTAGGTAGGAGTTCTAATCCCAGTCCTAGCAACTGTAAAAATGTGTAAGAGAGTGTGTGTGTCTTTGTAAAAGTATGATTTGGAGACCATTCACACTGACTACACTTCCCTTCCCCTTCCTTTAGCAGTGCTGCTGATGTCACTCACCTTCAGAGATACCTTTGTACAGCTCACCAACATATAAGCTCTGTGATGCTGGTGATAACTGCATGATGCTGTAGTGCAAAACACTGCTAAACACTACTTAGGTAGGAGTTCTAATCTCAGTTCTGGCAATTGTAAAAGTGTGAGTGTGTGTGTATATCTGTAGGTTAAAGTATTTTGTGTCCATACACAGCCAGTACATTTCAAAGTGTAATACTTTACAACGGCTGCTATCACACACCTTAGAAGTATGTTTGGATGCTGTTCTACCTCTAAGCTCTGTGGCATGTGTGATAAATGTGTAACAATGTTGTAGCAATAGCTACATGGGTAGGGGTTTAAATCTCATGCCTGGCAAGTGGGTGTGTGTGTATATATGTCTATATGTAAGTGTTTGTACCTTAAAGGTTTTGGCCACATTTACACCCAGTACACTTCTCAGTGCCCAACTTTAGCAGTCCTGCAGATATCATTCACCTTAGATGTACCTTTTGACAACAGTAAACCATGTAAGTTCAGTGGTGCATGTGGTAAATGTGTAACATAAAGGTCTGAAGCCATAGTTAGAGAGAGGTTCGAACCTCACTCCTGGCAAATGTGCATGTAGGGTAAAGTATTTTATGACATCTCTCACCCACTACATCACCCAATGCCATTATTCCAATGGCTGGTGATGTTCCTCACCTTAGAAGTACATTGGGACAACATCCATCCTATAAGTGCCGTGGTGCATGAGATAAATGTATAACACTGTAGTAGCAATGCATAGATAGGTAGGGGTTCTAAACTCAGTACTAGCAAGTGTCTGTGTGTGTGTCTCTGTCTGTCATCAGTATTCTGTGTGGGTGCTGTTGTGATTGTGTAATAACAGGATCTATTGGGGGTGGTTTTTGCTAAATTATTATATTGATGGCCTAGTATATATCCCAATTTCCATATTACAAGTCCAACAGTTATGAAACACTGTAGAGGTTTGTGTAACAATTTACAGCTCTAAATGTGTAGTGCCATGTGCAATGACTGTGACAGTATGGTATACTTAACAATATAGGCAACCCTTCTAATACTCAGACTACTCTCCACTCAGGAATCATACACAAACACACTTGGCTAGGCATCAGCCATAATATCAGTAGTTCTCTTGCAAACTGCCTCAGAGATAGTACCCATGATGTGATTGCAGTGGACTCCATGTCAAACCGATGACCAGATATGACTGGTGTCACACAGGGTATGGACCCATATCCTCTCATGTTTGGGATCTACCCTTCTGAGGTGCAGGAGAACACAAAGGCACCCTTGCTGAAAATGTTTGCATACAACAGTAAGGTGGGTGGTAGCATTCCCAATCCATGTGATGTTGACATAATGCACAAAGTTCACTCTGACACCTACGACTGTTGTCAGAACCCTGAACATTACCTCAATGCCATGATATGTGCTGCCCTTACCTTTGGGAACACCATAACTCACATGAAGTAATACATTGGTGGTAGTCCACTGAACAGTGATGTTGTTATAACAGAATGGGAAACACAGGTTGACAATCAGCTGTCTGTTGACCACAACAGTGCCACTGACATCAGAACATACTTTGATGTGTCACATCTTCTGACTGTGTGTTATCCAGCAAGTAAAAGGACATGGTCACCCTGTACCCTCCCCTCAGTAGCTCAGTCAATGTGTACATTGGCCCTATTGCCATTTACCCCACTGGACACCTGCAACAACTGTAGAGTATGCAAATGCACCCCACAAAGAGAATAGCATGCCTTATATACATGCCCTGTATGGACAGACTCCAATAACTCCAATGAATCCCTGTATCATACTGTCTGTGTAGGTGCAATCACTACCTCAGTTACATTTAAGTTAGGATTCAGATTACACTGAGAATTGGGACTGTATATGTAAGGCTAGTGTGTGAGTGGCAAACAATGATGTATTTGTTCACACAGTCCATATACTCTACTGTTCACTTGACTTACTGGTATGTGACTGTGACTGTGGTGATATTGCTTTTGGCTATGCACTTTCACACTGGTGTCTGTTTCTCAGTGCTGTTACATCCCTGTAGTGTCTGATATATTTGCTATTACATGTGTAATTACCCATAGCAGATTCCCTAATTCAGTTACTTGTGCTATTTCACTAAATATATGTTAGAGCACACAGGAGGGTGTTACTACAGCAACTATGTTATCTTATCTACACCAGTACTTCAAATACATCCCCATTTTCATGGCTTCCACCCATCACTTTGTCAGCATTGGTCCAGATTCATTGCAGTAAGGGGTTCTGAGCATACCTGTCAATCGGCTGGATTGTTTCAGGATGTTAAGGTTTATTGCTCATATTTCTGGTCTGTTTTACATATTATTCTCATTTCTCTAGTAAATCACTGTGATGATATGATTGTTGTCAGAAAATTAGGACATACATTTCATTTACCTATCTCACATCCATCAAAATATGTATGCTGAACCAAACTGTGTCACTCTGTCAAGAAGAATACAGAGGGACAATGACCTCTTCCTTCATGGATGCTAATGTGTTAGTACTGAGATGTGCCACATAGAAGGACTTTCTGACCACAGTGGCAAAGTGGTGGTCAAAAGAAACATTGCTGTCAATCTTTGCACCCAGATCTATTATAATGCCTTCTTTGTTCAGGGGACTACCAACGATGTGGTAAGTCATAGGAACAGGGTTTTCCCCAAAGGGGATGACGACACATTTTCTGACATTCAGCTTAAGGCCACGGCTCTGATACCAGTCATTGGTCTCGGTGAGGCCTTTCAGTAGGATGGCAACATCACTTGGGTAGATAATGATAGCTGCCAACTTGCAATTGTCTGCAAACATTATCAGCCAGAGTCCCTTCATGTTGACATGGACTACAGAGAAGTTGAAGAAGGGGTGGGAGGTTGGCATAATGGTTAAGGTGTTTACCTTACAAACATAAGGTACAGGGTTTGATTCTCACATGGTGTAACTGTCTAGGCTAAAAATGGCCCACAAGGGCAGTTAGCCTAGTACTAATCTATGAACCTATGAACCTATGATGCCAAACATGAGAGGACCCAGGACAGAACCCTGTGGGACTCCACTTAAGACTGCTCAGCAGTCTTACTTGAGGTAAGCTATTTCCACACTATGAGTCCTATCTATGACCCATTTTGCAGCCCACCTAGTGATATAGGGGTTGATGCCTAGCTTAGTAAGTTTTTGCATGATGCCTGAGTGGGGAATATTATCAAAGGCTTTGGCCAGATCAAGTTAGGCTGTATGTGCCACCTTGCCTTCTTCCACAGCTCAGGTGACTGACTTAAAGAAGCAGACCAGGCTGATTGAGCAAGTATGACCTACCCTTCACAACAGTAAACTGTGTGGAATCCTGAGTCTGCGGATTTCCATATCCATGTTTATTAGGTGGACGATGATGAATTCCATAGCTTTGCATAACAGATTTGTCAGGCAGTTGGGGTGGTAGTTCCCAGGATCTGTAGTTGCACCTCATTTGTGGAGAGGGGTGACTGTAGCAGTGCACAATTCAGTAGGGACAAAGCCTAAGGTGAGGCAGTGCTTGAACAGGGTACACAGGTGAGGTGCCAGGTCACTCTGTAGTTCATGTAGAACACAGCCAGGTGTACTGTCAGGTCCCATAGAAGCTGTATTCTTGGCCTTGGACAGTGGTGTTTTAATCTGTGCAGCAGCAATACTGGGTGCCTGGCAGTGCACTGGTATTGTGATTGGTCCTTTGGGGGAAGGGGTAAAGTTTGTACTGAATATGTCAGACAGTATTATTTGGTGGCTCAGTCTAGGAGGTACCATTGTCTAGTAGCTCAGAGCAAATCTTGGTATTGCCATGGAGATTCTTTACATAATTGTATGAGGCCTTGTGGTTGTCTTTACTATGTGCTCCAATTCTGCTTTCACAGCTAACTTTGTAGTATTTGATGAAGGATCTCAACTTTTAATTGAGGCTGATAAGGGTTTTTTTTCCAGTCTTGGGATTTCACCTAATTCTACATCAGTTCCCTCCTTCTGTTGTACAGTTTCTTTATGGCCAGGGAACACCAAATCGGCTTCTTTTTTTTTTGAAGGTAAGAGTCTTGGTTCTATTGAGTATGGTGGTATCCATGCATTTGTGTATGTTTTCATAGTGCATTTTTGTTTGATTCAGCAGTCATGCAACTAGTCTCCACTTGCATGGCTGCCATGATGTTAGCCACCTCTGTTTTTAGGAGGCCATAGTTAGCTTTGGAAAGACTTTTCATGGTGATTACATGTGCAGGGAAGCTGGAAGGGCTGCGGATTTCCAAAGGTGATTACTTTGTGGTCAGATATAACAAGGGAGGAGTTGACTATTGGTGTACAGCAACAGTCGCCCATGTTAATAAGGACAAGGTCGATGTGATGGGCAAGTGCAGCGGTGCATGAGTAGCATTTCCAGTTAATTGTGGGGTAGTTGAACTCAACCAGTATGAGAGTGTTAGGGTGGAAACTAATATTCTCCAGGATGTTTAGGGACATGGAGTGTGTGTCTTGGGACATGTTTGAATGTGTTTGTAGCTGTTATATATTTATGTATATTTATGTATACATACACACACACACACACACACACACACACACACACACACACACACACATATATATATATATATATATATATTTTCACTTTGAATCATTTAATGTTAAGAACATCGACGTTCTGATCATCGAGACCAAAACATCGATGTTCAGAACATCGAAGATTCAAAATGAACCATACAAACACCAAAAAAACTTACAAAAACTATGTTATGCAGGGGGCCATCACCCCATGCACCCCCCACACCCCCCTACTTTAATATTCCAACTCCGAGATCGCACTACAGTGGGGTAAGGGAAATCTCCCATTTACCGCTATATGTGGTAGCGCTAAACGAGAGATTTCCCGTACCCTACCTGCAATGCCAACACTCGGATGGCAGACACACACACACTCACACACACACACACACACACACACACACACACACACACACACACACACACACACACACACACACACACAACATGCAGAGCACCTTGCTGCCCTGCATACACAACCAAAAGTCTACACTTTCACTTACCTGGCACTTCCACTTTAAACCTTCGATGTTCTGAACATTGATGGTCTGGTCTCGATGATCAGAATATTGATGTTCTGAACATTCGATGATTTAAAGTGGAAAAATATCTATCTATATATATATATATATATATATATATGTGTGTGTGTGTGTGTGTGTGTGTGTGTGTGTGTGTGTGTGTGTGTGTGTGTGTGTATTTATTCACCTTTCTATATATATATGTGTGGGTGCATATATGTAGATATAAATTTAGATGCATATCTCTCTCTCTATATATATATATATATATATATATATATATATATATATATATATATATATTATGTATAGATTTGTCCACATATATGCATCTCCATACATATCTATATATATATATATATATATATATATATATATATACATGTATACATAGAGAAACCGACTGATTCTACAGACTACATTCTCTACTGTTGAATGACTGCACTAACTGATATGTTTGGAAAATCACCATTACTTTAAAGAGCTCAGGTGGTGTAGGGGTGCATTGCTTTGATTGTAGTTTACAGGGCCTAGGTTCAAGACGAGGCAGGGTAGAATATTTTGTTGCAAGGCAGAACAGTTGCTGCTGGGGAGGAAGGGATAAGGGCAATAATTAAAAGAGGTCCTAGTTTGGGCCCATTGACCCCCATTTTGACAGCCTTTGGACAGATTTGTTGCAGTAAGAGTGAGAGTATGGATCTGACGTCTGACTTCACTACACACACACACACACACATATATATATATATATATATATATATATATATATATATATTCTTATATATGAATATTCATATCTATCTATATATATATATATATATGTGTATATATATATATATATATATATATATATATATATATATATATATATATTTATATATATATATATATATATATATATATATATATATATATCTATGGGTCCCCATCACATGGTCGACTTTTCAGAAAGTCGAATTTCTTATGGCCGAGACCATATGATCAATTTTCAAAAGGTCGACCATGGGGAACTGCTATCTCTGTACAGTGTGGAATGGGAAAATTTCATGTTCCGCACTGTACTGTGATCTTGGAGTTGGTATATTTAGGTTACGGGGGGTGGGGTGGGGGGGTGCAGGGGGGCTTGCCTACCTGCTAACAGTTGAAAGGTAAGTGTTTGGTGTGTATGTGTTTATTTTACATGGTCGGCTTTTCGAAAGTCGATCATATGGTCTTGGCCATATGAAAGTCGGCTTTCTGAAGAGGCAACCATGTAAAGTGACCCATATATATCTATATATATATATATATATATATATATATATATATATATATATATATATATATATATATATATATATATATATATATATATATATATTCCAGAAAATGAACCCAAGTAGAAATGTATAGAAGGTGCTGGTTCAAATACAGTAGTAATAATCCAATGAGATAGTCCAATCCAATGAAAAACCAAAAAACAGCTTTATTAACAAACGTAAGCGCTTTCACGGAGATGTATTCCGCTTCCTCAGACGTACTACAAAACACTCATACATTTTCTCTTATATAGTACCACATAATTGATTAATTGATCATTCAGTAATTAATCCTTGTAATTGCAAAGTTGTAAAACAAGGATAATAAAAGCAATAGCAATGCATGGTGTAAAAGGAAAAACATTGCCTAATACATAATTGCATAAATATAAATATAAATATAAATAGTAAATCTTACCATATAAATAGATGGCATGAATAAAATATTATAAAATCATGCAAATGCAAAACAAACAAAGTAAAAAGAACAAAATGGAATACATATGACTAAAGTTCAGATTATAAAAGTGTATATATGACCTTAAAAAAATATATAATTTATATGTCTATTACTTAAGAGACCTTGCTTTAAGCATGGGCTTAAGGGAAACATTCTCATTAAGCCCACTGTCCTTGTGTGCAGTGAGTCTAAGGATCCACCTGACTTCAGCCTGTTCAGTCAGGTTAATAATATCACCTAACCTAATGTTATTCTGTAGATGCAACACTTGAAATTTAAACACAAGTTCCTTGCCCTTGTGAAGAGTGTGTTTGGCTAGGGCACTATATTCATGTTGCCTAGAGAGACAATATATGTGGTCCCTTATGCGCTCCCTAAGTGTTCTGTTTGTTTTGCCCACATAGAAACAAAAGCATGTTTCACAATGGGCCACATATAGGTTCATAGGTTCATACTAGGCTATCTGCCCTAGGGCATTTATAAGCCTAGCCAGAATGTGTTTGGCTTTCGCCACCCATTTTAAATTTATTTTGCTATGCCCTTTTTCGAGGTTAGTATACTGTGCCTCTGTCTAACAGTGACACAGAAGTGATACCCGGGGTAAACCTATGATCTCCCATCCACTCATCAAGATTCCTCTTGAAGAGAGTCAATGAGGGACTCTGCCTAACCTGGACTGGGATTTTATTCCAGAGTGAAGGGAGCCTCTGGGTTATGAATCTGTCCCTCCAGCATGTCCTATTTATTTCAGTGCTGAGGTTCAAGTCTCGAGCGTGTAGCTCGATGGGATTTGGATTTTCTGAGGTGCAGCATGTCCATTAATTCTGGGTTGGACATGGCTTTATACGTCAGGCAGAGATCGCCTCTGAACAGGCGGTATGCCACTGAGTAGAGCTGGAGTTTCTTTAACCGGGCAGCATATGGCATCTGTTTGAGCCCTTTGATCCTCTTGGTGAGGTACTTTTGGGGTATTTCCAGTTGCTGCAGGTGTCTGGTAAGGTACATCCCAAAAGGGGCATTGTACTCAATTATGGGCCTGATGAGGGATGAGTAAAGAGGCACGATGACCTCCCTGATCTAGATGTGAATCCTTCGTGATTAGGTGGGCTATATAAAATGTTTTTCTAACCACTTTGGCCACGTGGTGGTCAAATGAGAGAGTGCTATCAACGTGGGTCCCGAGATCCTAATTACTTCTTCTGTACTTAATGGATTACCACCTATGTGGTAATTTGTGAGCACTTTGTTTTGCCAAAGGGATGACTATACACTTTTGGCATTTAGCTTGAGGCCATGGCTCTGGCACCAGTTGTCTGTTTCTATGAGGCCCTTTTGGAGGATGCTTGTGTCGGCTGGAGAGTTGATTATGGTGCCCAGTTTGCAGTCATCTGCGAACTTGGTCAGCCACAGTCCTTCCGTGTTGGCCTGTACCTCCAAGAAATATATACCGAACAAGAGAGGTCCCAGGACTGAGCCTTGTGGGACACCACTTGTAACTGGTTTGTAGTCTGACATGACTCCAGCAATTCTAACCATGTGGGTTCTGTCCTTGAGCCAGTTTGCAATCCATCTAGTGACATAGGGGTTTATATTTAAGCTGGTGAGCTTATCTATACTGCCCGAGTGGGGTATTGTATCAAAGGCTTTTGCGAGGTCCAGGTAGGCTGTGTGGACCACATTCCCCTCGTCAATCGCCTTGGTGACTGTTTCAAAGAAATCAACCAGGTTTAAGAGGCAGGATCTGCCCTTAACAAAGCCGAACTGGATAGGATCCAGTGTCTGTAGGTCCCCAATATCTTTATTTATGAGGTCCATGATGATCCTTTCCATAGCTTTGCAGACCAAGCTAGTCAGACTTATGGGGCGATAGTTTCCAGGATCCGTTGAGGCACCACCTTTATGGAGAGGGACCACTGTTGCTGTACGCCACTCTTTGGCACATATCCTGTAATAAGGCTGAGACT
Source organism: Protopterus annectens (assembly GCF_019279795.1). NCBI lineage: Eukaryota > Metazoa > Chordata > Ceratodontiformes > Protopteridae > Protopterus > Protopterus annectens. The sequence continues at coordinate 1,672,919,462 of NC_056733.1, read as the reverse complement.
GAACAGTAGTTTTATGTTTGGGTTTAGCTCTTCTTGGAGTTCATGTAGGACGCAGCCCGGGACACCGTCTGGTCCCATTGATGCTGTGTTTTTTGCTTTGGAGAGGGCAGCTCTTACCTGAGCATCTGAGATGTCAGGGGCAGCACTCCGCTGGGATAGATATTTGCCCTTTTGGTGGGGAGTGGGGGAGTTTGCGCTGAACCTGTCAGCTAGGATGTTGGCAATGTCTGTGGGTTCAGTGTATTTTTTGTCATTTTGGACTAATTCTGAGCATATCTGGGAATTACCACCCAGGTTCCTAACATAACTAAAGAAAGCCTTGTGATTATCCTTAGTGTCCTGTGCAATTTTTCTCTCGAAGCTGGCCTTAGACAATTTTATGAGTGCCCGTAGTTTTTTGTTAATACTGATCAGTGATGCCTTCCCTTTTTGTGATTTTGCTCTATCATTTAGTAGCTTCCTCCTTCTATTGTATAGTTTGTTTATGGCTGGGGTCCACCAGACAGGACGTCTGCCTTTGGAGGATTGGGTCTTGGTTTTATTTGGGATTGCATGATCCATGCATTCCTGAAGGTGTTCACAGAATGCGTTTATAAAGGATTCTGCGGTCTGGGCCGTATTTTCCACATGCCCGGGGGCTTTGAAGGATTCCACCTCAGTTTTGAAGAGTGTGAAATTTGCTTTAGAGAAGTTTTTCACTGTGGTTTTCTGGGCAGGGGGTGGGGTCGGGATGTGAATATCCAGTGAGATTAGTTTATGGTCTGATCTTACCAGTGAGGGATACACTTCTGGTCTGGAGCATAGAGTCCCCATGTTGGTGATGATCAGGTCCAGTATGTTTTCCCCTCTTGTGGGAGTGGTAACAAGTTGTTCCATAGCATTTGAGTTTATAAATTCTAGGAACCTTTGGGCTAGGGTGTTGGAGCTAGAGTAATGCTCCCAGCCAATGTTTGGGTAGTTGAAGTCGCCCAATATAATGGTGTTTGGAGAGACCTTCATATTTTCCAGTGTTCTCAGGAAGGCCGAGTGGGGTTCCTGGGTTTGGGAGGGTGGTCTGTAGCAGGCTATAAACTGGAAGGCAGTTTTACCCACTGTTAGTTGCACATGGATAGTCTCTGATGCTTCGTGCTTTGCCACCAATCTGGAGGTGTGGGTATCTTTAAATATCGATACTCCCCCTCCTTTTGTGGTTCGGTCCAAGTTTTGGGGCCGAAAAGCATGGTATGAGGTATAACCTGGTAGTGCTGGGGTGCTCTCGGGAGTCCGGAACCAGGTTTCTGTTACTGCACAGATATCGATGTTCTCCATGCTAAGGAGAGTTTAGAGTGCATCTTGAGGTTTAGACTTCTGGCATTGAGTAGCATTACTCTTAGTTTCTTATCCCTTGTGATACCTATGGAGGTGGGTTTGTCTTTTGAGCCTTGCCTAAAAAAGGCACTATGGGGGTAGCAAGAGCCTTTGCCAATATCCGAAAGCCCAGGGGTGACAGGTGCAAGCCGTCCCTAGTGAAGCATCGTGGCTTGTCGAGCATATCATCCCAAGCTGACAGGCATTGGATCCCCTTTGAATGACACCAGTACTTAAGCCAATTGTTGAAATTGATCATCTTGTCTTCATATTGTGGCATCATTCTTGGTGAGGGTAAGATGCTACTCAAGGTCAGGGTCATACCGGCCTGGGCTACATGCTCAGAGAGCTCCTTTATGTCTCTTTTCATGTAGTCCAGGGAGGTACGTCTCAGGTCATTCACACCAGCATGGACAATGACTGAGTCATATTTGTACTTGCCTTGGAGTGACCTGAGTGCTTTTGTTATGTGACGGATCCTAGCGCCCGACAGGCTGCTCACCGTGACCCTCTCCTTGTTCAGCCTGGTGAGCAGGACGTCAGTGTGCCTGACGATAGAGTCACCTATTACAAGTGTATCAGGTGTGTTTAGTCTTAAGGGCTGTGACTGTTCGGCACACTGGCTTTGTGAGATATGTGTTGCACGTGTTTTGTTTTGGGGTAGCGGTTGCTTGGGTGTCTGCTTTGGAGGTCTCTGCTGCTTAGGCAGATCTTTATTTAGAGCCTCAAGTATGTTTTGTGTGATTATGTGTTTGGTTTGCTGTCGTGGTAGGTCTATGTGAGACTGGAATTGTAGTGAGTGTGGTTTCCTTCTCCTCCTGACTGGTTATGCCAGTACTGAGTTGAGAGAGCTTAGCCTCCAGTTTGGCTATATGGTTGCATCTCTCACATGTGTTGGAATTTGTTGCGAGGAGGAGAGGGTTGTCTGTGTACATGAGGCAGTTGTAACATTGCTTCAAGATTCCCAGATTCACCAGCTGGACCAGAGAGGAGATTGACAACTGACCTTTGGACATGCTAGAATAATATTGTGAATTCCTTAATAATTGAAAGCAAGGGCCAGTGGTGAGTGAGGGTGTAGTGCTTTTAATTTTTAGTGCTGACTTATATAATTGCTTTAGTGAGCAAGTGCCAGGTAACTTAAGTGCAATGTGTTACAGGTAACTTAAATGCAAAAACGACAAACAGTAACTTTCTTTCAAGTGAAACAAGGAAATAAGTACAGTAAGCAATGCAGATATCACTAGCGATCCACAGAAGTGCTGAGAAGCCGCGTATTAGGTGAAATTAGCGTTCCAGGGAAATAACAAGCAAACAAACAACAAGCATATAAACAAAGCTAGATTCAGCAGGCCTGGATCTAGTCTATGCTACAGCAAACAAGGTGTACCAATTTCAGTAAGATACAGTTCAAATATTCAGGCACTATAAACCTTTAACCAGAAATTCCCAGCTCAGAAGGGCAGAGTCCAGCCTCTTCTCCCACAAGAGTGCAGACCATGAACCTTCTTAATTTAAAATAACTGGCCTGAAGCCCAAGTGCTTAAACCAAAACTAATACACTTTAAGAATAACAGACACTGGGCTCTCAATCAGCAGTTCCCAACTTAGAAGGATGAAAGCTACCTGTCCTGCCACCACAGTGCATGCCACAAACCTTCCTAATGTAAAACAACTGGTCTGAAGCCCAAGGGCTTAATCCAAAAGACTTAGAATGATAGCTACACTTTAATCAAGTTACTACCAAGCAGTAATAAATACAATTGAATACTTTAGAGAATGCCTGGATTAGTGCTCAAGTTACACAAACAAAGCTAGATCCAGCAGGCCCGAATCCAGTCTATGCCACAGCAAACAAGGCACCAACTTCAGTAAGAAGAAGTTCAGATATGCATGCACTATAAGCCTTTAACCAGAAATTCCCAGCTCAGAAGGGCAGAGTCCAGCCTCTCCTCCCACAAGAGTGCAGACCATGAACCCTCTTAATGTAAAATAACTGGCCTGAAAGCCCAAGTGCTTAAACCAGAATTAATACACTTTTAGAATAACAGACACTGAGCCCTCAATCAGCAGTTCCCAACCTAGAAGGATGTAAGCTACCTGTTCTGCCACTACAGTGCAGACCACAAACCCTCTCAGTTCAAAACAACTGGTCCAAAGCCCAAGTGTTTAAACCAAAAGGCTTAGAATGAGTTACACCAAGCAGTAATAAATACAATTGAGTACTTTTAAGATGATGCAAAAGTAAAATAAAGTAGGTAGATACACAAGTACAGTAAAAGCAGATTAATTTTTTTTTTTTTTCTGAACAAGTGCTGAGATCAAAGAAACAGATTTGAGTGCTGAAACTAGAAAACTGGCTAGTTATATGAAAAAAAAAACTAAGCTAGAAGGCTTCCCTTCAACACAGAAGGGTTTGGGGGCTCAGAAGCCTACAAATAGTCTATACCACTTAATAGGAAAGGCAGGAAACAAGCTTAAATTTTTATTTTTTTTTTCTGTTTCCCAGATGCTCTCTTTGTACACAGTAGGAGTGCCTGAAATCAGAATATGATCTCACTGCACTCAGTTGAGTGAGCAAATGAGATGGGCCCAGAAGGAGTATCCAAACACAAATTTACAAGAGGGGCGGGCAGTTTCAAGGCCACTAAGATTAACACCAAAACAAAAACAGGGAGGGTGGGTGAGACTAACTGAAGAGCAGAGTCAAAACTTCCAGTTCAGTTAATATTCCTTACATATATACTACATTTTTAGTGTTACAGTTAGATTGGTACCTGATTTCCCATAGCCTACCAGTATCAGGATGCTTAAAAAATCTAGACTCATCTATACAGCTACATTGGGCACATTTACCACATTTTTTAGTCCCTCGATAGGGTTGGTTGTATTGCATCCTACTATCACTTAAATCAGTGTAACACAAATGCTGTTTGAGACTTTTCATATTTCTATACGTATATAATGGATGATCGCCTACCAATTTTCTAGTCCTATTGTCGACCATAAGCATATTCCAGTTGTTAGAAATGACTTTTTGGATGATAGGAAGATTCGTACTATAAGGTAGCACCACATGTGGTTTAGTTAAACTATCATTGTTGCTAACATTCAAAGATATCTGAGTCCTGTTAGAATAATATGGTCTGGCTCTAGTTTCTCTAAATCTATGCACTATAGTGTGAACACTATCCGCCTCTCCAACATTATATCCTCTAGTTAAGAGGCTTCCCTTTAGCTTATTCAGCTCAGCATATAATGAGGTGTCATCACAGCAGAGCCTAAACACTCTCATAACCTGTCCCTTGACTATGTTGTTAAAGACTTTTAGATCGTGCATACTTGTCCTATGCAAAAATGCAGGTCTGTAGCACCATACCTCTCAACCTCTTAGAGCAAAAAATCTGCACAAAGCCTAAATGATGGGGGGACAAATAGGGACACATTTTAACTATTGCTTTTACAAGCTTAGAACGTTGATAGAATAATAGGTTTTGCATTAGCATGAATTTTCTGAAGGATGTGGAGTCTTAAACTCAAATATTTCTCATTATTTAATGACTTCAATCCACAGCTATTTACCAGAAAGGTGCAGATTTTAGGAGGAACACACCAAAAATATGAGGCAAAACTCTGGACATTCTGAGAAAATCTGGACAGTTGAGAGGTATGTGTAGCACGGTTTCCTATATATCTTGGTCAAATACTCATTATCATGTCGATAAATGGTCGTGTCAAGGTAATTAATAGAGTTTATCGAAAACTCCAAAGTAAACTTCAGAAAGCCCCCTAAACTATTGAGGTGTTGTGAAAAATCTATGAGGAGTGTATCTGGTCCCTTCCACAGGAAAAAGACATCATCTACAAAACGTCTATAAAAGGTAATATTGGAATGGTTCAGCATGATCTCCCTTTCCCAGGCCACCATGACCAGATTTGCATAAGTGTTAGCACAACTAGTGCCCATGGCCACACCTCTTTTCTGTCTATAAAGTTTATCTTGGAACAGAAAGGCATTGTTATCTAAAACTTGTTCTAATAATAAGCAGAGTAATTCTGCCTTATCCACTGACATAGATCCTTGTTCCAGCAATAATTTCCTAACCATCCCTATGCCTTCCTCATTGGGGATACATGTGAATAGTGACTCCACATCCATGGTGGTCAATAAAATGTCTGTAGTATCAACCAAAGTAGTGGTATGTACAAACAAGTCAGTTAGGAACTGTTACGTATCTTTCAAAACATATGTATATTTGGACAGAACCTGTTTAAGTTCATTGTCCAAGTAAATAGAAATTGGTTCTGTGAGCCAGCCTGCGCCAGAAACTATAGGTCTAAATGATGGAGAAGTGAGATTTTTGCATATTTTCGGTAAACCGTGTATCCTCGGTATTGCAGGATACTCTACATAGAAATAATCAAACATTTCAGCAGTTATTAAATTCATCGTCTTACATTCAAGCAAAGTATTGTAAATACTGTTATGTATTGTGGCTATATATTCAGGCAAAATCAACTCATAAGATTCACTTTCTAGCATTGCAAGCATAGAAAGCAAATAGAAATCATGGTCTAACACTACCACCGGTCCACCTTTGTCTGCTGGGCATACGACTATATTCCTATTGTTCTTAAGATTGTCAAATGCTACTCTTTCTTGTTCACTCAAATTGTTCTCGGTGGTTATTGCCTGACTATTGAATTCATTATATAAGTCATTTTCAACCACTTTAAGAAATATTTCTAAGTCCGGTGGTAGATGTGGACAAAACGTGCTATTCTTTTTAAAACGGATTGATCCTGAATTAGGAGCACATTTGGTTTTTCATTGGATTGGACTATCTCATTGGATTATTACTACTGTATTTGAAACAGCACCTTCTATACATTTCTACTTGGGTTCGTTTTCTGGAATTTATTTGGGACTTGGATTGTTATTGAGATATATATATATATATATATATATATATATATATATATATATATATATAGATAGATAGATAGATAGATAGATTTTTGCTTTGGGTACATACATAGATATTTATATATATGCATTTATTTATTTACTTATATATATATATATATATATATATATATATATATATATATATATATATTGCCCTTTTTTTTTTCGAAGGTGAGAGTGGGATGTTGAGGAAGGATAGTAGGTATATTTGGGGGGAGGTAGTTTGGGTAGGAAGACAGACAAAACCGAAAAGACAGCATACAGGGGCGGTATATGACACACGTGGGGGGGTAAACACCTTAGACGGGGAGGGGTGTTTGGTAATCGGAAGCACACAAGCCCCCAAATGGTTACATTCGGACTGGGGTCCCTACCCATGGGCAGTTACCACTGCACCTTCATGGCCCCAAAGCTGGCTGTGCTGGCGGCTGAGCAGGAGGGGCAGGCTGACTCTGTAAATGCACCATGTGGCCCTCAAGCTGGCATAGCAGACCTCCCAATTCTTTGTGGAGTTGAATACGCATCAGACCCCAGACCTGGCTTTGGGTGATAGGATCTTGTCTCTGCCCATGTTCAGGGGGGCGATCCCCATCCTCTGAGGTGGTTCCACCCAAAAGTGGTGCAGAATCAATGGATGAGGAGGTCTGAGATCAGCCTTCCCAGATGTGCTATGCTGTTGCAGTTTTAGAACATATGTCGGTTAGTAATGGTAAACACATTCCAGGATTAGTTATAACAGCATGCATGGATATTCCCATTAGCCCAAAGCAACAGATTTGGAACATTTGCATAACGAACAGAACACTTGCATATATGGAACCACAGTGGGCATTAGACCAGCATGAAGGTTACATTGATAGCAACAGGCCACCAATGATAGTATTTGAACTGGGACCATTAATTGGAAAACATTTCAACATTTGTAGAACAATAGGACACATGTCCCAATGGTAGGTTTGGTAGAAAACATACTCATTCATTTATGTGTTTAGATTATTGGTAAAGATAAGGTGTGGGGAGAGAGAGATGTCAATTAACAAATGTAGATTCTTGCAGTGAACACAGCTTTAATGATCATTGCTCTAATCATTACTCTACATGTATTATTACAACAACCTATGGCCTTGGGTTGGGCAGTGGTATGTTTGTACATGGTGTATAATTACAGCCTTCTTATAGTTACTTTATACCTTCTCTTACCTGGAAGACCTTTGGAGGGAATTTTTGTTAACACTACCTGACTGTTTCTACCCATATTCACATAGTCAGGGTTACATATGTGCAATCATAGTTGTGTGCGTGTGTGTGGGTGTGTGTGTGTGTGTGTGTGTGTGTGTGTGTGTGTGTGTGTGTGTGTGGGTGTGTGCTACTGCCATACTCTGCCTTGATTTCTATCAGTCACCCTGGTTGTTGGCAGCAGGGACCAGTAGCTGTGACAACATGACACGTTTGAACATTTCTTGGGGGAGACCACTTGGTGTATGTACTTATCTTGCTGTCATTTGCAGCCTTGAGTTGGACCATGGGTGTTGGACACAGTATAACTACAGCCTTCTTACAGCTACTTTATACCTTCTGTTACCTGGAAGACCTGTGGAGTACATTTCTGTTAACACTACCTAACTGTTTCTACCCATATTTACATAGTCAGGGTTACTTATCTGCACTCATAGTGTGTGTGTGTGTGTGTGTGTGTGTGTGTGTGTGTGTGTGTGTGTGTGTGTGTGTGTGTGTGTGTGTGTGTGTGTGTGTGTGTGTGTGTGTGTGTGTGCGCGCGCTTGCGAGTGTGTGTGTGTGTGTGTGTGTGTGTGTGTGTGTGTGTGTGTGTGTGTGTGTGTGTGTGTGTGCGTGTGTGTGTGCGCTACTGCCATACTCTGCCTTGATTTCTATCAGTCACCCTGGTTGTTGGTTTGCAGGGACCAGTAGCTGTGACAGCATGACACTTTTGAATATTTCTTGGGGGAGACCACTTGGTGTATGTACTTATCTTGGTGTCATTTGCAGCCTTAGGGTTAGACAATGGGTAATGGACACAGTATAACTACAGCCTTCTTATAGCTACATTATACCTTCTCTTTCCTGGATGACCTGTGGAGGAAATTTCTGTTAACACTACCTGACTGTTTCTATACATATTCACAAACTCCTAGGTGAAATTATGCATACAGCTTACTGCCACTCCCGGTATTCTAACTGTGGCTGTTTCTGTTAAAAATACAACAAGTTTGTGTTTCATCAGAACAAGCTATTGAGAAACTGCTGTCTTTTCCTTCAGTGTTGTCTGTCTAATTCTCTCTTGGTTGTACAATATGACCTGGTAATTATGACATTCTTATACATACTTTCCTTGTACATACCTTCTGATATTGCACAGTGTGGAAACAGTGGTTAACACAACATTACTATTCAGATATCTGATCTTGGTGCATGAAACATTTCATAACAGTTAATCTCGTGTCTTACAGAGGCACTAACTTTGTCAGATGAGACTTTCAGAGCTATAGCTGTTGTGCAAAACCTGTACACATTTCAATTCATACAATACCAGAGTAAACACAACCAGCCTGGAGTTTTGGATTTTATTGACAGGCAGTTACAGTTTTATTTATATGTAACATATATGACACTTCTTCTTCTTCTTCTTTTGGCTTTTCCCGGTTAGGGGTCACCACAGTGGATCATCTGTCTGCTCATGATTGGCAGTGGAATTTTACGGTGTCAAGTTGCGAGCCCGGTGCCTACCCTTCCACAGAAGGCACACACATGCACACACTCACACATAGGGCCAATTTAGAGTGTCCAATCCACCTACTGCATGTCTTTGGGATGTGGGAGGAAACTGGAGCACCCGGAGGAAACCCACACGACCACAGGGAGGACATGCAGACTCCACACAGAAGGCACCCCAGCCAAGAATTGAACCGGAGGACATCTTGCTGTGAGGCAGCAATGCTAACTGCTGCACCACCGTGGCCGCCCTATATAACCTATATGACATTATTACTGTAATATTGTGTGGTTTATTCAGTACAAACCATACCCATTTTTAATATTGCAAGGTGACATTCTGCTCCTTTATATTTATTTGGTATGAGTACTACAAGCTAGATTGTTACTCACCAGCCTCGTGATGCAGCCTTTGCAGCCTGCTTGCATTTGCTTCCTGGTTCACAGCCCGCTCAGCTGAAACTGTAAAGAAGATAGAAAAAAATTTATGCTTACCTATCCATCAAATACACAGGCTGGACTTTGGTAAACAGTTATTGATATGAATACTTACACATGCCTGGGACATCAATCTTCTGCCATGCTTCTTGGATTCACTGGTCCAAGAGCTCCCTCTTCTTCCACTTCAAGTCGGCATAGTGGTGCTGGACCTGCTCACCAGTCCAAGGGATGCCAGTGGCAATGGTGAGATTGTGAGTCAGACTTTCCCAGGCCTCCGCTTTGTATTGGGAGTCCTGGTAGTGTTCTTGCAGCAGTCTCACATAATGTTTTTTAACAAGGAGTCACACCATGACTGCATGCCTCAGTGCCTCACCCGAAAGAACATACACTCTCCAACACCAGCCATACTACATACAGTGGGGAGCTGCAACTGATTATGAGCTTTATTCCCACCTGTGAGGTTTAAATACAGCTGATTTCCCACCCTTTGCCATGATTGGATGGTTTTGAATATGCTGAGCTAAGCTAAGGTACGGGCAAACCTGCTTAGCTAAGGTTGGCAATGCTTAAAGGGGCAGGTTCAGCACTGCTTACCAATGGGCAAATTTATTTATTTATTTATTTATTGCATTTGTTTACCGGGATAAGTCCACTGGGCCTAAAAGAGCCCATTTTCAGTGGAGGCCCGGGGAGAAAAGCTCCAACGAGATACAGAAAAAATATAAACATTAGTATAGAAGCAGAAACAGTGTTACAGATAATAAATATAGTAACATATACAGAATATATACATAAAAGCAGGAATCTAGTTTGTTTGATTACAGCAATATATACAGAAAATATACATTAAAGCGGAATTCAGTGCATTCAATCAGATTGGTATAAACAGAGATCAGTATTATAGTACCAGAATCAACAAGTGAAGATAAAAATAAATATGAAGAAAATATCATCAGTCACTAGTAGCAAAAGACATAGGAGTTTAGTAATCATATAAGGAGAGTGAAGATGTTAGGTTATAGAGCAGGAACATAGCCAGGAAGAGTTGAGATGATTTTTCAGCATTTGTTTGAAGGTGGTGGTGCTGCCTGTGTTTCTTATAGAAGGTGGAAGTGAGTTCCATAGTTTGGCGAAAGTGAAGGCATAGAGGAGTTGACCAGCAGGTAAGGTGGGCTTATCTACTTTTAGAAGTAGATGATTTTCAGATATTAGATGCCTGCTGGAATGGTATTTGGCAAGTAGAGTTGAGAGAGCAGGACAGTCTGTGGGTCTGTAGATTATTTTGTGCACAGTAGTTAGCTGGGTGAATGAAAGATAGTGGGGGAGTTCCAGCCACCCTAATTATTTCAGTGACTTACAATGGTGGGATGAGAATGTGGCCTTGGTGGCAAATTTTGCTATTCTGTTGTAACACATGGCAAGTTTGGATTTTGTAGAATTTCAGATATTAGTGAGGAGAGGGGCACCATAAAGGAGAGAGGGTAATAAAAAGGTAGTTGCAAGGGTTTATCTAGTAGAGAGGCTAAGAAAGTGTTGGTGCCTGTAGAGCATACCAAGCTGTTGGTGTGTTTTTTTGATGTTATTGTTTATGTGTAGGTCAAAGTTAAGGTTTTCATCTATAATAATGCCTAGTAATTTAGTGTGTGGGACAACTTCTGTAGTGGCACTGTCTTGGGCTTGTATAGTGAAGAGTTTTTTATCAAATGAAGTGGTTTTCCTAGGAGTAAAAATTACTAGTTTAGTTTTTTTTTGGATTTAGGGCAAGATGATTGTTAAGCATCCAAGATTCAGTAGATGTGAGGGCATTCCAGGTAATTTGCTGGAGTTCAGAGCTGGAATTTGTAGTGCATATTATTGTAGAGTCATCAGCATACTGGATTACTTAGCATTGTGGGAGAATGGTGTGAAAGTTGTTAATAAAGATGCTAAATAAGAGAGGACCAAGTATGGAGCCTTGGGGTACCCCTGTGGATGTACTGAGGAAGGGAGAGTAAGACTATTGCCATTTGGTGGATTGCTGCCTATTGGAGAGATAGCTGTTGTACCATTGTAGGGTAGGGAGAGAAATGTGGAGGGTGGATAGTTTAGAGAGTAGGATAGTGTGGGAAATGGTATCAAAAGCTTTGGAGAGGTCAAGGAAAAGTGAAGCAATTATTTTACCAGAATCCTGTGCCCGGATAACTGTATCAAGGAAGGATAGGAGGGCCAGAGTACAGGGATTTAGCTTAAGTAAAAGTTTTTTTATTGTGCTGGTGGGTATGGGGGAGAATTTTAGGTTAGGGTTAAGGGTAGACTTGTTTTCTGGGATGATTTGGCCATCAGTTGTCTTGGTGGTGGTGCTGTTAACTGTAGGAAAGGTGATGGTTAGGTTAGCTATGGTGTCAATGAAGTAGGAATTGAAAAGGGTAGCAAGTTCAGTGGGAGTTTTTTGTGGGTCAGGGGATGGATTACTTTGAGAGCCTGGGTGTAATAGTTGGCTGATGGAAGACCAGAATTTTTGGGGATTATTTTTATGTTGGCTTTGTAGGTGGAAGTAGTGGTCTTTTTATCAGTAGTTATCAGATGTTTTGCCTGGTTATGGAGTTGCTTGTAATGTAGTAGAGTTGAGGGGGTCTTTGTTTTTCTGCCATGATTTCCAGATTTTATCCCTTGTGGGCATTACTTCTTTGGTGGATTTTGAGAGCCAGCATGAATGGTTATGTTTTATTTGTTTTTGGCGGGTGGGTGCTTGCCTATTTAGGATGTCTAGAAAGGCTGAGTTAAAGAATTCAACAGGCTCATTAAGAGTGGTAGGGATTTGAGAGATTTCCATTTTACTTTAGCTAAGGTTTCATTAAATATGGATGATTGGAACTTAGTAAAATTTCTGGTAGATTTGTATTGGTGTTGGCCTGTGGTTGGAGTAGTTTTGCGTATGATATATGCTGGGTGGTGATCACTAATGGTATTAGGTAGTATGCCTTCACTGATGACATTGAAAGGGTGGAATAATAATATATAATAAATATGCATATTGTGGAGCCCCAGTTGTAATTTTGTGAGGTCTAGTGATGTCTTCAATTAGTTGGGAGAATTTGTAAAGATTTATGTTTTTAGAGGGGTTGTTGTGGCCTATATCTAGCCAGTCAATATTTACATCACCTAGAATGATGGTTTCATTATCTATATTTTGGGAAGTCCAGGCAAGTATGTTTTCTAATATTGGTATGTTGTTTCCTGGGGGAATATAAAGAGCAATTATGCAAATGTTTTTATGGTTGTTAAGTTTTAATATAGAGATTAGTATTTCAGCTGGGGAGAAGTTGGGTGTTGGTTTTGAGTAGGGGATTAATGTGTAATTGCTAGGGAAAAGTATTGCTACTCCTCCTCCTCTCTTGTTGGGTTGATCGACATCCACTTAGCTGGGCTACTCATTGCTTAGCATTCATATTTCAGCAATGCTTACACCCAGTAAGCATAGCTGTGTAATGCTTAGCATTGCTTACATTTTATTTTATAGACTATCAGCTTTATGGGATTGATTCAACATTCCTGACATATTATAATTTTATGTTTACCTTCCCTGACATCACCCTATATGCTTTCATTACAATTATTTGTGTGTTACTGTACTGTATGGTGCACTTGTGTTTATATTGGAATTTCACATCTTTTCTGGACTGACACCTTATTTTTGGTTCTGCTACATTACCCTGGGTGATAAATATTATTTACTACCTCATTTATTACAACATATACCTTTTACAACTGCTTTCACATGTAAAAGTGAAAAGACTTCATTGGGGCTGAAACCATGAATGCTTGTATGTAAAGCTGCAGTTCTAACCACTACAGTATTTCAAACTAATTGTACAGCTGATATGTTCCTATTTAACTCCTTCAGATATTTAAGCTATGTTAAGCACAGGTGCACGAAGCGCACACCCACTCAGCTATGCTTAAAATTTGTTGCGGCCTGAAAAAAAATGTGATTTAATTTTTTCTCATTTTACTGGGATGACATGTTTAGCATTAGAGAGTTTACTACTGACAGACAGTTCATTTCAGACTCCAGATTGAGGATAAAGTCATGCTAATGCAAAACCTGTTATTGTATCAACTTTCTAAGCGTGTATGGGCTATATTTAAAATCTGTGTCCCTATTTGTCCCCCCAAAATGTATCCATCTGTTGTGATCTACAGAGGTTGTAAAGTATGCATCCTCTCTCATTTTGAATTGCCGAATGGCAATTCTGGATTGCAGGGGGTGTGTGCATTGTCAGTGCACTGCTCTCAGACATGCCCCCTGCACTCACACACAGAACTGTGTCCATATTAGAGTATGGCAGTGCACCTTCAGGAATATGCAAAGCGCACTGTCATGCTGAACAGGAATGGTCCCTTCCATGCAAGAATAAGCTTACACAACGTATGATCGCCAGTAATGCTTACCACCCCCCATTATCAATACATTTCTATTTCCCCCTTCTACCCTTATTGTGACCATCAAAAAGCTGACCTTTTGCACATATTTTGGAGTTGTAAATGTGTCTATAAACTTTGGTACTCCCTAAGAATCACTTTACAAAAAATGGGCTATGTAAAATCCACCATTTCCTGGGAATTTTCACTACTGCATAACCCTCCACCTAGCTTGACAAAATTACAAACCAGGATCCTAATAACTCTTTTTTCTTTAGTTAAACTTTACATTACATTGAACTGGAAGGAGAGATCCCTACTTACTTGCAAAGGGTTCAAGCAAATAGCAACTAAATACCTAAAAGCCCATAAATTTCTCAAGGGCAATCAAAAAGTACACTCGAACCTTATTGATTTCTGGTCCGTACTGTTTAATCATATTTTGCAATAGGTCTAAACCCCTTTGGTTTTGGTTTATTTTCTATTTTGTCCTGAGGTAGGAATTAAATTCTGTTCTAATAAATCATTGACTCTCATCCATTAATAATGCTGATTTGTTTATAAGAGCCTAAAATAAGTTATTCTCTCTTCAACATAGCAGCTTATTTTAAAATTTTAAAATTTAATCATTTATATGGTTTTAGCAAATTGCACTTATGTATATAGTAATTTATTTGGTTATTTGTTTTTGGTTATTAATGCTGACATCAGATGGTTTGTTTGTTGAATTATTCCTTTCATGTATATGTTATCTATTTTATTGATTATTATATACAAATCTGCTTAATAAAGACTTTTGAAAAACAAATGTTTTAGAATAAAATAAATATTTGAGATGGGATGAATAAATTCAGTATCTGTATTAATATAGTTATAAAAAGAACAGCTATAACATGGAAAGGTAGCCTTTTTATTCACTATAGACAATCTCTTTTGATAAAGGTCTTTTAAGCATAGATAATGCTTTAAATCTCTCTCTTAAATGTAAAACATGGGGATTCACCTACAATATTTCTTACTTCTAAATCAGACTCTAAAATGCTTTTTTTCTTCTAATTGATTTTATTTGAGGGGTATATCCATTCAATTTCATAATATACCCCAATTTTCTAGTTGTTTCTGGTATGTCATTCTCAGAGTGTAAAATCATTGCCTAGCATATATGGTTTAGAAAGGGCATCTCATTGTGATATCACTAATTGCTTATTATCAATAACCATTTCCCTATTATAGCATCCAGTACAAAAGTAGTTGGTCATAATATCACACCCTGTAATAAAGTCCCTTTCAGTGGTGTTAAGCCTACTTTCTCTTAAAAACTGTCTCCTTACAACACCTTTATTAATATGTCTGTGGTGCATACTGGTGTTATGTACATATCTAGCTATGTTTTTATGTATTGAAGTTTGGGATTCATCATTAACAACTGCCACATTGATGTCTAGAAAGCTAATACTCATTAGAGTATTTTCATTCAAATTCTAAAAATGCAGTTATATTACATAAATAATCAACAAATGTTTCTAAAGATTCTATACTTTCTGACCTCATTAGAAAAGTATCATCAACAAAACACTTATAAAATTTTAGACCTTAATTTAAGTAACCTCACCATAAGAGCAATTGTATATAAAAAGTTATTCCCATCTAGACAGTACTAAATTGGCCTAGCTATTGGTCACAGGGGTCCCCACTGCTACACCTAACATTTGATGGCTTTTATTTGTTTATGTTCTTGATTTGGATTGCCTTTGGGGTCCATTTAGCTGCCCTACTACTATCATTAGCCACAATAGCATGTGCTCGAGTCCACCTGCATGACATCCTACATCCCAAATGGCAGGAATGCTGAACACCAGCATTTCTAATTCATCAATCTCACCCCCTTCTGGACCCATGTTAACGCTTGTTCCTAAGTCCAGAGGGATAGAGAGTTTTGAGGTTCGGTGTTTATATTGGGTATACTGCACTTCTGCATTCCGACATTTCTCAGAAGTGTGTCGAGCTTGTGATTACTCAAGCACATCTCATTCTGGCAAAAGAAAGTAAATATATATATATATATATATATATATATATATATATATATATATATTTTTTTGTATATTATATTTATATATATATATATATATATATATATATATATATATATATATATATATACATGCACACACACACACACACACACACACACACACACACACACACACACACACACACACACACACATATATATATATATATATATATATATATATATATATAAATGTATGTTTGCCTATGTCTTAAGTGATAATTCAATAAAGGTATTACAAAAACAAAAACAAAAATGATATTCCCCATGTCACCACCATCTCCATACTTAAAAAAATCATAAAGAGCAACTGTATACAATTATATCATTACATCTCTAAGTGTACCCATGATATCAATACCATTGACACTGACACAGGTGCCAACTTCACTAAAGAGTTTTATGCCTCCTGCAACAAATGCATATATCTAGTAGTACAACTAGAGGTAAATGCAATATGAAATTAAAGAAAAAACAGTACCCCCTGTGGTCAAACAACATAACAGGAAAACACTCCTTAAAAAGTGCAGTAAGGCCAGAAGTATTCAGAATGAGGATATTATAAAAAACATCATATTATCAAGAAAATGAAGAGTATTGTAAGGACAAATAAACCATGAATGGGGATTAGATTTTGAAGTGCAAGATAACTACAAATCCTTCTTCAGCTATGTTAGAAAGTTAAGAAATAACATTTAACATCGCTCTTAACTTTTCCTTAATGGGAGCCTCCCTCCATACACCTACTCAACTGACATCATAAATATACGAGCAAATAATTTCTCTGCTGATTTCACCCACGAAGCACCTGTTCTAAATACACTCATCCCATAATCCATTACACTCCCTATAATCAATATAAAATACATTCCTCTGTTGTTGTCAGAAAACCAAATTAAAGTTCCTTCATTTGTCTTGAGAACATACCTGGATGCTTAGTAAGCAACATCAAAGCTGTCCTTAAACTGTTTAACCTAAGCCCATCCACAAGTTATGGTTCTGAATCCTGGCACTTCTGCTCCTGCACAAGAGTGGCCATACCATGGACCTTGGGAATTACAGACTTGTACATCTTAGAAATCTGATTTGCAAAGCTATGCATGGCATCATAATTAATTATGATATTAAGAATCTCATGTGACCTGACCCACAACAATTTGGCATTGCCACTGGGAGATCATGCATGGTATACCTTGTTAATTTCTTTAAGTAGGATATACAAGTGCTCAGTTGTGCTCATGATACTCATACAGTTATCTTGATCTAGACAAACAACTGAATGTCATATGTCATGCAAGAATTGTAAGAAAATGACATCCCTTAAACAAAGACCATTATATTGTTAGATGGGAAATTATCTGAAAGACAGAGCCCACATAGTTTGTATGCCAGATACCTCTTCACGAAGTGCTAAGATAATCATTGTAGTCCCCCAGTAGTCTGTACTGGGCTCACTCTTGTTTGATATCTTTTTATTCAGTCTCAAAAATGATTACCAAGACTTCTGTTTACAAAAATTTGCAGATGACTACAACCTAGGTGTGATTTTAAGAACACCTCAGATATCTGCACTCTTCAGAAAGAGCTTACCCTACTTAATATATGGTGTTCAGAAAATGGACTTAAACTGAATGCCCAAAAGTGTATCATGCACTATAGAAAGTACTCAGTTAATGAACAAAAAAATGGTCAGGAACCTTGGCACTGGGGTTAACATTTCCCTTTCCTTTGATCATTACATGGAACTAAAGTCATGATATCCTTATACTTAACACATTTAATGGCCCAAAGCATTTCACCAGATCCAAAAGTTGATTGTTGTCCTTTATTCAGCACTGATCAGACTCACTATATAGAACAATGCTCCATTTGACATATTTCTCTCTCAACATATCAACAAATTTGAAAAGCTCCAGAGATTATTAGCAAAAAAAGATCTCATGTCTTAAGAACCTCAGTAGCCAGAAGAGAATAGAAACCTGCCTCTGTTGTGTGTACTGGTGAGAGGGAATTTATAACAGATTATTGAGTGTTTGAAAAACCAAACATCTTATGCTTGAGACCATATCACAGACTAGTCCAAAAACTCAAACAGTACAAATGCAACAAAATCTGTGTTTTGCAGGGAGGCAAGTCCTCCTGCACTCTCAGTGTGAGAGATATACACTCTACACTCCCTGCAAATTATATAAACTAACTCCATGGTTATAGTATATTGGGGGAAATGGTAAATTTCCTGATCCCTACTGTACCATGATCTCAGTATAATCACTCTGATTTTTCAGAAAGTTGATGATATGGTCTTGACCATGACATTCAACTTTCTGAATACTTGATAATCTGATATAATCCTGATGCAATAGGATCTGTGGCTTGCTTATCATTTGATCATATATATAGTGATCCTTAACTTCCTATATTTCAATACTTCAAACAGCTCAGCTAATACCAGAACCAGAGTTCTAAACCTTCATCAGCAGATAAAAAGAAAGCAAATAGAGAAACAGATTCCTCCCCAAATGCATCCCCTTATCAAAATTAACTTCATCTGCAGATTTCACAGTGTGATTCAGTTTCTTCCTCCTCATTAAACATATATGATTACATGAGTGTTGTCAATATACCATAGGGCCAACTGGCCCCTCCTTTCTTGAGAAAGGAGGTAAAGCCTGAAAGTATGTATTGGCATGACATACATGGTCTTTAGATTAAATGGCCTTGAAGCTGCTATGAAAACTATGAAACCTGTAAAATCATGAATCAAGCAATAAAAATGGAAACTTTATTTTTTTCCATATAAATGCACAAGCATATGTGTATTGCAATGAAGTTTTAGAGGAAAAACATAAACTGAAAAAGTAAACATTTTAGTGTTCACATCAATACAAACTAGGATGAAAAAAAGAACTACAAATTGTTACCAGCCAAATGGCTTTTGTGACTAATCTACCTTCTTCATTGTCAAAAAGTAGCAATGAGAGTAACATTTTTGGATGCAAAACCTGCCACATGACTTTCCCAAAAGGGTGGTAACTAATATAAAAACAACTGAAATAATTATGGAAAAAACATATCACTTCTGATCTAGACTGATCACAATCAAGTGAAATATGATAAGAAAATTTGAGCAGCTTGTAAAATCTTATAACAATCTGGCAATCTCTTTCTCTCTCTATGAATATAAATTGAGATTTGCCAAAAATACACTATTAATAAGACAAAGGCACCTAGTAGCAACATAGAAAAACTCAAACCAATCAGTAAATGCACAGAGCTTGTAAACTATTAAAATATTAATTTAAACCAAAGGCCAGATTATTAATCCATATTTTTTTCTTTTTGGTCCAGAAGACGTTGCAATTCCAGTTTATCTGAGGTATTCAAAGTAATTTTGTCAATAATTATAAGCATAAATGAGCGCTTGGATGTTTTTGTTTATGTTTGAATAAAGAGTTAGTAGAATGTTTATTCCTATGTTATGTAATTGTTCACATATAAGAAACATAATAATATGGGTGGCTTGCTTGTACAGAAAGAGCTACATAGATGGGTGGCCAGATATATTACTCATTAGCTATTATAGGTAATCAGAGATGTTTTATCATAGATTTTTACACTGTTAATGGAGGAAGAAAGATTTACATTTTAAAAAACTTCTATGTGTGGAAGATTTTCAATCCCTATATATCCAGTCAATCAGTGTATATTAATCAGATCAGATAATGGTAGTAGAAGTAGCGAACTTAAACTCGTCCAAACACAAAATATATCTCTATCTATAGATATATAGATATATATATATATATATATATATATATATATATATATATATATATATATAAATTTAAAATATTATACAGAATTAATAAGTATTCAGAAGTAATCCAATCAGGGTAGGAGTCTGTTTCCAGTTTGTTAAGTATACAGACAAGTGATCCAAGTAAAACAAAAATAACAGAGTAATGCATTATTTTTGTTTTACTTGATATTATTCTGTTATTTTTGTTTTACTTGGATCTCTTGTCTGTGCACTTAATAAAGGATTGAAAATCTTCCACAGAGACAGGCTTCTTACACTATTTTGTTTTTGGACCCACTTTACTTGTTTAGTGGGTTGTTTGACACTTTGTGGATACCATGGAGATTACTTGTAGGAAGATTTACATTTTAATACAAATAATGTACAATGTATGTAATGTCAGTTTGGGCTGGAAAAATGGCCTTTGTGTTCATACATGCTGAGTATGACTTTTTAAGCCAGATAAGATGTTGTAAAATAGTTTTTCCTTGCCTAAATACAAATTTACATTTATCTGGTAAAAGGAATGAAATGTGTTTATTAGCTTTTACAATATTGCAATGTTTATCATTACTGTTTCATTAATATTCATATTTGTTCCATGTATGGCTAATAAAGCAATATGAAAACTATGAACAGATGGCCTTTCTTTGTATTGTAATAAGGGTATCCCTAAGTGTAATAAGTGGTTGTTTTCTGGCTTGAGTCACAATCAGTCTGGAATAAGCATGATGAGCAAAATGCTGAACTAAGTCATCTATTACAAATTAATAAATAGAAATACATTCCTGCTTCAAATAGTATTTTTTTCCTGAAAGGTGTGTGGAACAAAGCTGTACTAAAACTACCATCTGGATTACTATTTATAGAGAAAATTTGATGACCCACTTATTTTCATTGAGGTAGACAGCTGATTCTAGTAATTCTGTTTTATTTAAATTTTGAAAAGTAGCAAACAGATATCTTAAAATATATGCACCGTATGAATTTGTGTTCCATAAAGATTGTGATTAACATGACAAATAAGCTGTTGCTGCAAGACACCCAATTATAAATAAAAAATGTTAAAAATTATTCTCCTGTGGATTTACCTTGCATTTAGAAGTAACATTTTTCATTAAAGAAGAATACATTTTCTCTCAAAATTGATATGTTACTTTTATGAACTTTTGAAAAGATTTTGAATAAGTTATTGTAACCAACAGTCTGTGGCTTGCAAACCAGCCCAAAGTGGAATTCCAGTACACAAATTTAGAGTACAAAATAGCCACTATCATTCTAATTATAAAGCCCTAAAGAGTGTGTCAAATGCTTTAACCTAGATCTGCAGTTTTAAATAAGGGTTTGAGAAAAGTCCACCAAAACCCTGACAGAAGTTCTACAAGTGAGCTTAAGGCAGCAAATGTAGGTCTGCCTGGGAGATTATTAGGCTCTGTGCATATTAGCAATAAATAGAGGTATTGTTGATGAGGCACTGATACCATTAACTCTTGTTTTAACCTGTTATTAACACTGTTATCCTGAATATGAATATATAAATAAGTGCTAGTTTTCACTTTCTTGTTTGAGTGTCAAAGTATGATCGAGAAATACAGTTGAAAAACAGCTTCAATACAATAATTATCAGTGCCATATATAGCAAAGCTACCATCTTATCTAACTTAATAATTACAATATTTTTGTTCAGCTTTAAACTTTGTAATGCAAAAAGTACCCAGTTTCTTAGATAAATTAACATGTCTGTTATAGCATTTGTTTAAATGGTGCCTCCGTTTATGTTGACTGGTGGAATGAAATAAAACATTTTGAACCTAAAAGATCTGTGAATTTTCATATTCAGTGAAATTAAAATCAGATTCAGTACACACACACACACACACACACACACACACACACACACACACACACACACACACACATACACACACACAGATTTACATTTAACATTCTACAAAAAGATCGTGTGTCACTGTTAATTCAGTTTTGGAGTCTTGGGAGTTGAAATGGAAGGCTAATTATATCTATGCCTTTTTTGTTTTTGAGATTGTGGCTTCACCTCTATATAAAACTGCTGCCTGGATGTGAAAGCTTGAATCCATGAGACTCACATACATATTGCCTTGAATGTAAATGTTCATTTTTTCTGGGAATTGTGACTGATTCTTCATTCAGTATGTTGATTTATCCATCTCTATTAAAAATGCCTTTGTTAATTCCAGTCCTCAAGAAACCATTACTGGATAAGAAAAATCTGAAAAATTACTGCCCTCATCTCCAACCTTTCTTTCTTAAATAAGGTTACTGAAAACATGGTGGATATTCAGATATCGTCCTAATTGGTTTGTCATAACCTATTGTCTCTTTGTCAGTCTGGGTTAAGATCTTTGCATATATATATGTCACTGCTCTTATATATGTCATACATGACCTGTTTGTATTAATGGATCAGTTGTATAAATTGCTAGTCTTGCTCTGTTTGATTGTTTGATTTCTCAGTCACATTTTCATAACAGACTGTGTTATCTTGATTGAGTTATTGAGTTAATTCAGACAGGTCCAAAAATATGGGGAGTAGGGGGTCTGTTGTTAATTCTTCTAGATACTAACTACTGAATAAGTGATTACTCAGTGATCAGTCATGTGACATCCATGTCTGTTGTGTGTGCTATTTTTTTAATTTGTGAAAAAAGTATTCTAAACATGTTACCTTCCTGCAAGAATTTAATTTAATGTGAAACTATATCATTAGGAATGTGATAAATATGTATTTTAGTTGCAAAATCTCTTTTGCCTTGTCTAACTTGCCTTCAGTGAATTTAGTAAGCTTATAATGATCAACTTTATTTTGTACCTTACAAGTAGTCACATGACTAGAAACACTTGTTCAGTAAATATGCAATAAACACATTATCAAGTTAACTGCATGATAAGCTTGACTTTCTTGTACAGAAGGATGTAGTCCTGACTATGCCCTGAGATTAACTATCATCTTGGGCAATGAAAGAGCTGGGTGAAGCAGGGTAAGATTGCAGAGTCATCATCTTCTGGACAATCTGAGTGGAAAGGGAGACAGTCGAACTCCACTGCAATAAAGACACTTACTGACAGAGAGAGCAATATCAGCCTGGTAAAATACAGTCTGTGGACCTGATTCTGGCTCTGCAAATCCACATTTGTATGGCAGCCTTCTTAGAGAGGTGTGCAAGGATGTGCACACCCAAACAGGAAGACATAGCAGGCAGTTTCATTTGTGAGCATGTGCATCAGCTTTTGGTGCATGGTTTAGGCTTAAATAAGAAAAAAAATCATGTTGGCTGTCTGGATGATGGTCTCCTGTAAATGTATCTTACCCCAAATGGCTGGTCAGGTCTAGCATGGCTGAAGTTTATATGGCAGCTGGCCACAGGCCTTGATAGGTATGACTTGCTTCATACCTTCAGGAAACAAAATGTTACATTTAATGATATAATTAGCCTTGATGTTTTCCTAAATATTTTTGTTTTAATTTCTCATCGATCCTTTATTGTGTTTTATTGCAAACATGATCCTAAATTTCAACACCCTTAAATTAGCAGTGCATACTTTATTGTAGTGTTTTTCAATAAAATGGATTTTATTTCAGTTATGTTTATCACAGAAATGCTAATGCATACAAATTTTAATGGAAGGATGGTATTACCTATATAAAATAATTTGAGGGATTGCTTTACCCCATTCTCCCATGTCTCCCCCTCTCCCAAGGTTTCAATGTTTATGTGTGTTTATCTGCAGTTAGTCCCTAATTACATTGTTCAGCTGTATGTTTACAAACATTGCACCTGTTAAACTTATGAGTACAGAAGTTGAGTTGTGGCCAAAATGTTAATGCTTCACCTGTTTTTGGTGGCAGACAGTCAAGTGATAGAAAAATTCCTAAACTTTTTCCACAATAGAAGTCAAAGCAAAGGAATGGGTTATGCATGTGGGTAGTTCCTGTGTAAAAACAGATGTTTTTTTTTTTGTTTGTTTTGTTTTTTTATGCATGTATATGACATCATCCCTCAATGTTCATTGTTCTAATATGAAAATAATAAAATCCAGCAGAATCCTCTAATATAGTTTCACTCATATTTCAAAGCAAAATTTCTTCAGATTCATTTGTATATGATACCAGATGTTATATATCTAATTTATAAATAACATGGCTTGAGATTTTCAACAATATTATCTCTGCAAATAGCTTCTGGGTTAAAATTCAGCATGCTTTGTAAAATCTTTTTTGATTACAGCAATGTTTCTCAGTTCTTAAAAGTTCACATTATGGTAGTAAATTATGAAATGCTATTGAATGGTCCTGTGAAGAAAAATATTTCCTCTGGCAGGTTTATTACATAGCCTTGAAACAATACCAGTTAGTCAAACATCATAAAAATCTTTACTTTAAAATTGTCAAAGAAAATTTTATAAATGGATTATTTTCTAACTTATCAAAAAATTATGTAATTAATATTTCCAACAAAAATCAGAAATAAATAATAAATGTAATGAATTAACCACAAAAAGGAGCGAAATGGCTTTGCAGTAAAAAATCCAGTTCCCAATGTAAAATAACAAAAACAAAAACAGCAAACCTCTATTTCCAAAGTAAAACAGCTTTTTCAGCTCATAAAAGTAGTATGCTGCAAAGTAAAGCAAGTGTAGCAAGTGTAGCTGGTTCTTCAACCCAAAAAGAATCGCACAAAAGTATAATCCAAACGAGAACTTTAATAGCTAGCTAGAGTTAAGCGCTTTCACCAAATGGCTTTTTCAAAACTTCAACAACTGCCATTAAAAACAAAGCATTTAAATATACAATGGAAGAAGTTCATTGGTGCACATGACATAGTTAATTGACTTAAACTCTAGTTCATTTACATATATACAGAAATCCTTCTGATATACTTCTAAAATACATTTAAAAAGCTAAGATAGTTTATTCATCATAATACAGAAGGACATAGTATAAATACACATCTATGACCTAAAACAAATGTAAAATAAGATAGTGAAATGTTATAAAAAGTTATAAAACATCCATAGTGTAGCATGAAGAGGAAAAAAAGGGTAAAATACGATTGATTCAAGTGTAACTATATAAAAATGCTCCATAAAAGTCTATATAAGTCTATATGTGCAACAGGGTTCAGATATATGATAGTACATGAATTAAAAAGTAGTGCAGGTAGGTATGTGTATAAAAAGGGGGGGGGGAAGGCAACTAAGTGTGTAATCTAAAAACATTTTGCTTACACAGTAAAAGGTAAAACCTGAACTCCATCAATGACACCAGGGAAAATGTCTGCTCAGAGAGGGGGGACAATCCACCTCAGTAGACAATGGTGATACAGGTAGGCGTGTGTATGGGAAGGGAGAAATAACTAAGTAGGGGTCTAAAAACCCTTTTCTTACGTAGTAATGGTTTAACCTGGACTCTATCATTGACACCAGGAATTTGTCCGCTCTAAGGCGGACAATCCATCTCAGTTCACATTCAATAAATGTGAATCAACATCTCCACCTCTGAGATTAGGTTCAACTTGTTGTAGTACACTAAAGTTAAAGTAATGGTCAGGTCCTGTATTTCTAACATGTCTGGCAAGTGCATTATGATCAGATGCTATCCTAATGTTGTAAACATGTTCTCTTATACGTTCTCTAAGTTGTCTGCAAGTCTTGCCTACATAAAATACCGGACAAGAGACACACTTAGCAATATATACAACATTATTGCTGGTGCAATTGGTGCCAGTATTAAAGTAAATAATTTTTGTGTTGTCGGATGTTTAAAAGTGTCACTGTTGTCTATATATTGACATTGATTACAATTTTGACAGGATATTGTATTATGGTCAGATCTTGGTTTCTGGTAACCATGTTCTACTAGAGGGCGATGGCATAAGGTCCTTTTTAGATTGGGTTTATTCTTATAGACAAACCTTGGATTATCACCTACTACTTCTAAGATTTGGTCATCCAATCCAAGGATTCCCCAATGTCTATGTACTATCTCCTTGATCTTGTCAACATCTCTAGAGTAAAATAAGGACAACTTAACATTATCACCCCTACTGATAGCTGGTACTGCTTCAGATGCTTCTTTCCTTGAAAAATAAGGTTTAGCCACTGTGTCTCTCAACTTGTCAACCTGATTCCTATTCCTATCTATGTCTCTCATCACATATTTACGTTCCAAAAATCTATTTGTAAGTGATTCAATCTCTTTGGAATGTCCTGAGGGGCATGGGTTCAACCTTGATGCTCGCATAAACTGCCCTTTCATAATGTTCTCAAAAACATATCTGGGGTGCATACTATGTCGATGCAACAGTGTATTCCTAAAACAGGGTTTCCTATACACTGATGTATTTAATAAACCACTAGGTAATCTATTTATGCGGACATCTAGAAATGATATTTCAATACTGGAATAATTAATAGTAAATTTCAAGAAATCTGTTAGTCCATTAATGGAATCAAAGAATTCCAGAAGGGATGCTTCATCTCCTTTCCAGATAAAAAAGAGGTCATCTACGAACCGTCTGTAGTAACCCACATATTTCTGGAATAAAGTTAACGGAAAAAAGAAATTCTCCTCCCAGTCTGCCATCACAATGTTGGCGTAGCTATTGGCACATGAAGTGCCCATAGCTACGCCATCTTTCTGTATATAGATCTCCTTTCCAAAATAAACATATTGTTCTCAAGAACAATCTCTAAAAATAAAGAAAGTAGGTCCACTGTCCCTTCTTCAAAATTAGATTTACTACGAATATATCTTTGAAACATTAACATACCTTCTTGGTTAGGAATCATGGTGAAGAGACTAGTAACGTCAAGTGTAACCAGTAGAAATGGTTCCCTATCTTTCAGTGTAGCAGTAAACTCATATAAGTCAAGCAAAAACTGTTTGCTATCTTTAAGGATATATTTATTACTATCCACTAAAGGTCTAAGAAAATATTC
Organism: Protopterus annectens; assembly: GCF_019279795.1. Lineage (NCBI taxonomy): Eukaryota > Metazoa > Chordata > Ceratodontiformes > Protopteridae > Protopterus > Protopterus annectens. Next base: position 1,672,892,723 of record NC_056733.1, on the reverse strand, counting down.
TAGTAGAATAGAAAAAGGCTCAGTTAGCCATCCTTGCCCTGCTACAATAGGTCTCAGGGGAGGGGAAGTCAATGACTTGTGAATCTTGGTAAGCCTTGTATTACTGGTATCAAGGATTCCTAACTCTAAGATATTCAAATAGGGTATCCGAAATAATATGACTACGATGGAGGTCATCTAGAGTGTCATAGACTTGGAAGACTTTCGTACCAACCTCTAAAAGGCTTATATTACCATAGAATGTTCCATCACTTAACATAGAATCCATCATACTGATGTATCTAGTGGAGTCTAAAATCACTATGGGGCCTCCCTTATCAGCTGGTCTTATAACTATTGAGAGGTCATTTCTGAGATTGTCTAAGGCTTGTTTTTGTAAATAGGTAAGATTGTAATTACGTTTTTAGTAGTATTTTTACTTCTGTTATCATAGTACTTATATATATCATTCTCTACCATTCTGGAGAACGTCTCTATAACTGGATGTATATTTGGAATATATAAACTATTAGGTCTAAACCTCTCCAAATCTCTTTTCTCCTCTACTTGGTCTTGATCTCTAAAATTCAATTTCAGTTGGATATTCCTAATAAACATCTTTACATCTAAAATAGAGTCTGTTAATTCACTATCTCGTGTAGGGATAAAACTTAGGCCCTTGTTTAAAACTTCCTCTTCAAAGGTACTTAAAGGCCTGTTAGACAGGTTGACCACTAGGGTCCCCTGTTTTCTCCCACATTTTCTTCAAACTTGGTCCTGGATGTTCCCCTCCTGACCCTTTCCGTTTGTTCCTCCCTCTGCTTTGGGATCTCTGTCTCCTGGGAAGGATTTGTTGGCTATGGGGAAAGGGGTACATATGGGAGATCTACTATTACCAGTTCTTGGGAAAATATCATTCAGTTCCTTCATATTCTTCTTCCTAACTACTGGTTCATTACTTTTATCTGAGAGTATGTTAGCCACTTTCCTTATATCTGTCATGAGACTCGCAACATCCTCTGAGTATACAATATGTACCACATCTGATGTATTTTCATTCGTTATAGCATTGGTAGTAACATCGATATGGTTAACCATTGTTACTTCATTAAGTAATGGTGGGATAACATCCTTAGTAATACATGTATTATTCACTTCAGAACAAATGCGTACAGCTTTTGTTACATTAACATTATTGTCATTACTTGTTTCAGTTACATTTCTAAATACATGTCCATTACCCTGTTCTTTGCTGTAACGTGGCCAAGTAAAGACATTCCCATTTTGGAAATCCTGTATGTCCCTCAAAAGTTTATTCTTTTTATTTCAAGAGTTCTCTTCTCAAATAATTGAACATTGTCTAGTAGTTTCTCCATACCATAATGTGCCTGTGGACTCTGAAATTTATTAACAAAACACTCATATTTTTCATTTACACTTTTCCTTAAAAGTTCCTCTTCATGAAAATGAAACTCATTAAGGAGTCTCATATAATTAAAACTGAGTTCTAAATTGAGCTGTTGCCATTTAAGCAACAGCTCAGGAAAGTTGTTACCTGAGGTTGGCATCTTGAGATCGCGTAGACCTCGAGGTATCACGCGTCTCTCAAGACATGCCTCAAAATGTTGCCGTTGCAACTGGAGCCTCTTTAATTTAATAAAGTCAAATTCCATCTTATCAAGTATCTTTCCTATTGCTGCGATTTCAGAGATATTACCAGTTCAATTTCTGGTTCAACAAGTAATAAAATGTTCTCTGTAGCTGTTAAACAACTCCTGAAACGTGTTAACTTCCGATTAGCGATCCAGTTCCTCTGGTCTATAGGGTAGTTCCACATTCACCTCCGATGGACTGCTAGCCATTCCTTACTGCAGGCGTTAAACAGGAATAGAATAAAACCAGGCAACAAGTTGCTTGCAGTAAAAGGTAAACGCTCCTAATTCAGACGACAGTGTATCATAAATAAATTAACCACAAAAGGAGCGAAATGGCTTTGCAGTAAAAATCCAGTTCCCAATGTAAAATAACAAAACAAAACAGCAAACCTCTATTTCCAAAGTAAAACAGCTTTTCAGCTCATAAAAGTAGTATGCTGCAAAGTAAAGCAAGTGTAGCTGGTTCTTCAACCCAAAAGAATCGCACAAAAGTATAATCCAAACGAGAACTTTAATAGCTAGCTAGAGTTAAGCGCTTTCACCAAATGGCTTTTTCAAAACTTCAACAACTGCCATTAAAAACAAAGCATTTAAATATACAATGGAAGAAGTTCATTGGTGCACATGACATAGTTAATTGACTTAAACTCTAGTTCATTTACATATATACAGAAATCCTTCTGATATACTTCTAAAATACATTTAAAAAGCTAAGATAGTTTATTCATCATAATACAGAAGGACATAGTATAAATACACATCTATGACCTAAAACAAATGTAAAATAAGATAGTGAAATGTTATAAAAAGTTATAAAACATCCATAGTGTAGCATGAAGAGGGGAGAAAGGGTAAAATATGATTGATTCAAGTGTAACTATATAAAAATGCTCCATAAAAGTCTATATAAGTCTATATGTGCAACAGGGTTCAGATATATGATAGTACATGAATTAAAAAGTAGTGCAGGTAGGTATGTGTATAAAAAGTGGGGGGGGGGAGGCAACTAAGTGTGTAATCTAAAAACATTTTGCTTACACAGTAAAAGGTAAAACCTGAACTCCATCAATGACACCAGGGAAAATGTCTGCTCAGAGAGGGGGGGGGGGACAATCCACCTCAGTAGACAATGGTGATACAGGTAGGCGTGTGTATGTTGCGAGTCCCATTACAGATAAAGGGAAAGTGGCTAACATACTCTCAGATAAAAGTAATGAACCAGTAGTTAGGAAGAAGAATATGAAGGAACTGAATGATATTTTCCCAAGAACTGGTAATAGTAGATCTCCCATATGTACCCCTTTCCCCATAGCCAACAAATCCTTCCCAGGGAGACAGAGATCCCAAAGCAGAGGGAGGAACAAACGGAAAGGGTCAGGAGGGGAACATCCAGGACCAAGTTTGAAGAAAATGTGGGAGAAAACAGGGGGACCCTAGTGGTCAACCTGTCTAACAGGCCTTTAAGTACCTTTGAAGAGGAAGTTTTAAACAAGGGCCTAAGTTTTATCCCTACACGAGATAGTGAATTAACAGACTCTATTTTAGATGTAAAGATGTTTATTAGGAATATCCAACTGAAATTGAATTTTAGAGATCAAGACCAAGTAGAGGAGAAAAGAGATTTGGAGAGGTTTAGACCTAATAGTTTATATATTCCAAATATACATCCAGTTATAGAGACGTTCTCCAGAATGGTAGAGAATGATATATATAAGTACTATGATAACAGAAGTAAAAATACTACTAAAAAACGTAATTACAATCTTACCTATTTACAAAATCAAGCCTTAGACAATCTCAGAAATGACCTCTCAATAGTTATAAGACCAGCTGATAAGGGAGGCCCCATAGTGATTTTAGACTCCACTAGATACATCAGTATGATGGATTCTATGTTAAGTGATGGAACATTCTATGGTAATATAAGCCTTTTAGAGGTTGGTACGAAAGTCTTCCAAGTCTATGACACTCTAGATGACCTCCATCGTAGTCATATTATTTCGGATACCCTATTTGAATATCTTAGAGTTAGGAATCCCTTGATACCAGTAATACAAGGCTTACCAAGATTCACAAGTCATTGACTTCCCTCCCTGAGACCTATTGTAGCAGGGCAAGGATGGCTAACTGAGCCTTTTTCTATTCTACTAGAATATTTTCTTAGACCTTTAGTGGATAGTAATAAATATATCCTTAAAGATAGCAAACAGTTTTTGCTTGACTTATATGAGTTTACTGCTACACTGAAAGATAGGGAACCATTTTACTGGTTACACTTGACGTTACTAGTCTCTTCACCATGATTCCTAACCAAGAAGGTATGTTAATGTTTCAAAGATATATTCGTAGTAAATCTAATTTTGAAGAAGGGACAGTGGACCTACTTTCTTTATTTTTAGAGATTGTTCTTGAGAACAATATGTTTATTTTGGAAAGGAGATCTATATACAGAAAGATGGCGTAGCTATGGGCACTTCATGTGCCAATAGCTACGCCAACATTGTGATGGCAGACTGGGAGGAGAATTTCTTTTCCGTTAACTTTATTCCAGAAATATGTGGGTTACTACAGACGGTTCGTAGATGACCTCTTTTATCTGGAAAGGAGATGAAGCATCCCTTCTGGAATTCTTTGATTCCATTAATGGACTAACAGATTTCTTGAAATTTACTATTAATTATTCCAGTATTGAAATATCATTTCTAGATGTCCGCATAAATAGATTACCTAGTGGTTTATTAAATACATCAGTGTATAGGAAACCCTGTTTTAGGAATACACTGTTGCATCGACATAGTATGCACCCCAGATATGTTTTTGAGAACATTATGAAAGGGCAGTTTATGCGAGCATCAAGGTTGAACCCATGCCCCTCAGGACATTCCAAAGAGATTGAATCACTTACAAATAGATTTTTGGAACGTAAATATGTGATGAGAGACATAGATAGGAATAGGAATCAGGTTGACAAGTTGAGAGACACAGTGGCTAAACCTTATTTTTCAAGGAAAGAAGCATCTGAAGCAGTACCAGCTATCAGTAGGGGTGATAATGTTAAGTTGTCCTTATTTTACTCTAGAGATGTTGACAAGATCAAGGAGATAGTACATAGACATTGGGGAATCCTTGGATTGGATGACCAAATCTTAGAAGTAGTAGGTGATAATCCAAGGTTTGTCTATAAGAATAAACCCAATCTAAAAGGACCTTATGCCATCGCCCTCTAGTAGAACATGGTTACCAGAAACCAAGATCTGACCATAATACAATATCCTGTCAAAATTGTAATCAATGTCAATATATAGACAACAGTGACACTTTTAAACATCCGACAACACAAAAAATTTTTACTTTAATACTGGCACCAATTGCACCAGCAATAATGTTGTATATATTGCTAAGTGTGTCTCTTGTCCGGTATTTTATGTAGGCAAGACTTGCAGACAACTTAGAGAACGTATAAGAGAACATGTTTACAACATTAGGATAGCATCTGATCATAATGCACTTGCCAGACATGTTAGAAATACAGGACCTGACCATTACTTTAACTTTAGTGTACTACAACAAGTTGAACCTAATCTCAGAGGTGGAGATGTTGATTCACATTTATTGGAATGTGAACTGAGATGGATTGTCCGCCTTAGAGCGGACAAATTCCCTGGTGTCAATGATAGAGTCCAGGTTAAACCATTACTACGTAAGAAAAGGGTTTTAGACCCCTACTTAGTTATTTCTCCCTTCCCATACACACGCCTACCTGTATCACCATTGTCTACTGAGGTGGATTGTCCCCCTCTCTGAGCAGACATTTTCCCTGGTGTCATTGATGGAGTTCAGGTTTTACCTTTTACTGTGTAAGCAAAATGTTTTAGATTACACACTTAGTTGCCTTCCCCCCCCCCACTTTTTATACACATACCTACCTGCACTACTTTTTAATTCATGTACTATCATATATCTGAACCCTGTTGCACATATAGACTTATATAGACTTTTATGGAGCATTTTTATATAGTTACACTTGAATCAATCGTATTTTACAATTTTTTCCTCTTCATGCTACACTATGGATGTTTTATAACTTTTTATAACATTTCACTATCTTATTTTACATTTGTTTTAGGTCATAGATGTGTATTTATACTATGTCCTTCTGTATTATGATGAATAAACTATCTTAGCTTTTTAAATGTATTTTAGAAGTATATCAGAAGGATTTCTGTATATATGTAAATGAACTAGAGTTTAAGTCAATTAACTATGTCATGTGCACCAATGAACTTCTTCCATTGTATATTTAAATGCTTTGTTTTTAATGGCAGTTGTTGAAGTTTTGAAAAAGCCATTTGGTGAAAGCGCTTAACTCTAGCTAGCTATTAAAGTTCTCGTTTGGATTATACTTTTGTGCGATTCTTTTTGGGTTGAAGAACCAGCTACACTTGCTTTACTTTGCAGCATACTACTTTTATGAGCTGAAAAAGCTGTTTTACTTTGGAAATAGAGGTTTGCTGTTTTTGTTTTTGTTATTTTACATTGGGAACTGGATTTTTTACTGCAAAGCCATTTCGCTCCTTTTTGTGGTTAATTTATTTATGATACACTGTCGTCTGAATTAGGAGCGTTTACCTTTTACTGCAAGCAACTTGTTGCTTGGTTTTAATAAATGTAATGAGTGCAAAAACCAAAACTTGCATGGTTTTGAAAACATGTCTTTAAGTAAATTTACTTATTTAAGAGGAAGCAAATTATGCTCCTGTATCTGTTTTCCCTTTTCCTCATGTAAACATAATCCATAGTTAAACAGAGAAAATTATTTTAAATAATAATTATTTGATAGTTTCCTCATAAAATTGGTCTTACCACATTTTTTCAAACAATTCTAATATTGCCTGTTAACTATTACAACCACCTCCATGCTGTTTACATGCATACTGGTAATGTACCTCATTTGGGAGAAAAACACTGACTGTTCTGTGTTTGTATGGAGAGCTTATTTAGGAATCAAAAGATCTGCTTGTATTACACACACTCTATTGATATTAGCAATGTCTGGGTGACAAACGGAGAATGAACACATCATTACACTTTTTGATTTTCAGCCCCACAGCTATGCTAAATACTAATGAGCCAGTCTATGGAGAGGCATATTCTAATTAGCCACATGGTCTCCAAGAAGGCATCTACATACCAAGCTATGCAAGAAATCACTTGGCTGTGAAGATCAGCATGGCCATCCCCAGCATGTCACAATACTGAGCAAAACCAAAAGGCCAGTTTTAACTTTCTTCTACATCTGTGGTCTGAGGATTGGTGTTAGTGAGGGGGGAGGGATTAGTCATCAGGGATTAATCTAAATATAAGTGTCTTAACAGTACTCACATTATTACAGGGATTGGGTGTGGTGGGAACCCTAGACACCAGGGATTGCTTTATGTTTAAGTGCCTTAACTGCACTGATATCATTATGGGAGTTGAAGGGTGAAGGGAACACCAAACACTCAGGATTATTCAAAAATATAAGTGTATTAATGTAACCATAGGTTCATAGGTGATTTCTAAGCTAATGGCACAATAACCTTTACAAGCCTAGCCAATAATAACCACAATATGACAATATTATATCTAAATTCCCCAGCTATGGGATGGAGTAGTATCAGGGTAGTCGATCTTTGGGTGATGGAGCCCTGAGTCATTTTACAGACTGCTTCTTTCACTAAGGGACACAGACAGTACCCTAGGAGTGAATTTATGGTTCCCCATCCATTTATCCAAATTCTTTTTGAAGACAGTGAGGGATGGGCTGTGTTTTTTGAAGACTAGAAGTTTATTCCATAGACAAGGTGTAGCCTTTGGGATATGAATCTGTCTATTCAATAAGTTCTGTTAGAGTTGCAAATAAGGTTCATGTCCATGGAAGGCATAACCCTTGTATAGTTTTCTTGTGAATATGTAACATTTTCATCAGGGCTCAATCAGATAATTTCAATAAACAAAACAAATACTATGGGAAACAATCATATACAAATGATGCAGAATTTATTCATATTAACACCTCGACATCCAGTACTTCAGCAATTTGCCTTCAAAGGATAAATCACATTAAAATAAACCCCGACTTTTATACCCAATGCCCTCTGTTGATATAATTGAAAAATTACATCTTCCGAATGCTATTCTATTTAAAGTACATTTACAAAAAGTAATCATATTCTTCACATCAATTAAAGTGCAATGACATTTTTAACAAAATATCATAAATGCATAAATAAATATGAAACATAAATTGAATACTAACCTATAACCAAATTGATCTCAATATTTATACTTCTGGAATAAAGTGTTCTATAATTCAAAATCATTCTACTTTCCAAATCCATAAATTTTTAACAAAATCACCACCTCTACGCATAAATGGTTGACTCGCTTCCTTATGGGGAATGCAAGCACATTTTTCGGAACACTTCTGAAGACAGGTTAAAGGGTAAATATCTGCAGGAAGTGGTGAGCAGGTTATCTGTCAGAGGTTATAGTAAGGAGGTTTTAGATTCAGCTGTGAAGAAAGTTTGTGGTGATAATCCATGTTAGAGGATAAAATGTACTGAGAACCACTATGGGGCAGATAAGGAAGGGAATCGGGATGCACAAGCAGATAGCAACTAAGAAATTTGTCACCAAATATTCCCCTTTTTCAGGAATCATGAGGAAATTGGTAGTGGATGCTTCACATCTTGTATATTTGGATGAACAGGTGGGCCATTTGTTTCCTAGGGTTGTTACATTTTCTTAAGGTAGATTTTTAAATCTCAAAGAGTTATTGAATTTAAGGTATCCTGGTTCTTGTCATGAGTGGGAACCGGTTGGCATATTTGCTTGTGGCCATTGCAAGATTTGTGACAAAATCAAAAACTTGTCAGGAACATATATCAATGGAAGGAGGTATGTTTCTAAGGGTCATTTTAGTTGCAATTCTTGTGTGTGGTATATATTTTGGGTTGCGGCTGTAGCAATGTGAAATGGTATATAGGGCAAACCAAAAGAATGGTGAAGGTACAAATTGTGGAGCACTTGGATGATATCCATAATGGGAACATGAGTAGCCCTGTTGCCGAGCACTTTCACACTGTGCATTGGGGGTCAGATGAGACTTTAATTTTTATTGTTTTGTGCCAACCATTCATGTAAAGAGGTGGTGATTTTGTTAAAAAAATAATGGATTTGGAAAGTAGGATGATTCTGAATTATAGAACACTGCATCCAAGAGGTTTAAATCTTGAGGTCAATTTGGTTATAAGTTAGTATTTAATATATATGTTTCATATTAATTTATGTATTTATTTATGATATTTTGTTAAAAATGTCATTGCACTTTAATTGATGTGAAGAATATGATTATATTTTGTAATTGCACTTTAAATGGAATAGCATTTGAAAGCTATAACTATTCAATTATATCAACAGGGGGCATTGAGTACAAAAGATGGGTGCTATTTTAATATGATTTATCCTTAGAAGCCGAATTACCAATGCACCAGATGTCGAGGTGCTAATATGAATAAATCCTGCATCATTGCTATATGATTGTTGCCTGTAGTGTTTGTTTTGTTTATTCTTGATCAGAGAATTCCTTGTAGGTTAGAAAGTCCCATCTTAATAAACAATATGAGATGGAGTAAAGGGATAGGGCATTTAGTTGGTCTGCATATGACATGCATCTTGCACTTTGTAATATTTTTAGAGAGAAACCTCTGGGACCACTGCAATTAGTGTAAGTGCCTTGTTAGGCACATACAGAAGGGAGTATTGCACTCAATTATGGGCCTAATGAAGGCAGAGTACAATGACACTATGACTTCCTTTGATCTTGATGCCATGCCTTTACTTTTAAGTTGAGCCACACAGAAGGATTTCCTCACTGCTGTAGCTACCTAGTGGTCAATGATTAGTTTACTATCTATCTGTGTTCCAAGATACCTCACCACTGGGTCTACTTTTAGGAGTGCTATCAATATTATAATTAGCAGGGATATCTGATATACACATTTTTAGCATTTATTCTCAGACTATGGTTTTAGCCAGTTGTTTGCCATTTTTAGGCCTGTTTTTAGGATGTCAACATCACTTGGGGATTCATTGATTGCTCCCAACTTTCAGTTTACACCAAACTTTGTGAGCCAGAAGCCTCCAACACTGGGCTTCACTTCAGAGAAATATATATCAAATGCAGAAAAGGTCCCACCACTGAGCCCTGTGTGACACCGTTTGTAACAGGTTTCTTACCAGAAGTGGATTCACCTATCCGGACAGCATGCATCCTGTCACTGAGCCAGTTGGCTAGCCATCTGATGATATAGGATTGTATGTCTAACTCAGTAAGTTTATCAATGATCTCCAAGTGGGGGGGTTGTGTTGAAAGCTTTGGCCATGTCTTTATAAGCAGTGTGCAATGATTTACCCTCATCCATGGCCCTGGAGACTTTCTCTAAGAAGTCCACCAGACTGAGCAATCAAGACCTTCCTTTGACAAAGTCAAACTGGGTCTAGTCCAGTTTTTGGACACTTCCTATGTTGTTATTAATCAAGTCCAAGATAATTCTCTCCAAGGTCTTGCAGATAAGAGTGGACAAGCTTATGGGTGTGTAGTTCCTTGGGTCAGCTGATGCAGTCCTACATTCCTGTGGAACAAAGCCAGTCTTGAGGATGTGGTTAAAGAGAGTTTCTGGTGGGTCTGATAGAGTCTGTTTTAAGCTATTTAAGGAGCATCCTGGAATGCTGTCAGGACCTGTACAGGCTGTGTTTTTGGCTTTTGTGAGTGTAGTAAGGACCTGTTCCTCATAATGACTAGTAGGGGTTGTGTGTATTTCTTTGGGTGTTGTAGGAGTTGATAGTGGGAAGGTGTTTGAACTGAACTTGTCAGCCAGAAGGTTTGCTACAGTTTTAGACTGGGTGTAAGTGTTGCTATTCATGATTTACTCGGCACATTGCTGAGCATTTCCTCTGAGATTATGAATATAATTTAAAAAATCCTTATGCTAATGGTTATCTTTCGCCTGGGAGGCTATCTTTGTGCCATAGTTTGCTTTGGCAGATTTGACCAGTTCATTAATTTGTTTGTTTGGACTGGTGAGTATCTTTTTACATTGATTTGTCTGCTCCTTCTTGGCTTTGGAAAACACTTTTTTTTCCTTTTGATGAATAGCCTGTTTATGCTAGGGGACCACCAGGGTGGTTTATTTTTGCCAAGTAATCCTAGGTTTGAATCAGACAGGTGCTGCATCCTCTCTGCAGCTATGAATGTGGTTGCACAGTACTTTTGTATATAGCTCAGAATAGGCCTCAGTGTCACTAGGTTTAGAGGGCTTGGAAGTTTAATAAGCTGTCTCATAGTTGAGGTAATTGGCCTTAGCAATGTTCTTAATAGGTTTGGAGTTTGATGGGGGATCTAGGTTAGTTTTAATACTAAAGGAGATCATTTTGTGCTCAAATCTTACCAGGGAGGAGTTAATGAATGGGAGGAATCAACATCCTCCCATGCTCATGAGTACTAGGTCTAAGATATTTGTACCTCTAGTTGAGGAGCTAATTAGCTTCTTCAGGGTGTTTCCATTGACAAAGTCTAAAAACCTCTAAGAAAGGGAATTATGGGTCATATAAATCTTCCATTTTATGGATGGGGTAGGTGAGATTCCAGTAGGTTTAGGTAGGTTATGTCTTATATGACAGGGGGTCACACGTATGGTTAGGTGGGCATGGAGCAACTCAAGTGAATCATGTTGTTGGACAAGTAAGCCTTTTACTTGTCCTTTATGAACACTGAGTCACCTCCTCCCTTTGTTTTATCCTCAGCTGAGGAGGATCAAAATGTATGAAAGGCATTACAGCTTTTGATATCTGGGATTCTTTCTATGATTCTGAACCATGTTTCTGTGACTTTACATATATCTGCATTGTCCAGGGTGAGCGGTGCTTTCAGTGAGTGAAGTTTTATAATTAAAACTCCTAGCGCTGAGCAGCAGTATCTTTAGGTAGTCATGAGAGTTATTTGTTACATTGGATGGTTTGACAACTTGGCATGGCCTAATAAAGGTGCTATGGGTATAGATACAATTTTTGCCAGTATCCAAAAGCCAAGAGGTGGCAAGAGCAAACCATATCTGGCAAAGCACCATGGTTTGTTGATCATGTCTCTCCAGGCTGACAGATATTGGATCCCTTTGCTGTGACACTAAAAACTAAGCCAAATGTTGAAGTCAATCATTTTATGCTGGTACTGTGGCATCATCACTGGTGAAGGTAAGATGCTACTCAAAGCTAGAAAAACAAATTCAGAGAGCTCCATCATGTCTCTCTTCATATAGCCCAGTGAGGTATGTCTTTGGTCATTTATACCCACATGGACTATGACCGTATCATACTGATATTTGTGGTTAAAAGACATAGGTGCATGCATGATCTGGGGGATCCTGGCTCCAGACAGGCAGCTCACTGTGATCTTCTCTTTGTTTAGCCTGATAATGGGAACATCAGTATGGAATCCCCAATAACTAGAATATTTGACTGTGTGGTTTGTTGTCTTATGGGCTTGGAAGCGGGGCTACTATGATTTTCAGAGTTATGTGTTTTGTGAGGTGCTGCCATTTTTGAGTGTGTGCAGGGCCAATGAGAGATGCTTTTAGGTGGTCTTGTAGGTTTGGGTAGATTAGTGAGTACCTCATTATGTGGGTATATGAATTTGTTTCTTAGTGTTCGGAGTGAGTGTTTTGAGTGCAATGCTAACAACCTGGCTTCCATTTTTTGTGTGTGTATGTGAGAGCATTGTCTCCAATGATATTGTGCCTCTACACCTCTCACACATTGCATTTGTCTGTTCTAAACTTAAATGGTCGTCAGTGAACATGAAGCAGTTGCTACACTGCCACAGGATGCCCATATCCACCAGGCCAAAAACAGAAATGACAGGGAAGCTTCAATCCCTTATACCAGATCCTTAGTAAATGGAAATGAGTAGGGGGAGGGTTACTTAAAGGTCTAAATGAGAGTGTTCATAGGATTGTAGGATCATAGGAGGTTACTAGGCTAATGATCCTTGGGCCCTTACAAGACTAGCCAAGTTTTACCATTATTTCCATTATCAGCACCTGTCACCCCTGTCCAAGAGGGACATAGGTGGAACCCCTGGGGTGAATTTATGGTTACCTATCCAATCATCCAGATTGCATTTGAAGAGGGCCAATTAGGTGATCTGCTTGACATGAAGCAGGAGTCTGTTCCAAAGGTCTGGTAACCTGGGGAGACAAATCTGTCCCTCCAGCAGATTCTGTTAATGTCACATACCAGGTTAGGCCATTAAAGTGAGTAGCCTGTGTACCATTTGAGTTATGGATATGTAGCATTTCCAATAAAGCAGGTCACAGATTGCCTTATATGTAAAGGAGAAATCACCTCTGAGTAGTCTGTATGAAACAGAATAAAGTGACAGTGATTGTAGATGCTCTTCATAGAGCAGATGCTGAAGACCTTGAATTGTCCTGTTGAGGAACCTGTGTGTTCTCTCCAATTCCTGCAGGTGCTTGGAAAGGTGCATGCCAGAAGGGGCATTGAACTCAATTATTGGTTGGATAAGGGAAGAGTACAGGGAGGTTATAACTCTTTTTTTTCTGGAGGTAATGCCCTTACTTATGAGATGAGCAATATAGGATGCCCTTCTTACCACTATGGAGACATGGTGATCAAAGGTAAGGCTGCTGTCAACCTGTGTGCCCAGGTCTCTCCCCACTGAGTGCAGGTGTCGTTATTGATGTGGTAATTAGCAGGAACATCACTCTTACCAAAAGGAATCGGTAAAAGAATATAGGGCATATGTAACATGTCCTGGGACAGACTGCCCCAAAGTGTTATCCCTGTATTCTGCCTTCTACAGGCTGTTAAGGGGAGATCTATGCCTGGCATATGAGAGACATTGTCAGACCTCACCCTGATGTGCTTCCTGCATATCCACAAAACAAACAACACCAGAAGTGTTTAGTAGTATACTATTAGATGACCCGAGTCTGCACAAACTGGCAGCTCTTCAAGCATCTGTGAACAGTGGGAGACTATGGAGATCATTTCTTATACAGGATTTTAAACTGGAGATGTTTGCATATATACAAGGCACAGGTAACCTGATGTGTGCAATGTGCAAATGCAAAGCTGTTATATCAACATGATGAAAGACTTTTACACAGTTAAGCCCTCAGGCCAATCAGATACATACACGATAAACTTTCTGTGAGGATATTAGATACTGCTGTCTGTGCTGTCATGACTGGCTGAAGTTTGTGAATAATTGTGAATGATTGTAGGTTACCTAGTGTTGCATATGCTAGCATGACTGGCTATCATTTTGTGGGTAAGTTTATGTCTTTTGATTGTCACTCTGATTTGTGCAGGATGTTTGAGTGTCAAACAGTGTTCTACTGGCTGACTAAATGTACACATTCTTTGTAAAAAGAATTCTGAATGTATGTTGTGCCAGGGTCAGCTGACCTAGATGTGATGCCATTGTGTACCAGGGCTGTGAGAATAGAATCTTCACTGCAGCTGTTCATTTATTTTTCAAAGTCTGATATGAGGGAGTAGAATTCTCAGAGCAGTTCCTGTGACTTTAAAAAAATCTACTGTAAAACAGGTTCTGAGTCAGTTGTTCAGTTATCATTCAGTTGTTTTCCAGTGCTGTTCAGCAGTAGTAGTCCAGTTGTTTTCCAGAGTAGTTATTCCAGTCACTGAGGAAAGACAATGGCCTGGAATGTGGACATAATTCCTCATTTTGCTTTGAAGAAATCAAAATATAAGCTTGTCTTGCTTAGTTGTTTAGATTAGATGGGGGCAGTTAATCTTTGGACAGTCAGGGAACTACAGCTAGCTATTTAGAGGTTTTTCTTAAAAGCAATGTGAGATATGTCCTATGGTATTATTTTTATATTTTCTGTGCGTGAAACTCTGATGTTTATTGGAATCAGTTATTCAGTGTTTACATTTTTTAATCATTTTATTCATTATTAAATGTTTTATAACCTCTTATTGTGGCTGGCTATTTAGTTAATATTTTTATTAACTTGAGATTATTTATGCTTATTATGATAACACTAGGGCCACTCTGAAAATCCTTACTGCTTGTGATAGATGCTACCTTTTGTTTCAATATCTATTTTACTCAATATAATTGAACAACCCTTTTGAAGGGTGTTATGGTATTTGAGTGGTGGCAGCCATTACCTTGTAATTTGGGCAAGCAAATACATCAGGTAAATCTTTGTCAGTCTTACCTAAGAGTGTATATTTGTGTGTATATCAGACATTTAAGAGTGAGTGTGTCATATACCTAGAAGTGGGACACAGTGTTCTACAGTGGCTAGTGTGGAGACTCATTTGCGGACCTGGAATGAAGCATATAGGCCACTCCCAGGTTTTGGAACCCATTCCTGGTATACTATTAGAGGAAATTGTATATTTGTATCCCTGTTTTTGGTGAAAATCTCTTACTGGAGACAATGGTGAGGATTGAGGCTCCTTAGTAACTGCTCTGGGTTAAAGAGGGCTCGTCTCAACTTTCACCAGCAGTTCCCAACTCAGATGGGGTGAATCACCTCTCTGCTCTCACTAGAGTGCAAAAAAACATTTTAATATAAAGCAGACTAGTTTTGAACTCAAGTGCAGTAACAAATGCTTTACAACAAAAGGCAGAATTCCTGCAGCATCAGGAATCCTTAGAAATAAGTTCACTAACCCTGAAAAATGTTCACAAAATATAGAAAAAAAAGTGTACAAATGTAGAAGAACTTCAACAAGCACAAAAAAAGTTTGCAAAACTTAGAAGTCTTTTGGCAAACTCAGGAAAACGTTGGTAGATGCAGAAGAGTGGTTGCCATATCAGAAGAGATTTGCTTATATACAAGGCACAGGTAACAACATTTGCACAATGTGCAAATGCAAGGATTTCATACAAGCAGGATGAAAGACATTTACACAGTAAACCTCTCAGTCCAATCAGATACACACACAATAAGCCTTCCACCTGCAGTTCCCAACTTGGATAGGTTATATCACCTCTCTGCTCCCACTAGAGCAGTGGTGCACAACATCCAGCCCCGGGGCAAAATCTGGCCATAGACACAACATCATCTGGCCCCCAGAGAGTAACCAACATTTTTTTTTAAAAAGTGAAAAAAATACTATAACCAAACAAGCAAGCAGTATTCACGAGGAACAACTCCAAACCACGAAATTTAAGCAGTTTTATTGCATAAACAATCATCGTTCCTCGTGAATACTGCTTGCTTGTTTGGTTATAGTTACTGTTTGGCAGTATTATCCATCTCTTCGTTATTTCTTGAAAAAAATATTATGCCTTACCTGCAGTATATGAAGGAGAACCATCATATTGTTGTACAGGCTGAATCAAGAGAAGACCCCGAGTGCTTGAAGCACATGTTCAGAGAAATGTGTAACCCACACACAAATATTACATTAGAGAGGCATTTGTTTTACACAAGAGATCAGAAACCAGGGGAAACATTTGCAGCTTGTATAACTGACCTGAAATACAGAGCTAAAATGTCTTGGTTTGGTGACTTAAAAGATGAGTTGATAAAAGACAGGCTTGTGTGTGGGATTAATACTGCTGCTATGAGAAAGATTTTCTTCATGACAGTGATTTAACGTTGTTCAAAGCCACAAACATTTGTCAAATCCATGAGATGACAAACACACAAGTATGCTTGTATCTGAAAAGAGTATAGTTTCAGATGGCTCCAGAGCAAATGTAGATATAATGCAACACATGGCAAACAAAAGCAGGCACAAGCACATGGCAGCTATGGGGTTTCCAGCGAAGATAAGTAGCTTTGCAGTAAGTTCTAAGAAAGGAGCTTGCTCCAGCTCAGTGCAGAACAA
Source organism: Protopterus annectens (assembly GCF_019279795.1). Classification (NCBI taxonomy): domain Eukaryota; kingdom Metazoa; phylum Chordata; order Ceratodontiformes; family Protopteridae; genus Protopterus; species Protopterus annectens. The sequence continues at coordinate 1,672,876,155 of NC_056733.1, read as the reverse complement.
GCATGAATTGGCAAAACCTAAGACTAGCTTTATTGTTAACTGTCACAATTGTGGTGCAAATCATGAGTCTAAAAGAAAGTGCTAAGCATTTGGTCAGCAATGCCACAAGTGCAAAAAACTGAACCATTTCCAAAAGTTTTGCAAATCAAGTAAGCCTCACACAAAAAAAAAGAAAGTTGATCAAGTAGAGCTGAAGCAGTCAACTTTCTATGTAGATGGTGTATCAGTACTTAATGAAAGAGTTGATGCAGTGAATTTATTAACAAGGAGTGAAGTGTTTTGTATTGTCCAGATTAATGGAAGATCCACAGAGCTTAACATATACACTGGTTCAAAGTGTAATGTTAAATCAGCAGACACATTTGCTAAAGGAAGAACTAACAAGCAACTCAATGGAGCTAGTAGTGCACAACTTGTTGCTTATGGAGGTGAAGAAATTCAAACCAAAGGTTCAGTGATGCTTTCATGTTGTTTGGTCGAAAACTGTTACAACTTGTTATTCTATATAGTCCAAAGACCAGTGCAATCATTATTGAGTCTCAAAGATAGTTTGAGAATGAATCTGCTTTCTTTTGCTAAAGAAGTTCATCATGTAAGTGCAGTTCTGAGTTCTAATTTTTCTGAAGCCATTTTCTTAGAGTATGCTGATGTTTTCGATAACAAGTCAGGTGAACTTCCAGTTGTGTATTCCATGGAGTTAGACCAAGAGGTCACTCCAGTAGTCAGACCAGCAAGGAGAGTTCCGATAGCTATGCAGGATAAAGATAAGGCTCAGCTGGATAAAATGGTGCAGCAAGGTGTGATTTGACCAGTCACAGAACCAACTGAATGGGTGTCATCCATGGTAGCAGCTCACAAAAAAGGCTCAGACAAAATAAGAATATGTATTGACCCAAGAGATTTGAACAAAGCATTAAAGAGACCGTATCATCCAATGAGCAAAATCAAAGAGGTTGCAGCCTTAATATCAAATGCCACTGTTTTCTCTGTCTTGGGTGCAAAGAATTCATTTTGGCAAGTGATGCTTTGTCATAAATATTTTTTTCTAACTACTTTTGGTACTTTGGCAGATACAGATGCCTAAGAATGCCATTTTGAATAAAATCTGCAAGTGAAGTCCTTCAGCATGCAATGTAGCAAATTTTTTCGGGTTATCCTTGTGCCATAATCGTAGATGATTTATTGATTGGAGGCAATGGTGAAGCAGAGCATGAGAAAAACCTCAAAAAAGTTATACACAGGGCATGTGAAGTAAACTTGAAGCTTAATCCTATGAAGTGAAAATGAAGACTTCCAGAAGTTACATACATAGGTCATTTGTTTACGAGTGCAGGCTAGAGACCAGACTCGACTAAACAAGCATTTATATTTGAGATGTCAACACCAGGTAATGTACAAGCTCTACAACATTTTCTAGGCATGCCCAACTATTTAGACAAGTTTATACTAGACTTCAGTGAGTTGACAGCACCTTTAAGAGAGCTAACATGCAAAAATGTTGCATGATCATGGTTGGAACAGCAGCAAGCAGAAAATTGCCACCCCACCTACATTAAGATACTATGATGTGAACAAACCAGTTACTCTTTCCTGTGATGCTTCAACATTTGGTCTTGGTGCAGTCATACTTCAAGAGGGCAGATCAGTAGCCTATGTATCTTGCACACTAACCCAACCTGAGATGCAGTATGCACAAATTGAGAAGGAGCTTTTGGCAATAGTATTTGCATGTTCCAAGTTTCATGATTATATTTATGGTCGAGCTATTCAGACTGAAATTGACCACCAACCTTTAGTTACTATTCTAAAGAACTCTGAACAAAAAGTTCGCGCACGCAGGACAACGTGCACGCCGCCCCAAGCCCCCAAATTCCAAAAAAAAAAGCCAGCATGTATGGTTTGTGTCTACCAAAAACAGGTTTATTATATAAAATATATATAGGCAGGTCACCATTATACACAAACGTTTTCGGCTATCTATGTAGCCTTTATAAATGGCGGTTATTATTATTATACAAGCAAACCGGTTTCGGCTATCATGTAGCCTTTATCAATGCTAAATGTTGGAATCAAGTAAAGAAACCCACCACCACCTGAGTACCAAATTTATAGTACTCATTTAAAGGGGCACGTACCTTAAAGAGAAGGAAAGGACACAAACATTAGGAGCAAGAAAGATTATTCCTATATGGATATGCAACAACACTAAAACATACAGAATCCATATAAATATATTCCATATCATAAAAAATTGATATTGAAAAAATGAAAGGAATAATAGTTTTCAAGTTTGTCATTATAGATAGGATTACTCTACATAGGGGTTTTAAAGCTGGATGGCATCAAAAACTTAATCGGATGGAAAATATGTGGATAATCAAATTGGGTGGTTTATTCAGACCTGGATTAAACACTTTGGAATAGGCTTATTTCATGAACTCCAATACATTAAATACAATGGTGGGGGTGTTTGTTATGTACCATTTGTTTTTTATATAATATCAAGTCCTAATAGTTATGACCTATGGACAGTAAAATTGGAATATATGATACATTTTAGGGCATAATTTGTAATATATTATGAGGTTTTTCTCATGTTGTATTCAGTTATATTTATAGGTATTTATGTAAATAATAACTGACATAGGTTGGTCAAGATATTATTCCTTTCATTTTTCAGGATATGGAATGTATTCATACGGATTCTATATGTTTCATTGTCGTTGCATATTTATACCAAATCTATGGTATATCTATATGTATTTATACAAACAACAATGGAGACAGGTTGACTAATGTATTATTCCATTTTCAATTTTTTATGATATGGAATATATTTATATGGATTCTGTATGTTTTAGTGTTGTTGCATATCCATATAGGAATAATCTTTGTTGCTCCTAATGTTTGTGTCCTTTCCTTCTCTTTAAGGTACGTGCCCCTTTAAATGAGTACTATAAATTTGGTACTCAGGTGGTGGTGGGTTTCTTTACTTGATTCCAACATTTAACATTGATAAAGGCTACATGATAGCCGAAACCGGTTTGCTTGTATAATGGTAACCTGCCATTATATGTAATATTTTTATATAATAAACCTGTTTTTTGGTAGAGCGAACCATACGTGCTGGCTCACTTTTTTTGAAATTGACTATTCTAAAGAAGCCTATGCATTCCATTTCAGCAAGATTACAAAGAATGATGCTCAAATTGCAAAAGTACAATTTCAAAATGGTCTGCATGAAAGACAAATTGAGCTATCTTGCTGACACCTTTTCCAGATCCCCAGAAATATGACAGAATAGCCTGATGCAGAGAATTTTGACTTTGATGTGATGTCAGTGCATATTTTCCTTACAGAGATGAATTATTGATGGAAAATGCCATTATTTTCAAAGGTCTTAAAATTGTTATTCCTGCTTCCTTACAACCAGAGTGTATCCAAATTTTGCATTGTGATCACCCAGGATTCGCATCCACTAAGAGAAGAGCAAGAAAATTAGTATTTTGGCCTTCATTACCAAAAGACATTGATATAGTACTTTCTTCTTGTTCTTCTTGTTCAGTATGCAATAGTACTAGACCGCATTTGCAAAGAGAACCATTTCACTAAGTCCAGTTCCTTTGCAACTGATATCTTTGAGTGGAACAATCTACACTACTTGGTTTTGGTAGACTCTTATTTGAATTGGTTTGAGATTGATCTACTACCTTACCTAACATCCACTGCTGTTATGTCATTTCTCAGTTCATGGTAGTCCACACAAAGTTCTTTCTGACAATGGTACTCAATTTATTAGCCAGTTGTATCAGAAATTTGCAAAGGAATGTGACTTTGTACATGTCACTAGTAGTCCTGAATATCCTCAGTCAAATGATCTAACTGAACGTGCAGTGCAGAGTGCAAAGCAATTACTTGAAACATCAAAATGTGACAATACCAATGTGTTCTTGAATTTGCTTAATCTCAGAAACATACCCGTGATGATATTTTTGGCTCACCTGCTCAAAGACTACTTTCCAGGCAAACTAGAACTACGCTACCCATTTCTTCCAGTTTATTGAAGCCTAAGCCTAAGAACAACAAAACCATTAAGTCTCAATTTGTTAAAAAGTGTAATATCCAGAAATCGTTATCACAGATCAAGCAGATTACTTTGTCCGTTGAGGGAAGGAGATACGGTACGAATCTAGACAGTGAAAGGTTTTGATCAAATTGGACAGATTACAGGCATCTGTGCCGAGCCAAGATCCGACCTGGTAGACACCCGAGGTTGTGGAGTATAGGTGGAACTGTAGACATCTTTTTCCTGTACCAGAATCATCATCACCATCACAACATTGTTTCTGTGATGCAGACTTCAAATCTAAGAATGAATCAGACACTGTTCCCATACCAGAATGTGTTCAAAATTCTGATTCCATTTCAGAAAATGTTCCAAACATTCCACAGGTCAAACATTTTGCAGAGACAGTTCCAGTTGTTAAATGTTTTATGTTACACGATATGGACAAGTATCAAAGCCTAGTGTGAAATAAGCAGCAACGTGGACTTGATGGTATATATATATATATATATATATATATATATATATATATATATATATATATATATATACCGATAACACCGACATGCCAAAACACCGACAACAAAATAACCGACACGACAAAACCGAATGTTCAAAAACATGAAACTTCACATGCCCAACAAACCACAATCAACAAAACAAATACCTTTCCCAAAAAACACACACACAAAACAAACACACCAAAAACCTTACAAACCTACTCTAAACCTTACATACACAACTATCTATGCACTAACCTTAACCCAAACCCTAACCCTAAGGTCCGTCACTATCGCACACTTACCTTACCCGCACCCTAACCCTAACTCACTTAATCTGCTCCTAACCCTTAATTCTGTCACTATCGCACACTTATCTTACCTGCACCTTAACCCTAACATACTTAACCCTCCCCTAAACCTAAAGTCCATCACTATCACACACATACCTTACCCACACCCTGACCTTAACCTCCATCCCTATCGCATGCTTACCTTAACATGTTGGTGTTCTCAACGTCGGGATTCTCAACTTTCGGTCTTCTCCATTGTTGATCTTCTGGTGTCGGTGTTCTCATTGTCAGCATTGTGGACTTTCGGCATTTTCAGATAGACCTATATATATATATATATATATATATATATATATATATATATATATATATATATATATATATATATGTATATGTGTGTGTGTGTGTGTGTGTGTGTGTGTGTGTGTGTGTGTGTGTGTGTGTGTGTGTGTGTGCATGAATGTGGGTGTACTTAATGTTGTGTAATGCATAACATAGAATTACCTGTGATTTTTGCATGCTAAATAGACTTACGATCTATTCCTCAAAGAGGGAGGATGTAGATCAGAGTGCAAGTGAAGTGGGCTGTATCTTTAAGAAGCATACGAAAACCAAACTAAGTAAAAACAAGTAAAACCACAAGGCCACGGCAACCTTGGAGAGAAGCCTGCCTTGCTTAGCATAACTTTTTTTATTTTACATCCAGCGTTTTCTTTATACAAGTCACAGCTTCGTCAGAAATACAATGAAACCCTATTAACTGCCTTAATAACAAGGAAGACAGGAAATGACATAATAGTCCATGATTACATTGCTAATACATCAGCTAACTAATTAACACTTGTTAATAAGGTAAAAAAGGTAAAAATTGTTTCCCTACTTTAAAATATATATAAATAAATATAAATGTGATTGTACGTATACATTTATATACATTTTAAAGTAGGGAAACAATTTTTACCTTTTTTACCTTATTAACTTATTACCTTATTAACAAGTGTTAATTAGTTAGCTGATGTATTAGCAATGTAATCATGGACTATTATGTCACTTTAAGAAGCATGTCAAGGCTGTACATGCATGCATAAATTCCAGACACATGCAATCCCTAGTGCCATTTTGTAAGAGCAGCCATAGTGGGAGAATGCATGATCACAGTTGTTAGTTTGTATATAAGTTACTTAAGTTAAAGTCAGTAAACTTCTATAGTGTATAAAATAGAGCTGCTTGAACAGAACCCGCAAAGACTCTTATTGTGTCCAAAGTAAGAGGTAGCAGAGGGGATGTCAGCACTTACATGAACAGCAGTTTACTATCATTACATGCAGGTCAGCAGTGATCTGTACATCTTGGTAGTAAGTATGATTCAAACATGGAAATTATCCAATAATGAAGTCTTACCTCAACACGGCTACCATATCTCTGAATAGCAAATTAGCTAATTGTGGGAGCAGGACCTTTTTACACAAACAATACAGCTTATGCAAGGCCCTTTAATAAATCCTTCGGTAAGAACAAACTCCCACCACACATTAAGTTGAAATTGTTATTAAATATATTAAAACGTAATTTTGATGACTGTATAGAGGCTTTGGAATATGATCCTGAAATTAGGGAATCACTCCAACCTAACTTATGAAATGCATATAAATTCTAGAAATTAACTGTGATTACAGGGAAATAAATCTGAAATTGCTGTATCTCAGAGCAAAAAAGGTATTTAATTTATAACAGCAAGTCGTGTACTTTCATATTACATGAATAAAAATCACACAAAAATTTCCAGTGCTTCTTCATGACATGAACTGTAGATTTTCAAATGTCTGATATGGTTTGATTAACAGTAACCTATATTTTGGACATGTTGATTGTGATTAACTACAATGACTGCAAAATTTGTCAGCGACGATTTTGAGTATGACTCGCTCATCACACTTTAGCCAAGCTGAAGGATTCGATATCCCTGTTGGACAGCTCTGTTTAAGATTCTTTTTCTTAACTCCTGGACTTTGCGCAACTTGATTCATGGTTATCTAGGTGAGTTCCTGGTGATTTTTGTACCAACAAGGACTCATAATATGTCAGAAAGATAATGCTTGGTGCTTATAAATAGCTCAAGATATCTGGTAGCTTATAATCTCCTAACTTTGTCCCACTGCTGTGGAATCAGCTACCTTTCCTAGATCAGACAAATATAACCCTTTAAGAGATCCCTTAAATGCCTCCATTTCAGGAAGGTGCATGCAAATCTGATGAGGGACTATGATGTTTATTATTGTGTCAAATCGTAATTACTATGATGATTGATTGATTGATAAAGATTATTATTATTATTACCATCAATGTCAGTTTTTACTGATATTATTTACTATGAAGCTAAGTTGTTTTTTTTCTTTTATTTGATACTCAGCAACAGGTATATAGATTCATAAAAGAATACAAAGAATAAAAAAATATTTTCTAACTATTTCTATGTTAAGCAGCAGTGGCTAATCTTTTCTTTGACTGGTGTTGCTGGAAGGTTCATGGCTGTAAGCTGTATACATACTTAATGCAAATACCTTCTTGTGGTTAGATATATGCATATTGCTCTTGCATATATATTCTTTTGAACAAATCATGGTTAGAGCTTTTATGTATATATTGTTTGTCAGATTTTCTATGCTTACGCATAAAATGTAATTATACCAATATAATTTCATAATGTGTAATATTTTGTTACATTATGATGTAGCCCAGGCTATGTCAGTAATTAGTTATTGTTTGTTCAGTGTTCTACCCCAATAAAAACATTTACCTAAATAAATGCAAATAAATATTATTCACACACATAAAACAACCGTGCACATTATATTTTGTAAGCAGTCAAGTAATGTGATTCATAAAACTGGATTGAGTTAATAAAATGCCTCCGCAATGCCTTTATGAATCATGTTCAGATACACATGCTACACACATGTATGATGTGCATCAGTTTCAAGGATGCCACTTTTGGGTATCTATTCATTTAACATGCTACAGTCATGCAGTTTGTGCCTTGTTGGAAGCAGGGTATATACCAGACTGCAGATGAGTGTGGGAGTCCAGACGTAATGGAGCTTGTGTGAAATGTAGAGTGCTTTTGTACATATAGCTCTAGAGTCACAGACAAGTAAAGTCTCATAAAAGTTATTAGGTCATTCTGAATGACAGTAGAGCCAGTTGACTTTCTTCTACCTGGGGAGTTCAACTGCATCACTGTTTGTAGGGCAGGCAGGAAGTGGTTTTCATAGGTTAATACTAGGCTAGCTGCCTTTAGGGCCATTTTAAGCTTAGCCAATTACCCTGTGTGAGGATCAAACTCTGTACCTTATGCTCATAATGTAAACACCTTAACTATTATGCCAACCTCTCACTTTTTTTAAAACAAAATTAGATCTTAAAGATGAGACACCTGTTTTCTATGAGGACGGATATGCAAAGCCTCTTTTAAAAATGTAGGATGCAAGACTGTGTAGAAAGGCAGAATCCATGGGCAGACAAGTACAAATGGCAAAAAGATGAATCTTGACAGAACAGTACAAAAGGCCAGGGGATAGTAACTCTCACAAATATTGTTGAGCCAGTGACATCTTGGATTTAAAAGGGTCACGTTTCTTACTATTGCACAGACAAGAAAATATTTTAGACTTGTGACTTCTTAGTAGCAGGTTTCTTACATTCTTTTCCACCTGCTTGCACTTCCTGAGAAAATAGGTATCTAAAAGGTATTAGAAATCTGTTATCCAGGTATCAGCTAAAGCAATTTCATGATGGGCTGCATCAAACCAAACATCACCTTGTGTGATTAAGTCCAGTCTGTAAGAAAGCTTGTGGTGACTGCTCTTAGACATTTTCAAAAGAAAGTAGAACCACTGCTGCCTGGACCAAAAAAGGATCGACACAATTATCTTTGGGGAATTCTTCTGAATCTTTACAATGACCACGGATATTAGAGTAAAGACATACAGGAATGCTTCTTTCCAAGGGAATGAGAAAGCATCTGTCTTTCTGATCTATGCAAGGTATCCTAGAACACAATCTTTTTAGTGGTCAGTTAAGAACACAGGCAATAAAAGAGCAATATGTGGAGTTCCCCACAGTTGAATCAACTCCTGGAAGACCCCCAGGTTCAATTTCCATTTGTGAGGTCTGTCCTGGCTTTGCTCGGCTTGTCTGCAATGATATTCTCCCCTTACAGAATGTAAAAATAGCCACCTGTGATGCATACTATATTGGCATGACTACTCGTAGGTTACGAGATAGGATTTGTAAACACAATAGAAGCATAAGAAAAAGGGACATGCACAATGCTTTATATTTGCATAGTAAGGTGTGTAGTAATTTTACTAGATTCCTGTTTTTTATTATAGATAGGGTGATGCCTTTTGCGCCTGGTGACATCGGTAATAGGTGGGCAGTTCTGGAATCTGAGTGGCAGATGAGATTGAATGCCACCAGATATCCAGGTTTAAATGACCACATTTCTTTAAAACCGCATTTAAAGCAGAGAGCTGGTGTAATATGAAATGTAATAAATTTTAAGTTTTTGTTTTTTATATATCAAAATTCACATTTATTGTAAATTAAATTAACTTAATTTAATTTAATTTTCTGATTATTTATCTAATTAATTTAACTGTGATGATTGTTGATCATGGATAATTATTTTGTATGTTCACTAGAATGAAATTCAGTACAGTATATATATTTTTTTAACCAGAAAGAATCAAAGCTATAACAGCAATGAATATTTCCTTAAGAAAGTAATAGGAATTAATGATTAATTAAGTGTGTTAGGGTGTGTGGATATGTATTTAAGTGTGAATGGATTTTTGTTACACAGACTCTGATGATACCAGCTTGACTGGTGAAAGCGCTCAGTCTGTGGCTTTTTGTTGTGGAATAAAAGATTTGTCTTCACGCTTGGTGTCCTTGCATCCTTGAGCTTGCTGTGGTGGAGTATTGTCGTGATTATCAGTTGTGGATCCTGGTTTTGGTTCCTTTTTTCGTTTGGACAGAATGTAAAAAGCCTGGAGGATCAGACTGTACTGAGTTGCTACATCCCAGGCTACCACAGCAAGTCTGCAAAGGAAAGGGGTGGGATCTGGTTCCCCGTTTATGTATAACATCACTGTGGTGGTGCCTGTGATAACTCATAGAAGTCCTGCAGACCAAAGAATTTAGAGACTTGAAAAAATGTATTATTGCTATGACCACTTTGACATTTGTGTGTTTTGATCTGCCCTGTTTGTCTCTCAGATCTGGAACTTTCACCTCCATGGAGATAGCTAAGCAAGTCCAAGCCATCTATTATTACAGATGGAGTAGGAGATGGAAGGAGAAGGGAAGACCGGGGTTGAGAATTACGTGGTCCAGGAACCACTGTAAATCCTTTCTTACAAATCCTAGTGCAGGAACCTGAAAAGACTGGTGTGCTATTCCTTTTACCAGAATCCAGAAACAGTATCCTGTGAGAAGGAATAAGAGAAGATTTTTTTTAATGTTTATCAAGAATTCCAGACTGTGCAGGAGATCCTTCACCCAGGCAAGAACCTCCTGACATTTTGAGTAAAACTCTGGAAATGTCCGACAGTTGTCTAAATATGGAAAAATGTGAATAACTTGCAATGAGCTAAAACAGGTGTCACAGACTTTGTAAATACTCTTGGTGTTGCAGACAATCTAACGGGTAATACAGAGAATTGAAAATGTAAGCCAAATACAGAAAAAACTTAACATCTGAAATCTTTGAGAACTGGTTTTGACTGTGTTTGTCTACCCTGTACTACACAACAAGCTTTACCTTTGTATCCTTTTCTTACGACAACTTTGTGACATGACAAAATAATTAATGTTGACATAGCTGCTAAGGTATAGTATGGCAAGCAACATATCAGTTAATGGGCTGCAAGATTTTTTATATGCACAGCTGGACTGTTGCAAATCACTGCCACTGTTCTGAAACTAGTCAGATTCAAATGCTTATGAACTTCAGAGTATATGTAAAACCCTCAGATGCATATCAGCTGCATAAATACACTCCCCTGGATATAAAGCTGTGCATCCTTGTTGCATTGTGCTTGGGTGTGTCTACAAATTGATATGCGGTTTCAACCACATGCCAGCAGTACACTGCTACAGAGCATAAATATTAATGCCATCAATCATAACTTGAGAAAACATTATCCTTACCTCATTCATTCCACATCTCATTATCCTACTTCTGCAAATTGTGCATAAAGATCAAAACCTAGATGACTAAGGCATAGTATAACAAAACTTGCCTTCAAATAAATGAGGTACTTCTAAATACACACTTGAGCTAATGGACACTGATTGAAAAAACAACCCCGTGGTAGTTCAGTCTATGTAGTATGATATTCAATGGCCAAAAAACAATCAAGACAACTAGTAGATGGGTCCTGCGGACTGTTGCAGGAAAAAAATATTAAACTTTAGTGTGTCAGTGTCACTATATGTATGTGTGAACAGGACAGCTTGATAATCCTGACACAAGCCACTGAAACAAACATGTCATTTATGTAGGTAGTCTGTATGCAGTGCAAAACTGTGTTCCTTTAATAGAAAAGGAAGAAAAATACTGTTAGAGCTCTCTGTCACATAAAATTAGCTTTGCCAGGATCAGAATGTGCATGTGTAATAGAGGTAAGCATTCTAAAATGAGTTCATAAACATAGTCTATGACTTTATTTAACAGGTGCATTGTTACAACTCCATGGCAGTACCCTACATTTCATAGCCTCCAACTTATCATATGGGCAGCAAAATGGACACCTGCATAACAGGATGAGGAGGAAAGCAAACTGTAGTCTTTGTCATTATTTGCAGCCCATAAACATGAGAATAATGGAGGGCAGTGTGAATTTGATGCAGAAATTCAAGTTGGTAAACATACAGACTATGTGCATGATCAGCAAAACAAGGCTGAGCATCAACATCTCCAGAAGTTCAGTTAACATGTAATTAGTGTGATTCATATGATTAGATCATGTTGATAAAATGCCTGCATAATACCTTTATGAATCATGTTCAGATACACATGGTGCACACATTTAAAATTTTAATTGTGTGTACTGATGTAAAAATCCATCTATAGGACAACTTACAAATCATGGAATCTCTGTAGGTCAATCAAAACCTAATGGTTCTGCATATGCTAACATAAGTGAAACCCCATCCCAGTACCAGCTGAGTATTGTACAAGATGGTCCTGTATTTGTGTCAAAAGAGCTTAAAGTTTCAAGACTCACATTGTGGCATGACTGCAGAGCACTGCACTCCTGAAAACAGATATTATTTTGATGCCCCATGATGGCATATGCATTATGTAGCAGGTACACTTACTGATTGTATTTTCTTGACAGTGCAAGTTGAATCATCATGCTCTACTATAAAATATTGCTGTTCAAAAGACATAGTGGGTAAAGCCTTGACTGCAGCCCAAGTGACCTGCATTCAATTAGCACTCCATGCCTCTGATAGAGTGACAATGGATGATGGCAGTGCCTATCATGAAGGGAAGGGATTGTACTGGGAATGGTCATATGAGATCAGGCTGGAACATGGGGAACAGAGGAGGTGTGATCACACGCTGGCCCGTGGGTTGGCATGTGCTCATGTGACCCTCCTATTACCAGCCAGGCAATGTAAGTGATATCACTGCTGGATTTGGGGATGTTAGGACATGTTGAATGTCACTTGCCATGATAAGATGGTCTCATTTGACCCATGCACCTCACGGTCTGCCAGCAGGTACATTCCCCCTAGAGCCATAATGTATAGAGGTGCTCTTTGTGGAGAATATTCTCCTAGTTCGGAAACATTTCTGAGATTGTGGTCACACCAAGACAGTGCTGCACATCTGTGAAGCTGTAATGGTGAATTGTTGGTTACAAGTATAGGGACCTAGCAGTGGTATGATGAAAAATAAACAAAAGTAAAAATCTACCACAAAGCATTAGTACTGAAGCTCATGAGCACTGTGACAATATATATCAAAATGTTATGGTAAAACACTACATCTGGTTACTTTCAAGATTGTGTAAAAGACATACTGTGCACCTTCTTTTATATGAGTGTGAATGATTTTTCCTGAATACAGTGGCCTGTATTAGCTGGGCCTTCAAATAGTTGCAGTACTTCCCTGATGACATTGCAGTAATGCCAACTTTTATGGATACATAAAATGTCAAGGTCATGATAACTTGTAAGAAAATTATAACTAGTAGTTTAAACTGCAAGATTTAAAACTGACTGGCACATAGTTTTCAGTTTACCTACATGTGGTCTATGTGAACATGGTCAGCCATTGTCTCTAGGAGTCCATTTAAGTAATGTTGCCTGTAACACTGCTGTTTGTCTAGAAACTGTTTTTGCATTGCAGGATGTTTTTCTGTTGCCTACAACTGCATGACACTGGAGTTATATGTTAGTAAGGGGCCTGTGGAAGGCACAGGGAGCTTGCCTCTACAAAAGACTATTGCTGAACTGTGATTAACCAGTTAGTGCTTCATAGGACTGGGAACTGAGTATTTGGTGAACCCTAGCTTTTTATGTTTCATACCATATTTAATGACAATAAAAAGATTGTACAATACTGATGAGTCTGTTGATTCTATTTTGTTGGACAGCAATCATGAGATCAAATGACATATCCATTCTTGACTAGGACGGCTGTTTCTTCTAAGCTGCATGTTTAAAACCAGAAGGACTATACCACTGAATAATTAGTTCTATTTATTATTTCTGTAAAAATTGGAATAACAATGAAACAATGTACAATGATCATATAAAAGCAGCAGGAAGCCATACTAATGAAAATAAAATAAGCTAAAATGTTACCTGCACGTGCTCATTTATTGTACATATCAGTGTATTATTTTGTCTTAGCTACATTTCTCAAAATCTCATACACAAATGCTTTTCTGCAAATGTTGTGATGTATTGACATACAGCCTCATACCTGTTGGTTCCTTTTGGATAATTCCTTTTTAACAAAGTCAGTGTTGCACTATCGGGAGCAACTCTCAGCTTCAAGCAGCTAGGCTAAAGATATCTACTAGGCTGAAAAAGAAGAATTAGCCTGAACATAAAGATAAACCTGTGGGAAAATGCACTTGTATGACTCTACTTGGCTTGGTAATATGCATGTGTTCCTCTCTGGCACTTAATTTAATCAAATCTGGTTTAATAAAATTCATGGCCCATCTATGACCATACATACTGTATGAATTATTTAAAATGTAGATGGAATGGATGTGCTAATACTAATAGTCAAAACAAGGCTCTGAAAATCCATTATATCTCATGTTATCAGAGATATTCCACAGGGTTGGTCTCTTTAAAATTCTTGTAAAAAGCAGCTTTTTCTAAGGTGTAGGCACTACTTTTAACATTTTCCTAATGAGACATTCATCTTATTACTGCCATGAAATATTTTTCATTTTTTCAGCTACTGTAAATGTACGACAAAAAAATGAGTTTCCATTTCAGAAATGACAGCTCTTCTGCTAATGCTTTAAAAAAATACATGTTACAGATCGTGTTGCCTTTTAGTGCAATTAGCCCTGCCAAAGGGACTAATTTACTCCAAAACACTAACATTACTCTAAGCAGTGTAAAAATTCATTATTTAAATGTGGTTTATTAGTAGGAGAAACAAGTAAATAAGCCCCTAACAAACACTCACTAATGTGACTCAGGGCACGTACACACATTAACAGCGAACACACATTCAAGTACTGGTGTGTCTGCAGAATTTATACTGTAATTATAGACTTGTTAGTGGTTTTAAAGGTTTCTAAATGTCCTTTCAGTATAAAGGTAGAAGTCATCTGTTTTGGGCTTAAAACCTTTTCCAATAACATGCAAAAGAAAACCAAAGGTAATGACATCCACTTCTAGTTTCTTTAGGAAAGCAATGTTTTCCACGCTTATGTGTGTCTTCTAAAAATCATTAACACACTGTAACAGTCAAGTAGCACTATACCGGGTCTCGATCTACACGTGTTCATTTTTCCAATTTATTCAAGCATCATTTGTTTAGTAAAATGTAAACACAGTAGCGAAATGTACATGATCTGATAATATTCCTTATAATATATGGCTTTCACCCATGATGTAATAGATATAATTAGAGGTAATTGCAAACTGTGCACTTATTTCATAAATATTTAATGGAAAAAAAAAACCCTCTACATATTGATGTAGAGCCACTTTTTTTTTTTGTAGGCTGCTTTTTCAACTTCATTTTCACATTAATGTAAGAAAAGTCTGCATAAGCTGAGTAAATCTCAGCATTGCTTCCATAAGGAATATCCTGTTATTGCCTTGTTTTTTGTATTTTACAGCATTCATTGCGAAGTCACTGAAATACTAATTTTTCACATATATTTTATGTTGTATGCATTTCTACCTTCTTATCTTTATTTTTTTTTTTTTTACAAAATAATCTATGTTATGATAGAGTTCTCATTATCATCAGCTGTCTGAACTATTTTGCTGTTATATTTCCATAATGACATTGTTTACAAAATGTATGTAAGTATCTAACTCAATATCTCTGTCTCTTTCTCTATGTATATCATCATCTTCTTTCGGCTGTTCCCATTAGGGGTCACCACAGTGGATCATATGTTTCCATGTCTTCCTATCCTCTGCATCGTGCTCTGTCACACCAACCACCTGCATGTCCTCTCTCACTACATCCATAAACCTTATCTTAGGCCTTCTTCTTTTCCTGTTACTGGTAGCTTCAGCTTAGCATCTTTTTCCCAATATACTCAGCATCCCTCCTCAGCACATGTCCAAACCAACATAATCTTGCCTCTCTGGCTTTGTCTCCAAACCCTCCAACATGGCCTGACCCTCTAATATACTTATTCCTAATCCTGTCCACCATCATCACACCCAGTGCAAATCTTAACATCTTTAACTCTGCCACATCCAGTTCTAACTCCTGCCTTTTTGTCAATGCCACTGTCTCCAACCCATATAACATAGATGTCTCACTACCCTCTTGTAGACCTTCCCTTTTACTCTTACTGGCACTCGTCTGTCACAAATCACTCCTGACACTCTTCTCCACCCACTCCATCCTGCCTGTACTCTTTCCTTCACCTCTCTTCCACACTCACCATTACTCTGAACTATTGCTCCCAAATATTTAAACTCATCCACCTTCACCACCTCTACTCCTTGCATCCTCA
Source organism: Protopterus annectens (assembly GCF_019279795.1). Classification (NCBI taxonomy): domain Eukaryota; kingdom Metazoa; phylum Chordata; order Ceratodontiformes; family Protopteridae; genus Protopterus; species Protopterus annectens. Next base: position 1,672,860,047 of record NC_056733.1, on the reverse strand, counting down.
CCATTTCTCTATCCTGCATCTCATTCACACACCTATTTTCTGTCTTAGTCCTGCTGACCTTCATTCCTCTTCTCTCTAGAGCATATCTCCATCTCTTCAAGGTCTCCTCCACCTGTTCCCTACTCTCACTACAGATCACAATATCATCTGCAAACATCATAGTCCACGGGGATTCCTGTCTGTTCTCGTCTGTCAACCTGTTCATCATCATTGCAAATAGGAAAGGGCTCAGAGCTGATCCTTGATGTAATCCCACCACAACCTTAAATGCATCCAACACTCCCACTGCAGACCTCACCACTGTCACACTACCCTTGTACATATCCTGTACCACTCTTACATACTTCTCTGACACTCCCGACTTCTTCATAAAATACCACAACTCCTCTCTAGGCACCCTGTCATATGCTTTCTCTTAAGTTGACAAAAACACAATGCAACTCCTTCTGACCTTCTCTCTACTTCTTCAACAACACTCTCAGAGCAAACATCACATCTGTAGTGTTCTTTCCCAGCAAGAAACCATACTGCTGATCACTAATCATCACGTCCTTTCTTAACCTTGCTTCCACTACTCTTTCCCATGACTTCATGCTGTGACTGATCAGTTTAATCCCTCTGTAGTTACTACAGCTCTGCACATCACCCTTTTTCTTAAAAATCGGTACCAAAACACTTTTTCTTCCTTCCTCAGGCATCCTCTCACTTTCCAAGATTTCATTAAACAATCTGGTTAAAAACTCCACTGCCATTTCACCTAAACACCTCCATGGTTCCACAGGTATGTCATCTGGACCAACAGCCTTTCCATTCTTCATCCTCTTCATAGCGGTGCTTACTTCCTCCTTGCTAATCCATTGCACTACATGATTCACTATCCCCACATCATCCAATCTTCACTCCCTCTCATTCTCTTCATTCATTAACCCCTCAAAGTACTCTTTCCATCTGCTCAAACACACTCTCCTCGCTTGTGAGTATGTTTCCCTCATTATCCTTTATCACCTTTACCTGCTGCACATCTTTCCTAGCTCGGTCCCTCTGTCTAGCCAATCAGTACAGATCCTTTTCTCCCTCCTTAGTGTCCAACCTTTCATACAACTCTTCATATGCCTTATCCTTAGCCTTCACCACCTCTCTCTTTGCCATGCACCTCATCTCCTTATACTCTTGTCTACTTTCTTCATCTCTCTGACAATCCCACTTCTTCTTTGCCAACCTCTTTCTCTGTATACTTTCCTGTAATTCTTCATTCCACCACCTTGTCTAATTGTCATTCTTCCTCTGTCCAAGTGTCATACCAAGCACCTTTCCAGCCGTCTCCCTTACTAGCTCTGCTGTAGTTACCCAGCTATTTGGTAACTCTTTACTGCCACCCAGTGCCTGTCTTAACTCTTCCCTGAACTCCACTTCACAATTACCCTTTGTCAATTTCTACCATTTGATCCTTGGTGCTGCCCTCACACCCCTCCTCCTCTTTTTGATCCCCAATGTCATCCTACAAACCACCATCCTAAGCTGCCTAACTACACTTTCTCCGTCACCACTTTACAGTCTTCAATTTCCTTCAAACTGGCCCTCCTACATAAGATATAATCCACCTTTGTGCATCTTCCTCCACTCTTGTATGTCACCCTATGCTCCTCCCTCTTGTTAAAATACGTATTCACCACAGCCATGTACATCCTTTTCACAAAATCCACTGCCATCTGACCTTCTGCATTCCTTTGCTTAACACCATACCTATCCATCACTTCCTCATCCCCTCTGTTCCCTTCACCAACATGCCCATTGAAATCTGCTCCAGTCACCAGTCTCTCACCCTTGGGTACAGGCATCACCACTTCATCCAACTCACTCCAAAATTTTTCTTTCTCATCCATCGCATACCCAACTTGTGGAGCATATGCACTAACAGCATTCATCATTACATCATTAGTTTCCAGCTTCATAAACATCACTCTATCCGACACTCTTTTTCACCTCCAAAACACTCTTAGCATACTGTTCCTTCAGGATAACTCCTACGCCATTTCTCCTCTCATCCACACCATGATAAAACAATTTGAACCCACTTCTGATACACCTAGCCTTACTCCCCTTCCATCTGGTCTCTTGCACACACAATATACCAACCTTCCTTCTGTCCATCATATCAGCTAGCTCTCTCCCTATACCAGTCGTACTGCCAACATTCAAAGTTCTGACCCTCACTACCACAGTCCTAGCCTTTTTCCTCTCTTCCTGTTTTCGCCCATGCCATCCCCCTCTTCTCTTCCTTCGGCAAAAAAATCTTTCAGTTTTACCCGGTTAGGGGTCACCACATCAGATCTCCAGTCCGCTTATGATTGGCAGTGGATTTTTATGGTGTCGAGTTGCCAGCCTGGCACCCAACCTTCAGAGAAGGCACAGATGCATTCACACACCTACCAGTGTGTCTTTTTAATGTTCTGTCACATGCGGGGAGGAGATGCAGGCTCCACACAGAAGGCATTCCAGCCAAAAATCGAACCGGAGAGCCTCTTGCTGTGAGGCAACAACGCTAACCACTGCACCACTGTGGTATATATATATATATATATATATATATATATATATATATATATATATATATATCTATATCTATATATATATATATATATATATATATATATATATATATATATATATATATATATATATATATATATATATATATATATATATATATATATATATATATATATATATATATGTATATATATATATATATATATATATATATATATATATATATATATATATATATATATATATCATCTCAAATATATCTTTATATATATATATATATATATATATATATATATATATATGTATATATGAGAAAGAGAAATAGCTATATCTATACTTATAGTTCTCTCTCTGTCTCTCTCTCTCTACATATATATAGGTTCATAGGTTCATAGGTTCATACTAGGCTATCTGCCCTAGGGCATTTATAAGCCTAGCCAGAGTGTGTGTGGCTTTCACCACCCCTTAGGATGAGAATACTATACCCATTAGTTTGCTGTGCCTCTGTCCAGCAGTGATACAGAGATGATTCCCGGGGTAAACCTACGATCTCCCATCCACTCGTCAAGATTTCTCTTGAACAGAGTCAGTGAGGGGCTCTGCCTCACATGGACTGGGATTCTGTTCCATAGTGTAGGGAGTCTCTGGGTGATGAATCTGTCCCTCCAGCACGTCCTATTTATATCCGTGTTGAGGTTTAAGTCTCTTGCTCTCGTGGCTCTGGTGGATTTGGATTTATTGAGGTGGAGCATGTCCATTAATTCCGGGTTGGACATGGCCTTGTATGTCAGGCACAGATCACCTCTGAGCAGATGGTATGCGACTGAATAGAGCTGGAGTTTCTTCAGTCGGGCATCGTATGACATGTGTTTGAGCCCCTTTATCCTTTTGGTGAGGAACTTTTGGGGTCTTTCCAACTGCTGCAGGTGTCGGGTAAGGTACATTCCAAATGGGGCATTGTACTCAATCATTGGTCTGATAAGTGAAGAGTACAGGGGTACAATGACCTCTCCTGATCTGGATGTGAATCCCTTCATGATCAGGTGGGCAATGTAGAAGGTCTTCCTAACCACTTTGGCAATGTGAGTGTCAAAGAGAGGTTACTGTCAACTTGGGTCCCCAGGTCCCTGATAACTTCTTCCGTGTTTAATGGATTACCACCTATGTGGTAATTAGGGGTTACCTTGTTTTTCCCAAAGGGTATGACTATACATTTTTGGCATTTAGCTTAAGGCCATGGCTCTGGCACCAGTTATCCATTTCTATGAGACCTCTCTGGAGGATGTCTGTGTCTGATGGAGTGTCAATTATGGTGCCCAGTTTGCAGTCATCTGCAAATTTTGTCAGCCACAATCCCCTATGTTTGCCTGCACTTCAGAAAAATAAATGCCGAACAAGAGGGGCCCAGGACTGAGCCCTGTGGGACACCGCTCGTGACCGGCTTAGAGTCTGACATGGCACCAGCAACTCTAACCCTGTGTGTTCTGTCCTTGAGCCAGTTTGCAACCCATCTTGTGACATATGGGTTTACATCTAAGCTGGTGAGCTTTTCTATGATGCCTGAGTGGGGTATTGTGTCGACGCTTTTGCTAGGTCAAGGTAGGCTGTATGAACTGCCTTACCCTCATCAATGGCCTTAGTGACTGTTTCGAAAAAGTCGACCAAGTTCAAGAGGCAGGATCTGCCCTTGACAAAGCCAAATTGGGTAGGATCCAGTGTCTGTAGGTCCCCAATGTCTTTATTTATGAGTTCCATTATGATCCTCTCCATAGCTTTGCAGACAAGGCTCGTCAAGCTTATGGGGCAGTAATTTCCAGGGTCCGTAGAAGCACCGCCTTTGTGGAGTGGGACTACAGTTGCCGTACGCCATTCTTTGGGTACGTATCCTGTAGTAAGGCTAAGATTAAACAGCAGCCTTATGTGTGGGTTTAGTTCCTCATTAAGTTCATGTAGCACACAGCCAGGGACACCGTCCGGTCCCATTGGTGCTGTGTTTTTTGCTTTAGAGAGAGCAGCTCTCACCTGGGCATCTGAGATGTTTGGGAGGCTAGACTCTGGTGGGATAGATATTTCTCCTTTTGGGGGTAGGGAGGGGAGAAATTTGCACTGAACCTGTCTGCCAGTATGTTGGCAATGTCTGTGGGTTCAGTGATTTTTTTATCATTTTGGACTAATTCTGAGCATATCTGGGAGTTTCCACCCAGGTTTCTAACATAGCAAAAGAAGGCTTTATGATTGTCTTTTGTGTCATTAGCGATTTTTCTCTCAAAGTTGGCCTTGGATGATTTTATGAGTGATCGTAGTTTTTTGCTAGTATTGATGATGCCTTCCCTTTTAGGGATTTTGCTCTGTCATGTAGTAGCTTTCTCCTCTTGTTGTAGAGTTTGTTTATGGCTGGAGTCCACCAGACTGGGCGCCTGCCTTTGGTGGAAAGGGTCTTGATTTTATTAGGGATTGCTTGATCCATACATTCCTGGAGGTGCTCTTAGAAGGCATTTGTAAGGGTTTCAGCAGCGTGGGTTGTGGTTTCCACTGGCTCAGGGGCCTTGAAGGATACCACTCCAGTCTTAAGAAGTGTGAAGTTTGCTTTTGAGAAGTTCTTCACTGTGGTCTGTTGTGCTGCGGGTGGCGGTGGGAGGTGGATCGCCAGTGACATAAATTCAGGGTATGATCCCACCAATGAGGGCTATACTTCGGTGTGGAGCATTTTGTCCCCATGTTTGTGATGATCAGGTCTAGTATATTTTCTCCTCTTGTGGGAATGGTGACTAGTTGTTCCATAGCATTTGAGTTTATGAACTCAAGGAACCTTTGGGCTAGGGTGTTGGGGCTTGAGTAATGTTCCCAGTCTATGTTTGGGTAGTTGAAGTCACCCAATATGATGGTGTTTGGAGAGACATTCATACTCTCCAGTGTCTTCAGGAAGGCTGTGTGGGTTTCCTGAGTTTGAGAAGGTGGTCTGTAGCATGTTACAAACTGTAGGGCAGTTTTACCTATGGTTAATTGCACCTGGATGGTCTCCGATGCTTTGTGCGTTGCCACTAACCTGGAGGTGTGGGTATCCTTTATGAATATGGATACTCCCCTCCTTTTGTGGTTCGGTCCAGATTTTGGGGCGGAACGCATGATAGGAGGTATAACCTGATAGTGCTGGGGTGCTCTCAGGAGCCTTGAACCAGGTTTCAGTCACAGCACAGACATCGATGTTCTCCATACTGAGGAGGGCTTCGAGGGTGCATCTTGAGGTTTAAACTTCTGGCATTGAGCAGTATTACCCTTAGTTTTTCTCCATTTTTGTTTTCTAGGGCGGTAGGTTTATCATTTGAGCCTTGCCTAAAAAGGCACTATGGGGTGACAAGAGCCTTTGCCAATATCCGGAAGCCCAGGGGTGACAGGTGCAAGCCATCCCTTGCAAACAGCGTGGCTTGTCAAGCATGTCATCCCAGGCAGACAGACATTGGATCCCCTTAGAATGACACCAGTAATTAAGCCAATTATTAAAGCTGATCATTTTGTCTCTGTATTGTGGCATCATTCTTGGTGAGGGTAGGATACTGCTCAGGGTCAGGGTCATACCAGCCTGGGCTACATAATCTGAGAGCTCCTCTATGTCTCTTTTCATGTAGTCCAGGGAGTGCGTCTCAGGTCGTTCACACCGGCATGGACAATGACTGAGTCATACTTGTACTTGCTGTGGAGTGACCTGAGTGCTTGTGTTATGTGGCGGATTCTAGCGCCTGACAGGCAGCTTACTGTGATCTTTTCCTTGTTCAGTCTGGTGAGTGGGACGTCAGTGTGTCTGACTATGGAGTCACCTATAACAAGTGTGTCTGGCATTGTGTTTGGCCTTAAGGGCTGTGACTGTTTAGCACACTGACTTTGAGAACTATGTGTTGCATGTCTTATGTCTTGAGGTGGCAGTTGCTTGGGTGTCTGCTTTGGAGGCCTCTGTAGTTTTGGTAGATTTTTGATCAGTGCCTCCGAGTATGTCTTTGTGTGTTTATGTGTTTGTTTTGCAGTTGTGATAGTTCTATGTGAAACTGGGTTTGTGGTGTGCATGGTTTCCTCCTCCTCCTGTCTGGTCTTGCCAGTCCTGAGTTGAGAGAGCTCAGCCTCCAGTTTGGCTATATAGTTGCATCTCTCACATGTATTTGTGTTTTGTGGGAGAAGGAGTGGGTTGTCTGTGTACATGAGGCAATTGTAACATTGCCTCAAGATGCCCAGGTTTACCAGCTGAACAGGAGAGGACGCTAGCAACTGACCCTTGACATGCTAGAAAAAGTGATAAAGTTTGCTGTGTAACTGAGTCAGAAGGGACCTATAGGGAAATGGGTACTCAAGGGGATTCTAGGCTAATGTAGTACTTTGTTTAGTATACAAGTACTTTACCTATATAAAAATGCTTTAGGAGAAAGTGCTGAGCTTTACCTATATAAAAATGCTTTAGGAGCAAGTGCTGAGCTTTTGAGATAGAGAATAGACTGTTTAGATTGCAAGTAGAGAAGTTCTAAGGGAAAAATTGAAAAGCAGACTTTACGGAGCCAGAAACAGTTTAACCTTGTTTAACCGGCGCTGCTCGATGGTGCTCTATGGGCAACTCGGCTAAATCACACAAAAGCGCGCTAAAGTGGGCTTTATAGCAGGGGGTTGAAAAGAGCTAGGAATTGACCCAAAATGGCCAATAGACTACAAGTTTCTGTCTGGAACCACTGCTCTATGGACAAATAGGCTGCTCAGTGCTCCCCACTCCCACTGGTGAACAAAGAAGCTTCCCTTTATCCAAATAAGGATATGGAATAGCACAGGAACCAAGCCAAAGCCCAGAGATCAACAAACTCTGAAGACTGGACTATTCTAGTTCAGTAAGGCGGGAAAACAAGATTTTTTTTTTTTTTTTTTTTTTCTTTTTTGCAGAAAACAGGGAAAAACAGACAGTAAATGCTATAAATGCTTTTAAGCGGCTAGCGCACTTGAGTGTGTTAGCCTACAGGTAAAATTAAACAACAAATAACTTTTTAAAAGTGCAAAACAGTTAATCAACACAAAAACAGTTTAAATAGAATGCTGAGCTGTATAAACAGGCGAAAATGCAGTCGCTAAGCAGTAAATAATCAAAAAGCCAGAAAAAATACTTAAATCAGGAAAAAGTCACTCTTTTGCTCTCTGCTGCTTGTAGAACTCTGCAGGACACCACGAGGAGCTGTGCTGAGTTGAATACAAGCGAAAAAGCGTGCTAAAGCGGGCTTTATTACAGGGGGCTGAAAAGAGCTAGGAATTGACCCAAAATGGCCAATAGACTACAAGTTTCTGGCTGGAACCACTCCTCTAGGGACAAACAGGCCGCTCAGTGATCCCCACTCCCACTGGTGAACAAAGACGCTTCCTTTTATCCAAATAAGGATATGGAATAGCACAGGAACCAAGACAAAGCCCAGAGGTCAGCAAACTCTGAAGACTGGACTATTCTAGTTCAGTAAGGCGGGAAAACAAGATTTTTTTTTTTGTTTTTTGTTTTTTTCTTTTTTGCAGAAAACAGAAGAAAAACAGACAGTAAATGCTATAAATGCTTTTAAACGGCTAGCGCACTTGAGTGTGTTAGCCTACAAGTAAAATTAAGCAACAAATAACTTTTTTAAAAGTGCAAAACAGTTAATCAACACAAAAAAACAGTTTAAATAGAATGCAGAGCTGTATGAACATGCGAACAAGCAGTCGCTAAGCAGTAAATAATCAAAAAGCCAGAAAAAAAATACTTAAATCAGGAAAAAGTCACTCTTTTGCTCTCTGCTGCTTGTAGAACTCTGCAGGACACTACGAGGAGCTGTGTTGAGTTGAATACAAGCGAAAAAGCGCGCTAAAGCGGGCTTTATTACAGGGGGCTGAATGAGCTAGGAATTGACCCAAAATGGCCAATAGACTACAAGTTTCTGGCTGGAACCACTCCTCTAGGGACAAATAGGCCGCTCAGTGCTCCCCACTCCCACTGGTGAACAAAGATGCTTCCCTTTATCCAAATAAGGATATGGATTAGCACAGGAACCAAGACAAAGCCCAGAGATCAGCAAACTCTGAAGACTGGACTATTCTAGTTCAGTAAGGTGGGAAAACAAGGTTTTTTTTTTTTTATATATACATATATCCTTACTAAGACTAACATTTCAAAACTCAACTTTCCAAACATTGAGACCATATGGTCAATGGTCTGAAATGTCATCTGCTGAGCTCTGTTAGAAATGCTACATCTAAAGAAATCCCAATCCCTCCACATCACACGCTTTTTACTGAGACTGCAGTAATGTGAGGATAATGGAATATGACCTTTTACCCAATGTAGTACATTCTCAGAGTTGGTATACATAATTATCAGGGAGTGTGAAGGAGGTGTGTTTGATTTTTCTTCATTTCATATTGGAAAGCATATGATCTCAGTCTTTTGAAAACTGACATTCTGAAACATCAGTCGTATGAAGTAAATCTGTATATACTCAACCCGCATCAATTATCCTCAGTAAACTCAAAAGCACTCTACCAAAACAATACCGAATACCACACATACAACAACACCACATGGAGCCTGGACTACAAACACAATAAGGTGAGCTAACACCCTACCCAATACTCTAGTCATAGATGACGCTATTGTGAAACATAGGGATACCCCACTCATCAGGCTGAACAAGGAGAAAATCACTGTCAGTTAACTATCAAGAACCAGGATCAGCCAAGTCACTCATAAACTCAGGTTATTAGACAGCAAGTACCAGAATGACTCAGTAATAGTCCATGCTGGTATGTGGGTGCGAATGACCTGAGATGTATTTCTCTGGACTATATGAAGAGAAGTATTATGAAGCACTTGGATCATCTAGCTGGTATGAGCCTAGCATTGAGCAACATTCCACTGTCACCAAGGATGATGCCACTATATAAACAAATGATGATTGACTTTAGTAAGTGGCTTAGCTTCTGGTGTCATTCAAAGGGGGTACAATGTTTGTCAGAATGGGAGAATATGGACAACAGTCCACTCTGCTTTGAAAAAGATGGACTGCAACTGTCTCCGCTGAGATTTTGAAGACTAGACAAAACATTGTCCTTCCGAAAAGTTCATTTTTTAAGCAATTTCAAATTGACAAATTTTACAACATAGCAAAATCAACCCAAGGGAATCTAAAGGAGTTACTGCTCAGTGTAGGAGCTTAAACAAGAATCTCCACTCACTTCAAGCTCTCCTCATCATAGAGAAGGCAGACATCTTTGCAGTTGCTGTGACATGCAATGAATACCTCCCATTCATTTAAACCTGCTGCCGAACAGGCAGAGACTACAAGTGGGGCTGTATTGATCTACATCTAAAACAAACATACTGCAAGGTTAGTCAAACAGGATGATGCACTTGAACTTCTTTGTACCGTCATCATAGGTAGAGTCCAATGACATATTCTTGGAAGATACAGATGACCCTGTATGACCCATAAAACCAGCAGCACCTACGTAGACCTACTGGAGACACTTACCATTCCACCCAATAAAATGGGGGAACTTTAACTACCCTTCTATAAATTAAGAATCCTACATGACCCCAAACATGTAGATTCCTGGACTTTGTAAACAAAAAAACCCTTGACCACTAAATCCATAGAGCTTCTAGAGTTGCTGCAGTGTAGGGTCCTCTATGGTATGGTCAGAACATAAAGTTGACTCCTTCAAAATAAAAACCAATACTGTGACCCCAGCAAGCCCTGTAACAATTAACAACTACACTAAGGCAAATTGTCTTTTATTAAGCAACTTTCTGTCAAAATTTCAAGCCCCTTCAAACCCAAAGAGCACAGCTGCTGTGCAGAATTGTACACAGACATCCTATACAATCATCTTAATAGATGCACAGAGAAAGCAATGCCTAACAGAAACAAGTTCAGAGCAAACACAAGAAAACAAACCTGGTAGATTACAAACATGAAAAAAAAGTCCAGTAATCACAAGTAAGGTCACAGCTTGTATAAATGGGCCGTCGAAAAGAAAAGTAAAAGAGTAATCCACAACAACATTCAGAGGACCGGCCAATGAGTCAGGAAGCCACAATACATAAGCAAGTACAAACCAAGGCAAAAGTATTATAAGGTTAGCACGTTCGTAGTGATAAAACCACTTCATCAGGCCATAACTACATTTGTAACAAAAGTGAAATATATACGTCTCTCAATTACGTCAGTAACCAATCAAAAAAAAATTATCATCTATTAATCAATACATTATTAAGTATCTAAAAGACATAAGTGAAAACTGACTAACTTCTTATAATGGCATCTAACACTTACAATTCTAAACAAATGTGGTAGAATATATAGTAAGAATAAACGCTTATAACTGACAACTATATAACTATTTAAAAACTATTTTAAAAGCATTCTATTTTTTAAACGAGGTTTGGGGGAACTCTATCATTTAGTCCCCTCCCTCTATCTGCTCTTAAACTAATGAACCATCTAGTTTCAGACATTTCAGTTTGATTAACAATGTCTCCACCTCGTTCATTTTCCCAAACCTTTTCTATCACAAGGTACCTGAAAGAATGTGTGGATCTTTTGATAGAGACATGTTTGGCTAAGGCATTGGTTAAGACTGAATTCCTAATGTTTAAAAGATTTTCCCTGATTCTAAACCTCACTTTCCTATTTGTCTTTCCTACATAGAAGGCCGAGCAGATATTACACACTGCCAGATATACCACATTAGAAGTATTGCAGTTTGCTGTCACATTGAATTTAAACTCTCTGCCCCAAGTCTGGGTGCATGAACTTATTAGTTACAACTATATACTCACAATGGTTGCATTTAGTACAAGGTAAAGTCCTTTTCCTAGCACTAACTGAGGTTACTTGCGTGCTTGAGTGAATTTTTATTCTTAAACAAAAAGTTAGGTCTGTCCCCTAATATGCGCCTGATTTCAGGGTCATGTGTTAGGAATGACCAATGTTTTTTAATTACATCTGTTACAATATTGACATTGTTGGAAAAATATGTCGGTACACGAATCATTGCTTTGTTTGTCTTCCTAACCTTCTCATGGGCCTGGATGTGAGGAAAAATAAGGCTTCCCTAAATCATCCCTCAGGGTCATTGTCTCATCCAGAACCCTGAGAGTAGTGTCATCAGTGTAACCTCTCTCTACAAATCTTTCTCTAAAATCTATTAATTCCTTCTTAAAATCACCATCATTAGCTGTCAACCTAGAGACCTTCAACGCCTGTCCTTTGACCACATTCATAGGTCCGTACGTTCATAGGTGTGTACTAGGCTAATGGCCCAGGGGCCTTCACAAGCCTAGCCCATAGAAGTGCCCTGGTATTGTGTCACCTGTTGTTAGTTCCCAGTGCCTCTATCAAGTAGAGCCACTGTAGAGCCACTGGAGTGACCCCCGTGGTGAACTTTCTATTTCCCATCTACTCATCAAGATTTCTCTTGAAGAGGGCTAGTGAGGTGCTCTGCTTGACATATATGGGAAGTCTATTCCAGAGCATGGGCAGTCTCTGGGTTATGAACCTGACCCACCAGCATGTTCTCTTGATTATGATAATGAGGTTGAGGTCTCAGGAGCGTGTGATGTGGAGGGATTGGGATTTCTTTAGATGTAGCATTTCTAACAGAGCTGGGTCAGACATGGCTTTGTAAGTCAAGCAGAGATCACCTCTTAGTAGACAATATGAGACAGAGAATAGCTGGAGTTTTTTAGTCTGTCCATATAGGACATGTGTTCAAAGCCTAGGATCCCCTTTGGAGGTACTTTTGTGGCATCTCCAGCTATTGCAGGTGTCTAGTGAGGTACATGCCAAATGGAGCATTATACTCTATGATTGGTCTAATGAGGGAAGAGTAGAGAGAAATGATGACCTCTTTCTTCCTGGATGCAAAGCCCTTGGAAATGAGATGTGCCACATAGGACTTTCTGACCACAGTGGCAATGTGGTAGCAGAAGGAGAGGTTGCTGTCAACCTGTGTCTCCAGATCTCTTATAATGCCTTCAGTGTTCAGTGGGCTCCCATCGATGTGGTAATTAGTGGGAAATTAGTTTTTCCCAAAGGGGATGATGATGCATATTTTGGCATTATGCTTAAGGCCATGGTTTTGACACCAGTCGTTGGTCTCAGTAAGGTCTTTCTGTAGGATGTCTGCATCACTTGGGGAGTTAATAATGGCTCCCAGCTTGCAGTCATCTGCGAATTTGGTTAGCCAGAGACCCTCCATGTTGGCCTGGACTTCTGAAAAGTAGATGCCAAACAGGAGATGACCCAGGACTGATCCCTGTGGGACTCCACTCATGACTGGTCAGCAGTCTGACTACTTTCACACTGTGTGTTCTATCTGTGAGCCAGTTTGCAACCCACCTAATGATATAAGGGTTGATGCTTAGTTTGGTGAGTTTATCAATAATTCCTGAGTAAGAAATGGTATCAAAGACCATGGCCAGATCGAGGTAGGTGGTATGAACTGCCTTACCTTCATCCAGCGCTCTGGTGACTGATGCAAAGAAGTCAACCAGGTTGAGCAGGCATGATCTACCTTTCACAAAACCAAATTGTGTGGGATCTAGAGTTTGAAGATTCCCTATATCCTTTTTAATTAGGTCCATGATGATGCGCTCCATACCCTTACATATAAGACTCATCAGGCTAATGGGGGAATAATTTCCAAGGTCTGTAATCGCTCCTCCTTTATGGAGTGGGATGACTGTAGCAGTGAGCCATTTGGTAGTGACAAAGCCTGAGGTGAGGCTGTGAATGAACAGAGCACACAGATGTGGTGCCAGTTCACTTTGTAATTCATGTAGAACACAACCAGGGATATTGTTGGGTCCCATGGAAGCTGTATTCTTGGCCTTAGACAATGCAGCTTTAACCTGTGCTGCAGTGATGCAAGGTACCTGGCATTCTTCCGGTATTGAGATTGGTCCTTTGGGTGGAGAGAGGGGTAAAGTAGGCAATGAATCTGTCAGCCAGTATGCTGGCAATATCTGTTGGCTCAGTATAGGAGATACCATTGTGCAGTAATTCAGAACAAATTTGGGTATTGCCATGGAGATTCTTAATATAACTAATGAAGGCTTTGTGGTTGTTTTTAGTGTCAGCCTCAATTCTGCCTTCATAGCTGGCTTTGGAGGTTTTGATGAGGGATCTCAAGTTTTTGTTGAGGCTAATAAGGGAATTTTTCCAGTCTTGGGATTTCTCCTTTTTCTGCAACAGTTTCTTCCTTCTGTTGTAGAGTTTATTAATGCAGGGTACCACTAGACTGGCTTGCTTTTTTGGAGGACAGGGTCTTGGTTCTGTTGGGAAGAGCTAGTTCCATGCATTTATATACATGTTCGTACAGTGCAATGCTGTATGATTCAGCAGTCATGCATCTATTTTCCATTGACATGGATGTCTTCAAGTTATCCACCTCTGTTTTCAGGAGTCCAAAGTCAGCTTTGGAGAAGTTTTTCATGGTGGATACCTTTGCGGGGGGGGGGGGTGAGATGTGGCTTTCCATGTTGATTAGTTTGTGGTCAGATCTAACCAGGGAGGAATTGACTATAGGGGTAGAGCAATGGTTGCCCATGTTAGTAGTAACCAGGTCAATGATGTTGCTTTCTCTAGTGGGGGTAGGAATGAGCTTGTCCAGAGCACTGGAATTGATGAATTACAGGAAGCATTGGGCCAGTGCCTTGGTGCTTGAGTAATTTTCCCAGTTGATGGAGGGGTAGTTGAAGTCTCCTAGCATGAGAGTGTTGGGTTGGACCTTGATAGATTCCAGGGTGCTTAGGAATTTGGATTGAGAGTCTAGGGACATGGTTTTGAACCTATTAGCAGGCTATGACCTGGATCGCATTCTTACCCAATGTTAGTTTTACTTGAAGTATCTCACATGCATTATGCTGGGCTACTAGTCTGGATGTAGACACCACCACCTTTAGAGATTTGGTCCATGTTTCGGGAATGAAAGATGTGGAATGAGTTATAGCCTGGTAGTGCAGGGGTGCTTTCTGCCGCTTTAAACCTGGTCTCCGTTACAACACAAATGTCGATGTTCTCCATTTTGAGGAGTGCTTTGAGTGCATGCATCTTGAGATTTAGACTTCTAGCGTTGAGCAGCATGACCGTCAGACTGCATTTATTTATAGCTGTTACAGTGGTAATTTGGTCTTTGGAAAACTGCCTAAAAAAGGAACTATAGGGGTGGCAAGAGCCTTAGCCAGTACCTGGAAACCCAGGGGTGACAGATGCAGACCATCTCTGGCAAAGCATTGAGGTCTGTTAATCATGTCATCTCAAGCAGACAGATACTGGCTCCCCTTAGAATGACACCAGAAACTTACCCAATTGTTGAAGTCTATCATTTTTTGTTTGTACTGCAGTATCATTCCTAAAGACATGTTTTGGGTGCATACTCTTCCTGTTTAGCAATGTGTTCCTATAACATTCCTTCCTATATATTCTGCTAGCAAAACCCTTCTCATGGTTCCTAAAGACCTTTATGTCTAAGAACTCAGTCTCTTTCTGTTTGCTATTTAGATCAAATTTAAGAAAGGTAGTGCTATTGTTAATCTCTCGGTGAAAAAATTCTAAATCAACCTGACTCCCACACCACAACAAAACAAAGGTCATTTACAAAACGCTTATAAAACAATATCTGATGCCCTCTCTTTAAATCCAGAATATAGTAATTTTCCCATGTGGCCATGACCAAATTAGCATAACTATTGGCACTAGATGTGCCCATGGCCACACCATCCTTCTGCAAATATAACTTGTGATCAAAGAACATAACATTATTATCCAACACTAACTCCATGAGAAAACATAGCAGATCTATACACCTATGATCATAGGTCCCATCTGAGATTAAATACTGCCTAAGCATCTCAATGCCAGTGTCATTGGGAATTGAAGTAAATTATGAATGTGCATCTAAAGTTACTAAGAAAATCAAGTCACTACTCATATCAAAGTGTTGCATGAAATCGTAAAGGTCCTCCAAAAATGTTTTGAATCTTTTAAAATAAATTCATTTCTTGCTACAACTGGTCTAAGAAAATTCTCAACATTAATAGACACGGGTTCAGAGGACCAATTGCACCCTGACACTATGGGTCTTAAAGGGGTAACATTGGATTTTTGTGAACTTTCAGAAGTCCTTGTATAGTGGGAGTCAAAGGTTTAGAAACTTTGAAATAATTAAAAATGTTCATGTTAGTCTCATTGTTAAGAAGACATTCATATAAAGCATCTTCCAGTCTTTTGCATTCATCTCATCAATACTAATGGTTCTATGTGTCGAGGAAACATTCAACATGTCATTCATTGTACCATAGTAATATTCCCTATCCATTATTACTATCGGCCCTCCCTTGTCAGCTGGTTTAATTACAATTGTTTGATCTAATTGTAGACCCTTTAAAGCCTCATACTCATTTATGGTCACATTATAAAACCTATCAATTTTATTAGACTTCTTCAAAGTTATTTAGAGAATTCTTAAGCTATGGGGATTCACCCGGTGCTTAAGGCAGACTTCTAGATGATGATGCTGAGCTTGTAGCTTCCTAATCTTATACAAATCATCCTCCACTTTGCGTACAGTTCTCAAAAAAAGAGACATAATCTACGTCTTCAAAGTCACGACTTCTTTTATTATCAGATAAGCCATTAGATTATAAAGGATTACCTTTTGTCTGAAAAAAAATCATAGCTAAAATTATAAAGTGCAATGCCTGGCCAGATAAAACTCTCTCATCTAAACAAACAACTAAGATGGCAAAACAAACAACTAAGATGAAACACTAAGTCTACCAAAGTCGATTTTTAGGTAAATATAATCTCCCTGGGAAAAGACAACCACAAAGTTTTCTTTAGTGACATCTGAAACCTCAAATGAAGTAGACAACAGTGTGCAGAATTGATTGTTAAAGAGTAACTTACATGGAGATGGAAGATATATCAAATCTGCAGTTTCAGTTCAAATTTTACCCCCTGAAACTGCCCCGATGTACTATCATGAAACATAACACACCCAACTATCACAAGAGAGTCAGTCCAAAATGTAAGTCTAAAAATGCTGCATCAGTGGTCCCTAATAATATCCCAGGATGCCTCCTAAATAGTATGAAATATGACCTATCTGGACATCTGGAGTCACTTTTTAACTTTAGCATCCTGATAATCTTTGCACCACGTGAATGGAGGAGTGCAACAGTCATCACTCCACACAAGAGTGGTCCAGCAACAGACCCTGGAGACTGCAGACCCAAAAGTCTGACTAGTCTCCTATGCAAAGTCATGGAACAAATTATCATGGATATAACTAATAATGATATAGGAAATCTTCCTATACTGGGTCCACCCCAGTTTAGCTATGTCAAAGACAAATCATGCATACTGAACCTGGTGGACTTTTCTGGCACCAAAACAATGAATTTGGACTAAATAGTGCATACTTACTTCCTTAACCTATCTAAGGCATTTCACACAAAACTCTCTCAAGCATAGTAATTAAGCTAATTGAATTAGGCATTAAACCCTATGTCATGCACTAGATAGCCAGCTAGCTATCAGCTAGGACCCAAGAAGTTATGATAGTGGAAACCACCTCCAAAAAGAGGCTGTCCACTAGTGGAGTCTGCCAGGGATCACTGCTAGGCAAACTCCTTTTTGGCATTTACTTCTCAGAAGTCAAAGAAAATGTCAAAAGCCTTTAGCTTACCAGGTTTACAGATGACTAAAAATGAGGAGCTGTCAAAGAATTTTCCAAAGACACCAACATTGTGAAAGCAAGACAAATATGAACACAAATGACAGCTTGAAGCTCATTGCCAAGAAATGCATAATAAAACACTTTGGGAAGTTGGCCATCCTAGGAAAATACCTCATTGCTAACACTCCCCTAAGAGTAGACCCAGTAGTCACATATTTGAGTAGGTATGTAGATTATAACCTGACTTTTAGCCAACATGTGTTTTGGGTAGAAAGGAAAGCATTCCACATTGCTCAACTTATAAGCAAGGGCATAGCATCTTGGTGCAAGGAGTTCATCTTTCCTCAGTATTCGGTCCTTGTCAGACACATCACTGAGTGCAACATCCACTCTGGTATATACCTTATCAGGCACATGCAGGAAATATAATGTCCACAAAGGCTTCTCACTAAAAGAATACAGGATGTAAATAACATGCCCCATGCAGATCACCTCAAAGCCCACTCAGATCCCTACAGACTGTTGAGGAACATTCTGTGCCTAACATACTTGGAACCTGCCTGCTTTAATGGTCCTTTTGCACATTAGCAAAACCAGTAGCAACAGATTCACTTGATTTAGAGACTTGAAATTTGCTTGAGAGAAAATAAGAAATGCTGGAGGGACAGGTATGTGTCTCAGAGAATTCCCCTCCATTGGCATAGACTTCTGATACATGTAAAGTAGAGTTCTTCCCTAACCCAACTGAAGCATTACCTCTACCAGTGGATGGGAAAATGGACAGTCTGTCCCCTACATCTCTAATGTACAGAGGTAGTCTGTAAATTATACAATGAAAACAAGTAATCCGCATGGTATCCCTTAAGTCTCAAACAACCCACTATACAGGTATAGTGGGTCACAAACAGAACAGTGTAAGAAACTACTTTGTGTGGAAGTTTTTCGGTTCCTGTATGTCTAGTTAATCAGTATATATTAAAAAACAAAAAAAAAATTCAGAAAATGGTAGTAAAAGCAGCAAACTTAAAAATATCCTAGATCAAAAAATAATAACTTATTTTGAAATATTCTTAATATTATACAGAATTATTAACTCTATTAGGTATTCAGAATTAATCCAAGCTGGGTAAACAGTCTGTTTCCAGTAGAAAATCCTTTATTACAGACAAGCCATGCAAACAAAACAAAAAAAAAATATATAAATCTTAAAATACACAAAGTCCATCAAATAAAAAAATGGTAAAGCAATACCAGGATCTCATTCACTCTCACCGAACTTTTATTATAAAAAACATAAAACATAAGTGCTTTTGCAGTTCTTATACTGCTTCATTAGATGTTCAACAAGCAACTAAAATCAATCTACTTATATACAAGAATACTAAATCACATGTTCATTTTGTTAATTAACAGTTAAAAATACACGCCTTAATATAATTCTCATATTTTATTTATTTTCATAAATAAAAAAATCTATTTATTCTCATGAGTAGAAGTTATAATATCTAAAAATTAGATATTATAACTTCTACTCATGACAATAAATAGAATAAATTAGCAGTTGCAGCCTGGAGAATACATGACTGTATGTTAAGGTAGCTGCTCCAGACCGACCATAACTCCCAGCCCCCTATAACAAGGGATCTGGACACAACCAGACATAAGGGGGGGGGGGCAAAAAAGCCCAGAGATAGGTATATGTTTCATAATTTGTCCCTACAAAGATAGTAAGATGATAGAATAGCAGCTTCTGCATTACCATGCATATTCTGATGGTTATGAAGTGTGCATCCACATTTTTCTCTCCCCCTTCTGACCTTGACCCACAATATTAGTCAGTGACCTGCTAGATGACCACACTGTCAAGGCACACTGACCAAATATATGAGGCAAAACTGTGAACATACTTCATACATCTGTACAGTGGTCAGTAATCGTAGTTACCCTCTGTGATGCTGTAGTCGCCACACCTCAGTAATGTCCATCTCAACAACTGAGAAAGGGGCCAAGACCTATATGAAGGCCTTATATATTGCACTGTCATGCCATGTCATTGCCTAATGGCAGTGCAATTCAGCTGTTTTGGATGCAGTTAGCAATTCTAAGCCACAGATTGGTGCACAGGTAATTACATGTTAATGAACATTACCTACAAAAGGCAAGCAACTACTTATGGGGAGCAGGTCTGTATGTGGTTTTACTCACACAGACAGTGTATGTGCAAAGCACTTGCAGAGGAATGCTTCAATGAAAGGAATACATCACTCTACCAGGTATGTACTGCATGTCCCCATAAAAGGGGATGCAGATGGGAAGATGGAGGTATGAGGACTAGGGATTAAAACAGTAGGCTTGTATTAGATCTATGATAATGACATGTCAGTGATACTCTGCTGTCCAATACCTACAGACATGCCTTTCAATTGTCCCTGCTTTGACTCACATCTATGTTCTGTCCCTGTCAATCATACCTTTCAGCCTCTTACAGCAAGTAATCTGGACAAAGCCATAAGTAAAAGTGGGATAAAGGCTCAAAAATAGATACAATTTCTAAATATTGCTCTTACAAACTTAGAAAGTTGATAGAATAACAAGTTTTACATCATCATTAATTTTCTGAAGGGTTTGAAGTCTGAAACTCATATGCCTGTCTTTATTTTCTGACTTCTTTAATGAGTTGTCACTAATTTGCCAGACGACCCTGATTTTATGTAAATCAGACCAAAAATATGAGGCAAAAATCTAGACATTCTGAGAAAAACTGTAGAGTCGAAATGTATGCTGTCAATCCCTCTTACAATGGTAGGCTGTTGTAGTAAAGATAGTTGATTACATGTAAGACATAGTGATAACAATTAAGGGTGTACACTCCGTAACATCAAATGATGTAATAAAATTCACCCTCTCTCAGTCTGTTAATGTCACACATAAATAGTACTAACATTGTAAAAGTGTCCCTGAACGTCCCTGATGTACTCTGGCTAAGTCTCTGTTTCATGGACATTCATCCCTGTCTGCCAAAGAGCTATGTCTAACATATCTCTCAACCTCCTGCAATAGGAAATCACGACAAAGCCATATGTAATGGGGTTACAAAAGCCCAAACTCAGTGACAGAGTATATCTATTGGCCATGCAAAGTAAGAATGTGATTAGAGTAACAGATATTACTGTAGCATAAGGGGAGTCTAACGGGAGACAGTTAGATTCGGTGTCAGTTTTCTGACAGCAACCATCAGTCAGTGGACAACCATGTCTCAGACATGCACATGTTTGTGAAAGAAGGACTAGACCTACAAGGCAAACATGGTGACATTCTGCAAACATCTGCATAATTGAAAGGCATGATGTCTACAGGGAACATATACAACAGCAGGTTTGCATTGCTGTCTATCATTGTGACACACTGGTGTGGCTGGACTGTCCCCATAAAGTTGTTGGAATAACACACTGCTAGCTGTCTGATAGTGGCTGTGTCACATATTAGTGGGGATTTGCCTGTTGTGGACATACTGCACTACACTACAGTGATGGCTGTAGAGACATACAGCAAAATCTGTCACAGCACACAGGGACATTACCCAGTAATGCTACTATCTTGGTGATAATCACACATGTAGTGTGTTGTCAAAACTGTGAGGTATGACGTGTGAGGGAGCAGAGGATAGTGCAGGTCATTGTGGGTGTGTAGGGTCTGTACATAATGGACATCCGGGTATGTGGTCCTGTAATGTGTTCCCCTCTTGTTGTCTTTTGCAGGAACAATGTACCATCTGAGACATCCTCCATTTTCATCTGCAGAAAATGACACTATACTGGATGCCCACAAACTCAACCATCAGACCCTGCTGTCAAGGGATCACCACAATCATGAACAGTAGGCAGCATTGTGGGCCAACCTTGGAGGGCTGTTAATGATATTGGCCAACAGGATAGGACCTACAAGCAGGTTTGACACCGGGCCACAGACATGGTCAATGCCGCATGTCAAGGGCAGCTGCTGTTGTCAGGGATTGTACTGTCACTGGTGAAGTGCCTGCAACAGAACAACTACTCTTAGCCACAGAGGAATTCCTGCCAAACCTAGGATCAACCCAAAGCTCCCAGCCAACCATCATGCCATACATCCTGGAAGTGGTTGCCACAGCATCCACATCAGAGGAGCATCCAGGTAAGTTGACTGTGCTCACCAGTGTAGTACATTAGCAGTTATTGTGGCAGGCTCTGCAGACCAGTACAAGGGTGTCAGGTCTATCTGACTTGGAAGGGGGGTTGGCTTTTATCCACAGTTGTGCACACATACTCAGAATGTCAGCAATATAGCCAGTATCACATTAGCTACTGTACATGTGGATATATGCACACATTACATATTACATATAACACTACAACATTTGGTGTTGCTGACACTACCTCTCCCTCACCTTTTCTCAGGTATGTCAGATGTGGCTGGAGTTTATGATCCTGTACCTGGTAAGTGTGATATTGTTGTTTTGCTAGCTCAGATATACCCTATGAATGTTAAGGGCTGCCATTTTGCCTTTCACACAACTGTTGTGCTTAACTAGAGTAGAATAAGTGTATGTTCCATTTTGGAGTAGTTAAATACAGTGCATAGCCTAGAGAATGACAGGTCTGAATTTGTATAAACATTAATATGTTTGATCTTATAGTTATGAGCAACTATGCAGCCTGCTATACATGAGGCAATTACTCCAAGATGCCCATTCAAACACAATAGGGAGAAGGTACATACCCGAGGCAGTGGTACTACAAATGGCATATCATTGCCAAGAAAGGTGTACTGGGTTTGATGTGTAGTTCTGTCACATGCACTGTCATATTGCATGCCTCACAGGTGTATTGAACTGGCAATTTTACCCAGATGTGGGTGATGTGCATGTTAAACAGAGCATGGGTTGTCTGTGTATGTTGTGAGTGTTTGTTGTGCATGGGATCAGAGATGAGAAGATGTGTTGTATTTAATATAGTTGTGTTTCCACATGTCTATGAGTCTGTGTGCCATACATAATAGTGCATGTGGTAATGTACTGCTTTTGTTTTGCTTCTCACAGGTGAACAAGGGGGTGGGGTCTGTCCCCCTCACAACCTGATGTCAGTGTGTCATCGGACTCTAATGATGATGATGGCCATAGTGAGCCACAGGTGGAGTTGTTAGTGGCTGAATCTGTCCCAGAGGTTGACATCCCTCTTCCACCCCCATTTTCTGAGCACATAATCAGTATACCCACAAAGGGTCTATATTAAATCAGCAAATGCTTAAAAAATGAATGCTGATTTATCGACCCCATGTAAGCAAAAGCTTATAATCCCAAACACATGGAACAGCAATTTTCCACAAAAAAAAAAAAAATAAATAAAGACAAAAACTTCAAAACATTACATAAAGTGTGTGGGGGGGGGCTGTGCCCCCCACACCCTCCTTACTTAATACCAACTCCGAGATTGCACTACAGTGAGGAAAATGGCAAAGTAACGCTGGCAGTCAAGCAATTTCTTTCTCAGGGAAAGAAATCACTTATACGCCGTTGCTGTTTCGTTCTTTCAAGTTCAATCAAGACACATTTGAAGGATTGCGTTTTTAGTTATATAATAGGAACCCCACACAAATACCCAGTCATCAGAGGCCACAGATACTGGACAGTCAGAGGGTGGTGAAATAGTACAGGACAGTGTGAGAACTATGGTGTCAGTAAATGTAGACACTGGCCATAGCCAGAGAGCTCACAAGGTCCCACACAGTCAGATTGACAGGGGTGCTCAAAGGAGGACTGCTGCCCATCCACTTCCTGTTGCAGGTGTCACATTGTGAGTCAGTTGCCACATGTTTTGGGCTGTTATGGAGGCACAGGCATGAGCTGAATGTAACACCAGATAGATAGTTAGGGTTATGGATGCAGCACAGTCTGACATTCGTGACTGCCTCCACTGCAGTGGTGACGCCATGGAACATTTTACTGATGTAGTGGACAGATGGTGGGCTCAGAAAATGTCTGTCTTTTAGCACACATTGTCTGCATTGTCTGTGCTGGAACATGTGGTTGGGGTTGGGTGTCAGACATGTGGACATAGGCCAGAAACACCATCTACTGGGAGTCCACATGGGAATGCACACTCACGTTCCTGTAGTGGCAGTACCTCCAGAGCTACAGATTGAGGTGTGCAGTCCACAGCATGACATGACAGGCCATGGCCACGCAGTCCTGGGTGGTCCCATGGGGGACACAGGGCCGGCAGATAGCAACTGCCATCAGGTATTAGCACTGCATCTGACCTTGGGAATGGTGCTGGCTGTGCTACTTATGGAGAAGCCAGTTCCTGCATTCATGACCGGAGACGGTGAAGTGTCCACTCTACCATGTACATCCACAGCTGTCTACCATATGCACGTGTAGGGCTACCACTGAGCTTGACTGTGTACATGCACACACTCCAATATCCCTGTAACATGCAGGTCAACTACAGACACACACACAGCTATTCTCTATGGCCCATGTCACCAGCAACCCTGTCTGACTCACACACATGCTGTCAACTGTTTGACACAACCTAGGCTTCTGGCACCCCCCACACCACACCCTGTGTATGTGATGATACCTGTGCCACATCCTTGCCATCCATGCCATCAATGCAGAGACTGTCATATATGTGTCTACTGCACAGGGTGACTATATACCTTAACAAATGTTTCTGATTGCAGTAGTGTTATGCCATGGCAGGGGTTGTGGGTCACAACAGGTACTGTATGCTGGCATGTGTCAGGACTACACATCAAATGTAGTATATATTTGTTGCCTGATGGTACACTGGTGGTAGTGTTACAGAATGATAGGGGTGTCATGGAGATGTGTATGTTTTTGTCCCAGGAGTCTGAGTGGTGCAACTATGGACACAGGGTGGCAATGCAGCAGCCCAGGATGGCAAGGCAGCACAGCAGAAATATGACGTCAGCAAGGTATGCCAGTATATGTGCTTGGCTCCCTAGGTGTATATGTGTACAACATTGTGTCAGGGATAATGGGGACAATTAGCATCATCATGCTTATATACCGTGTGACATACTCTACCACCCTTGATACATGTCACCTGGGTAGTCTGCACATACAACAGTAGATACAGAGGAGGTAAATTTAGGGCCAGTGGCTAGTCACAGGGCCATAGAATGTATAACTAATTTGCAGTGGTGGGCAACACGAGCATGTCTCTAGTGCTGTCAGGGGATGTATTCACGCACACACACACACACACACACACACACACACACACACACACACACACACACACACGTTGGATGCTGCGGGATTAGAACCATAACTTATCTAGTATTACACACTATAGCTCACAGTATTTATTGCATGTACTACATGGTTTATCTGATAATACACTCTCAGCCAGTGCTCTTAAGGTGGATGACATCAGCAGGCTTTGTAACAGAAACCAATGTTTAGGCCAGCAGCTAGTTAGTGGGCATAAAATGCATAACCTTTATACAGAGATAGCTAGGAAGTGCTTGTCTGACATGCTTCATGTGGATATGTTTATACACACATACAAGTTGGATGCTGTGAGATTTGAATCCCTACCAATCTAGTATTACACATGCTAGATTGCAGTACTTATTGCAGGCACCATGGAGTTTATTTTATGTTAGATAATCAGCCAGTGCTCTTATTGTGGATGACATCCACATGCCTTGTAGAGAAGGGAATGTAGGGGCCATCAGCCAGTCACAGGGCCATAAAATGCATACCATTGCAAGAAGACAGCCCATACAGGCATGCCCATAGTGCTGTAAGGGGATATATTGAGACACACACACAGAGTTGGAGGATGTGAGGTTAGAACTCCTACCTACCTAGTATTACACACTACAGTTCACAGTACCTATTGCATGTGTCACAGGTTATATCTGTTGTATAAGTTGATGCAGGCACAGTACTTGTGAAGTATGCAAAGTGGCCCTGTGTTAGACACCATGTGTGGCCTGCAGAGTGATACTGCTTGGTACTGTTATTGTATCTAGTGTCCTAGGGGTGGTATACCTGGTAATATCCCTGCTATGTGTGTACACTTTCCAGTCTGGGCATGTGTGGCTGTTTGCAGTCTGATAGGTAGATGTGGCCAGGGACAATATGGCTTGTCCAGGGACTGCCTTGCACCCATTGTACAGTACACCACCTGCGTACCTATGTCTGTCTCCAGGGTAACAGCCCACAGGCTCAGGGGTCTGTGGATAAGTGGATTATGTGCTGTTATGGCCTTGGTCTGGTACCATCAGACAGCTGTTGTGATGTGTATGTACAGATAACCCCAGCATTCAGGTGTATGTGGGAACATTCATACAGCCCCACCCATATCTATATAAATGTGTATAACAGGGTTGTCTCTTTTAATGTAGTTGTGTGTGTCAGTTATCTAAATGTGTTCTGTAGAAGTATGTGGGGAGTCTATGTATCATTGTACTTTATATAGCTGTACTGTACATACATCTTGTTACTATATATATATATATATATATATATATATATATATATATATATGTATGCATGTCTGTGCAACATACTGATACAGACTCTAATCAAGCATGAGGGGAATAGGGAAAGACAGATATGTATATGTAACTGTATGTCTGTACAGAAATAT
Organism: Protopterus annectens; assembly: GCF_019279795.1. Taxonomy (NCBI): domain Eukaryota; kingdom Metazoa; phylum Chordata; order Ceratodontiformes; family Protopteridae; genus Protopterus; species Protopterus annectens. Next base: position 1,672,834,104 of record NC_056733.1, on the reverse strand, counting down.
TTCCACATAGCAGATCTTCGGGCGGTAGAGGCAGCAGATTTGGGCTCAAGTGCAGGAGCATGCCCTATGTGATTGGCAGTACATACAATGTGACTCCGGGTCAGATCTACCAGTACTCCAGTCCGGGATTATTGCGTGCTGCAGGCTATTGGCTGCTGCACCTGTTACCACAGTACTGCATTTGTCTGATATTGTCCAAGGCATTCCCCAGCTGTTTGCTGACCTTAATATGTGACTCATACTTCAGAACTGTAGAAAGCTTCACAGAGTGTCCAGGCTATTGCTCATATTTTTGACCTGTCTCACATAACATTGTTGTTTTCTGGCAGATCAGTGAAGATTTCAGTAAATTAATATGACATCTATTTGAGTTTCAGCCTCCATGCACAACTGGACAGTCATGTGACTGCAGGACCTGCTATTCTATCCACATTCTATGCTTGTAGGAGCAATTCTTTAAAATCTGTCCCAGGTTGAGGGCCTTGGTCCCACTTTTCTTCACTTTATTTCAACAGATGTCCTGCTGTCAGAGGTTGAGAGATATGATGTGACTGAGGGACATGGTGAAACACCACACACAGGTTGTCAGTCTGTATACCTGTTCACATACATGTTTTTGCAGAATGCCCAGCATTTCACCCCATATGTTCGTCATACATTTGTGGTTTCCCAGTGCTATACTGTACATCGGTCGTTGACTTGTTGTACCTAGTCATGCATTTAACTGCTGGCCTTTACATGCTGCAGCCAATCTGACCTGTTACAGCCTGCTGTTAAACTAACCCCCTGCTAGGTTACTCAGGGTGCGTATAATGTCTCTCTGTAAGTATGTCCCTTTGTGCCTTCATTCACTCTGGCTTTGTCCAGCTTTCTTGTAGTAACAGACTGAAGGGTTCTGACAGTCTGTGGGAATACCACCATATGTGTACCTCACTTGCAAAAGATGTTGGATGCTGTCAGATTTGAACCAGCAACACCATCACACATGTTATTGTCCCTGGCCCACTGAGCCACACTGGCTACCAGACAGAGAGGTTTGCTCCTTCACACTACCAATAAAATGGGGAATTTTCTGGTCTGCTGGTATATCATTGCAGACTTACTGTTGCAGCAGTTGTATGGCAACCCTGATGTGTTTGGGATGGGGGATAACCAGCCTATGTTCTACTGGCATAGACAGCCATGCAATTGTCCTTTGACCCCACTGTTTGGCATCTCCCTGGACTACTGTCATGGAGTTACAAGACATGTGGCCTAACGGCTATTATGGAGCACATGCTAGTGAACAGTGTACCCTGTTGTCCCAAGTGTCTGCAAGATCTGTGCAAGTAACACAGTATCTCACTATAGATCTCTGCAAGTAGCCCAGTAGCACACTGTATATAGCCCGCTATATTCCCTTGCATACATTTGGCAGGTGCATACATATGCTACCATATTATACTACCCCTTACAAGTGGTGTACAGGAAAGTGAATTACCTTGCGGAAGCAACAGTAGATAGACCTGTAGATCGGGGTTGACTCTGTTTGATGCAGGCAGTCCACAGCCAATATATGGTGAGGTACAGGTTGTGTGGCCAGGCTGGCATCACTTTTTACTGATATGTATGCAAATCGGAGTACGGTGTCAGTCCTTGGGCCCTAGATTTTCAGTGCATGTGCTATACGTTGTCGCTTGGCCAAACCCACATCATATTGGGCACACCTATGTCTGCCTACAGGGACACCCTCAGGGGGTTTCTTCTCTGAGTCCCCCTGTGGACATGGCTGTGGTGACTTTGGCACTGGTAGGGGGGTGAGTATTCCTTCTCTTTGCTGATCCTGCTACAGTGGTTTCCACTGGATGATATTGTGTAGCATGGCACATGCAGTGAACATCTGCACACATGTGGCTGGAGAGTACTGCAAGGCTCCACCAGAAATATCAAGACACCAGAAGTGTGACTTCAACAGCCCAAACACATGCTCTACAATGTTCCTGGTTTGTGGGTGTGTCTCATTATGCTGTTCTTCGGTGGGTGGGTGTGCATTTCTGATGGGTGTCATCATCCACGGTCCCAGTGTGTAACCAGCGTCCCCAAGTAAATGGCTGTGGTGGATGTCCCCCCTAGCAAACATCTGGTACAGCTGTGATGCATGACAGATATGGGAGTCATGATAACTGCCAGGGCTGCCAGCACACACTTTCATGATAATGCCCTGGGCATTGCACACAACCTGGCAGTTGATGGAGTGATACCCCTTGTGGTTGACATAAATTCTACCCTCTTCACTGGATGGTACCTTGATGTGTACATGCATGCAATCTATGACACTCAGTATCTAAGGGCAGTGTGCTACATAGTAGAAGAGTCACATACTGCTGGGTCCCAATTCAGGGGTGTGGGGAAGATAGATGTGCTCACTGGCATGTGGTAGCATGGCATCCAGGAACTGGTGAAGTACACTGGAAGTAGATGGCTGTGAGACCCCCATCATGTCCCCAGTTTGTCTTTGGAAAGTACCTGTAGCTAGTATCCTAAAGGTTACACATACCTTTCTTTCAACATGGATGAGTTCCCCTCTGTTGGCTCTGGGGCGGAGTTGAAGGTGGCAGAACTCACTGAGTTGTTGTAGTATGTCCCTGTCCACTCTGTAGCGGTCTACAATATCCAGCTCATGTAGTTCCTGGTAGGTTACTCCTGGCATGAACACTGTTCTGCTTCTCAGTCTAGGCCTATGGTCAGCATCAGCAGCAGCTGCATAGACCTCAGAATCTAGCACATACATATGTAGCAGACCTTCAGCAGCCCTTAGCTTTCTACAGGTTAAAGTTCCCAAGTCTGTACTCCAATCGTGCAGAGTATATGGTAAAATCAGATTGTAAGGTTTATGCAAACTTTATAGTGCTCTGCTGTATGTGTACTCTGTGTGATTGGAGAGCTATGATGCATTCCACCTGCCAACTATATCATTAAGGGGTTTAATGGCCCTAGTTTAAGTGAAACTGGGCTCACCAGTCATTAATACCTCACTGGCTCTCTCAACCAATTTTTTTTGACAGCCTTCCTTACTGAGCACTGCAGCATGCAGCACAAACCCATGCTGCAAAGATAAAACTCAGCAGTCTGTATACACACCACCATGGCAAGGTCACATTCAGCATTGCTTTGCGCCATGCAAACATGGCCATATATGCTCAAACCCACTGAAACATGCGCCCCTAAGGTAAGCAAAGCTTAGCAGTCACCAGACAGCCCCCCCTCCCTGATGAACAGGGTGGTACACCATGCAAATAGGCGCCACTGAGTTTCAATGAACTTAAAAGTTTGCGGACACACCCCCTTTTGATGTCAGCTACCTCTTCTGTGGAGACCAACATGGTTCTGTGCCTTCACGGATGGGATCTGCTGACACCATTTGTGCTATTCAGTAACCTCAGCTCATTTGTATACAGATCCATGCACAGTATCTGGTAACTACATGGATTCAGGCCCTGCCTCGTTACCAACCACAGCAGTCCTACATTGTACATACTCCACATAGGGTCCTCTAATGCATTACTGTTACATACTCACAAATTCTGGTTTCTACAATTTGTTTTATTTTTTTGCCATAATGGCATGTTTGCACACTGAGGCATGCCACGCAAACATAACCAGGGTATTAAAAAAAAAAAAAAAATATATATATATATATATATATATATATATATATATATATATATATATATTGGTCTACTACTAATTACCGACACGATTCCGCGACGGAACACTCCCCGACGCCAGATGACCGACATCACACAAACCCGACAACGCAAAACACCGAACACCATTACTCCGAACACCATTACACCGACACACGGAACGTAAACAACACGCGACACTACATAGCATACACACTAGCCCTGACCCAAACCCTAACCCTAAGGTCCGACACTATCGCACATTTCACCTACCTGCACCCTAACCCTAACTCACTTAACCCACCACTAGCCCAAGCTCTGACACTATCGCACACTTCACCTACCTGCACCCTAACCCTAACTCACTTAACCCACCCCTAGCCCAAGCTCCGACACTATCGCACACTTCACCTACCTGCACCCTAACCCTAACTCACTTAACCCACCCCTAGCCCAAGCTCCGACACTAACGCACACTTCACCTACCTGCACCCTAACCCTAACTCACTTAACCCACCCCTAGCCCAAGCTCCGACACTAACGCACACATCACCTACCTGCACCCTAACCCTAACTCACTTAACCCGTCCCTAAACTACAGTCCCTCACTAGCACACACTTACCTTACCCGAACCATACCTCCGACACGAACACACACTCACCTTTCCCACAGCCTAACCCGACATCCCACAATCTCGAGCACTTACCTGACTGCTCCTAACTCCGTCACCATCGCACACTTACCGCGTCGCGATCGCACATTCCCTTGTCGGTCTTTCCGCTGTCGGCAAATCACCCTGTCGGTACACTTACCTGTCGGTCATCTGGCGTCGGTGAGTTTTCCGTCGGGGAATCGTCGTTTCGGGCATTAGTAGTAGACCCATATATATATATATACATATATATATATATATATATATTTTTTTTTATATATATTATTTTCCATACATTTTGGACACACAGTGGTTACTTTTGCACATATCTGTGCCATCTATACTATTTCTGCCACTGTAACTCCACTTTTACAGCCCCTGGTGTCATTTTTACTTCCTGTACATGGAATTTTTCCGTGTACATTATGGACACCAACATGGAATGCATGACTGCCTATCTGATTGCTGGATCACTCTAACTACCCCAATTGCATGCATTTCACCTGCTTATGAGGTGATTTGCATGCCACGGACACTTCTGTGTTCGCTCACTCGTGCACACCCCTTGGGTTCGTTTACAGGATTGCACATCTGCTTACTTCCATGTAAGCACCATGCCACTATGCCTACGCAGCAAATAAGTCTGAAAAGGAAACATTAAATTCCCCCAAAGTGTAATGGTATACATGTTAACAAATTTCAAACCTTTCATCCGTCCTTATCAGTGTGATATTCGAGCTGGTACTGCCCTACTTACTAAATGTCCTTATGCACTTTAAATAAAATCAATGAAATTAATAATGATGTGGTACTTCTTATTAAAAATATTATTATTAAAAAAATGGTGTGTGAATTTATTGAAGACATTATAATACATGGTTGGAAATATTTAAACATTACAACATTTGCCAAATAAAAAAAAATATTTTGGCATCTAGAGAAAATATATTGCCCAAAAAACAGCTCAAATATCACACTAATATCACACTCAAAAAACACACATAAATATACAAAAACATACTCAGAGGCTCTAATTACAAATTTGCAAAAGCAACAGAGGCCCCCAAAGCAGACATCCAAGCAACCTCCACCCCCCCCCCAAACACAAATCATGAAACACATACTTCACAAAACCAGTGTGCCATACAAACACAGCCCTTAAGGCAAAATAACATACCCAACATACTAGTAATAGGTGACTCTATAGTCAGGCACACTGACATCCCACTCACTAGTCTGAATAAGAAGAAGGTTACTGTTAGCTGCCTGTAGGGTGCCAGGATCTACCAAATAACACAAACACTCAGGTCACTCTAGAACAAGTACAAATACAACTCTGTCATTGTCCATGTCGTTGTGAATGACTTGAGCCATACTCCCTGGACTACATGAAAAGAGACATGGAAGAGCTCTTTGATCTTGTAGCCCAGGCTGGTATGACCCTGACCCTGAGTAGCATCCTGCCCTCACCAAGAATGATACCATGGTATAAAGAAAACATTATCAATTTCATCAATTGGCTTAGTTTCTGGTGTCATTCAAAGGGGATCCAGTATCTGTCTGCCTGGGATGACATGCTCGATAAGCCATTCTGCTTCACTAGAGATGGCTTGCACCTGTCACCCTTAGGCTTTCAAATACTGGCCAAGGCTATTGCCACCCCATAGTGCCTTTTTTAGGCAAGGCTTGAAAGACAAACACACTGCCATAAATAGCACAAGTAACAACAAATTGAGGGTAATGCTACTCAATGCCAGAAGTCTAAACCTCAAAATGCACACACTCAAGGCACTCCTCAGTATGGAGAAAATCGATATATGTGCAGTAACAGAAACCTGGTTTAAGGCTCTAGAGAGCACCCCAGCACTACCAGGCTATAACTCATACCATACATTTCGGCCACAGAACACAGACCGAAATACAAAAGGTGGGGGCGTATCCATATTCATCAAGAATACCCACACCTCCAGGTTAGTGGCACAACACGATGCTTCAGAGATCATCCACTTGCAACTAACAATGGGCAAAACTGAAATTCAAATTGTAGCTTGCTACAGATCACCAACCATGTCCCAGGACCCCCAGTCCACATTTCTGGAAACACTGGGAAATATAAAGGCCCTACCAAACATCCTAATATTGGGTGATTTCAATTACCCAACATTAACTGGGAGAACTACTCAAGTACTAACTCCCTTGCCCAACATTTCCTAGAATTTATAAACTCAAACGCCCTGGATCAACTGGTCAACACTCCCACCAGAGGTGACAACATATTGGACCTGGTCATCACCAACATGGGCGCCCGGTGCTCCACACCGGAGGTCAACACCTCACTGGTTAGATCTGACCATAAACAAATCACTTTGGATATCCACATTCTGCCCCCACCCCCGGACAAGCAAAGCACCGTGAAAATCTTTTCAAAAGCAAACTTCACATTACTTAAGACTGAGTTTGAATGTTTTAAAGCCCTCATGCTAAAGGATAACATTGTCCAAGCTACAAAATCCTTTACTAATGCATTCTACGGGCACCTACAAGAATGCATAGATCATACTATCCCAAGCAAAACCAAGACTCACTCCTCCAAGAAAAGGAAACCAGTCTGGTGGACTCCTGCCATAAACAAGCTATACAATAGAAGGAGGAAATTAGTACAGAAAAGAGTAAAATCCCAAGAAGGGAAGACATCCCTGATCAGTATCAGCAAGAAACTGCCATCCCTCATAAAATCATCCAAGGAAAGTTTCAAAAGAAAAATTGCCAAGGACTCCAAAGATAACCACAAGGCATTCTTTAGCAATGTCAAGAATCTAAGTGGCAATGCTCAGATCTGCTCAGAGTTAGTGCAGAATGGTACAAAATACACTGAACTGACCGATATTGTCAACATCTTGGCAGACAGGTTCAGCACAAACTTCACCCCCCCCTCACCCCCAAAAGGGCCCATAATCATACCAGAAGAATGTAGAGCCCCTGAAATCACAGACTCTCAGGTTAAAACAGCCCTCTCCAAAGCCAAAAACACAGCATCAATGGGACCGGACAGTGTCCCAGGCTGTGCCCTACACGAGCTCAAAGATGAACTAACCCCTCACCTAAACACACTGTTCAATCCCAGCCTCTCCACAGGTTACATACCCATAGAGTGGCGCACAGCAATGGTTATTCCACTCCACAAAGGTGAAGCCACAAAAGACTCCAGGAACTATCACCCTATAAGCCTGATTAGCTTGATCTGCAAGGCTATGGAGTGCATCATCATGGAACTCATTAACAGAGACATTGGAATCCTTCAAACACTGCACCCTACCCAGTTCGGCTTTGTTAAGGGCAGATCATGCCACCTAAACCTGGTGGACTTCTTTGAGACAGTTACCAAGGCTATAGACGAGGGAATGGTGGTACACACAGCCTACCTAGACCTTGCAAAGGCCTTTGACACCATTCCCCATTCTGGTATTATAGACAAGTACACCAGCCTGAACATAAACCCCTATGCACAAGGTGGGTGCCAACTAGCTCACGGACAGAACCCACATGGTATGTGTTGTGGGAGCTAGGTCAGACTCTAAACAGGTTACAAGTGGCATTCCCCAGGGCTCAGTCCTAGGACTCCTCCTGTTCAGCATATACTTGTCAGAGATACAGGCAAGCACAGGAGGAATATAGCTGACCAAGTTCGCAGACAACTGCAAACTAGGGGCTACAATTGACTCTACAGCTGACACAGACATCCTCCAAAAGACTTTCACTGAGATGGATACCTGGTGTCAAAATCATGGCCTCCAGCTAAATGCCAAAAAGTGCATAGTCATCCCCTTTGGAAAAAAGAAAGTACCCACAAACTACCACATAGGTGGTAGTCCCCTAAATACAGAACACGTAATAGGGGATCTGGGGACCTAAGTAGATAGTAATCTCTACTTTGATAATTACATTGCCAAAGTGGTTAGAAAATCCTTCTACGTGGCCCACCTTATCACAAAAGGGTTCACATCCAAATCAAAAGAGGTCATTGTGCCACTCTACTCATCGCTCATCAGACCCTTCATAGAGTACTACGCCCCATTTGGGATGTATCTTACAAGACACCTGCAACAGCTGGAAAGACCACAGAAGTACCTCACCAAGAGGATCACTGGCCTCAAACAGATGCCCTATGCAGCTTGACTTAAAAAACTCCAGCTGTACTCAGTTGCATACCGCCTACTCAGAGGTGATCTCTGCCTGCCATACAAGGCCATGTCCAACCCAGAACTGATGGACATGCTCCACCTAAAGAAAAGTTTATCCCCTGGAGCCACACACTGTAGGGATCTAAACCTCACCACAACAATAAATAGGATGTAATGTGAGGGTTACGTCTGTCATGATGCTCGTGTAAGATGCAGGCTGGGACACCGTCTGGTCACATTGATACTGTGATGTATGCTTTGGGGAGGGCAGCACTCATCTGCTATTGTGTGAGGTCAGGGAGGTTATACTCTGTTGGGATGGATAGTTGCTCCTTAGGGGGGATGGGTGGGAGACATCTGCACTGAATCTGTTTGCCAGGATGTTGGCAATGCCAGTGGGTTCAGGGTAGGTTTAGTCAGTATGCAGTAACTCACAGCATATCAGTGAGTGTCCACCCAGGTTCCTGACATAACTGAAGAAGGCCGTGTGATAGCTCTACATGTCTGTTGCAATTGTCCGGTAGAAGCAGCCCTTAGAAATGTTCATGAGTGATTGTAGCTGTCTACTAGTACAGATTACAGATGCCTTCCCAGTCCGGGGTTGTGCTCCATCATGTAGTAGTTTCCTCCTGACGTTATACAGCTTATTAATGGCTGGTGTCTACCAGACAGGTCCCCTGCCATTGGAGTAGTGAGTCCTGTTGTTATTTGGGATAGCACAATCCATGCAGTCCACTAGGTGTCCATAGAATGTGTATGTAAAGGATGCAACAGTGTAAGCTGTATTTGCCACTGTCTCAGGGTCTCTGAAGGATACCACCTTGCTGCGGTGAAGTGAGATGTTGGCTCATGAGAAGTTCACCAAGATTACCCAGGATGGGTGTGTGGAGGGTATATGTATGTCCAGTGGGATACATGTATGTTCTGACCTTACCAATGACGGGTATATCGCTGGTGTGGAACATAGAGTCCCCAAGTTGGTGATGATCAGGTCCAATATGTATTCCCCCTTGTGGCTGTGCTGACTGGTTGTGCCATAGCATATGAGTCTACAAATTGTAGCGACTGCTGGGTGAGGGTGTCGGGGCTTGAGTAGTATCCCCAGTCAATATTTGTGTATATGAAGTCACACAATATAATGGTGTTTGTGGAGACTTTCATATTCTTCCTAGTCCCCACGAAAGCCGAGTGTGGTTCCTGAGTTTGGGAGTGTGTTCTGTAGCAGGCAACAAACTGAAAGGCAGTATTGCACAATGGTGGTTGTATATGTATGGTCTGTGATGTTTTGTGCAGTGCTACTAACCCGGAGGTGTGTGTATCTGTGATGTATATGGATACTCCCCCTAGTTGTGTTGTCTGTTCCAAGGCTTGTTGTCAGACAGCATGGTATGAAACATAACCTGGTGGTGCTGGTGTGCATAAGCAAGCCTAAACCAGGCATTTGTCGGTGCACAGATATCGCTATCCTCCATACTGAGGAGAGTCCTGAGTGGCCGCAATATGAGGTTAACACAACTGTTGTTGAGTAGCATTACCCATAGTTTCATTTAACCTGTAATATCTATGGAAGTGGGTTTGTCTTCTGAGCCCTGCTTAAAAAAGGCACTATGGTGGTAGCAAGAGCCTTAGCCAGCATTCGAAAGTCCAAGGGTGACAGGTGCAAGCTGTCCATAGTGAAGCTACGTGGCATGTTGAGCATGTCACCATAGGCTGACAGACACTGTATCCCCTATGAATTAAATAAATTTGTTAGGCAACTGTTAAATGTGATATGTGTGTGCATTTACTGTGACATCATAATTGGTGGGTGTAAGATGCTATTCAAGGTCAGGGTCATAATGGCCTGGGCTACATGATCAGAGTGTTCCTCCATGTATCATGTCATGTGGTCCAGGGAGTAACATCTGAGGTTATACACACCAGCATGGACAATGATGGTGCCAGTCTTGTACTTGCTTTGGAGTGACCTGACTGCCTGTGTTATGTGGCAGATCCTGGCACCCAACAGACAGCCCAAAGTGACTATTCCCTTGTTAGGGCTGGTGACTGGTACGTCAGTGTGTCTGACAGTAAGTGTCACCTATTACAAGTGTATTAGGTGTGTTCTTTAGCCTGAAGGGCAGTGACTGTGTGGCACACTGACATTGTGAACTATGTGGTATGTGGGTATTGTAGTGGGGTAGCAGGTGTGTGTGTGTCTGCTTTGGAGGTCTCTGCTGCTTAGGTAGAGTACATTTACAGCATCTGAATATGTCTATGTGTGACAATGTGGATTGAGTGCTGTTGCTAGAGGATATGTGAGACTGATATGTGGTGTGCGTGGTTACCTTCATCACCTGATAGACTGTGCCAGTCATGGGTTGAGAGAGTTCAGCACCCTGTATGTCTATATAGGTGCATCTCACACATATATCTGAGTTTGTCGGGAGGAGGAGAGTGTTGTCTGTGTACATGAGGCAGATGTGACATTGTGTCAATATCACAATATCCACCAGCTGGACTGGAGAGTACACACGAAACCGACCCCTGGACATGCCAGGATATTATCATGACATACTCTGTAGCCTGATCACAAAGGATCAGTAGGGTGTTAAGCATGTAATAGAGTATAACAGGGATTAGTGCTCATGTTTGTTGGTGTTTTGTAAAGAGTAGCTGAGAAGGAGTCCAGACTGAATCATGACACCTCCTTCAGCTATGGCATAAATAGCAATGTACACCCATATATGTCCTGAGTTAGGGCCAACTGTACCTGAGTGACAATGCCGACATCGTGACAGACAGGCCCATATGTACATACTCACCTCCCACTGACAATAGTCCATATCATCATATCAGGAGATATCACATGTAGAATGGATGAGCAGCTACCCCCACTGCCAAAAGCATGGTAGCAAGTGGAATACATTAATTCCCAATATGTGTCATGCACAAACTACAGAACAAACAGATCATGCACCTGAACAGTCAGCTGAGCCTCACCCCCTACACAGGATGTGGAACCGTTGAATGTGTCACAGCTACATATGGCACTCCCCACAAGTGCTGGTGCACAACATACCATGGAATGTCAAGTCCAGTACGCCTATGAAGTCTGATCTGCAAGGTCATGGAGTCCATCATGGTTGCAGTCATAAACAGAGCTATTGGAAGCTGACATACACACAACCCTACCAACTGTGGTATGTTCATGTGCGGATCATGGTTCCCAAACATGCTAGACTGTTTGCAAGGCAGCCACCCAGTACATACATCAATGAACACATCTACACATGTGTCACATAGACTTTGAATAGCCCTTTATCAACATCCCAGACACATGTAGTATCCACAAAACCAACAAGCTGTGCATAAATATGTGTTGACATATGATGGAATGTCAATGTGTCCACAGATAGATCACACAAGGTAAGGATTCTGAGGTCTTGTTCAAGCTGTTGACACCTGCTGACCCACATGGACCATTCCTGGAATGGCAGAAAACAAAATGTACACATATCACCATGTCCAGTCTGATGATGTCACCATCCTACAAATACAGCAGGAGAAGGGAAACCAGCCAATAAAGCAAATAGCGTGCCGAGTTAATGCGTCTCTCTCTAGTATCATAACAAAGTTAGGTAGGGGTTTGAATCCTGCAAACAGTGAGTGTGTGTGGGTGGTGTATGTGTGCAGTTTCCTTTGAGAGGTGTCCCATTTTTGGAGACTGGGAAAACTCACTAAAAGAGGTACATTCCTTTTTGGAAAGACTGATGATGTCACCATCCTACAAATACAGCAGGAGAAGAGAAACCGCCAGTAAAGCAAATAGTGCACCATTTTAATGCGTGTCTAGCTCTAGTATCATAACATAGTTAGGTAGGGGTTTGAATCTTGTAAACAGTGAGTGTGTGTGTGGGGGGGGAGGTTGTATGTGTGCAGTTTCCTTTGAGAGGTGTCCCCTTTTTGGAGACTGGGATAACTCACTAAAAGAGGTACATTCCTCTTTGGAAAGTCTGATGATGTCACCATCCTACAAATACAGCAGGAGAAAGTATAGCAGCCAGTAAAGCAAATAGCGCGCAGTGTTAATGCGTCTCCCTGTAGTATCATAACATAGTTAGATAGGGGTTTGAATCTTGCAAACTGTGTGTGTGTGGGGGTGTGTGTATGTGTGCAGTTTCCTTTGAGAGGTGTCCCCTTTTTGGAGATGGAGAAAACTCACTAAAAGAGGTACATTCCTCTTTGGAAAGACTGATGATGTCACCATGTCACCATCCTACAAATATAGCCGGAGAAGTGAAACCACCCAGTAAAGCAGAGAGCGCGCTATGTTAATGCATCGCTCTTTAGTATCATAACATAGCTAGGTAGGGGTTTGAATCCTGCAAATGCTGACTGTGTGTGTGCCACTGTTGGTCAATGCGGTGTGGGTTTTGCTTTTACTATGGTATGACATAGTATGATTACAACAGTAAGTGCATTGCACACATCAGGTATCTGCGTGGCAAATATATATGTGTACATGTCCCCTCAATCAGTACATAGGTGTGAAGCCTGCATACTACATGTATACATTTGTTTCCATTGACAGGTTGTGCCGCTGCTTCTCAGATCATAGGTCACATATGTATGTATGTGGCAAGGCCGTCCACGGTCGTGTTCTGTGGCCAAGGTCATCTACAGGTTCATAGGTTCATAGGTTCATACTAGGCTATCTGCCCTAGGGCATTTATAAGCCTAGCCCAGAGTTTTGTGACTTTCGCCACCCCTTTAGTTTGAAGGATACTATGCCCATTATTTAGCTGTGCCTCTGACAAGCAGTGACACTGAGGTGATCCCTGGGGTATACCTGAGATCTCTCATCCATCGGTCAAGATTTCTCTTGAACAAAGCCAGCGAGGTGCTCTGCCTCACATGTACCGGGATTTTGTTCCACAGCATAGGGACTCTCTGGGTGATGAATCTGTCCCTCCAGCACATCCTATTTATGACCGTGTCAAGGTTCAAGTCTCGTGCTCTTGTAGATCGGATGGATTTAGATTTTTTGAGGTGAAGCATGTTCATTAATTCCGGGTCGGACGTGGCCTTGTATGTCAGGCACAGTTCACCTCTGAGCAGGCGGTAAGCGACTGAGTAGAGCTGGAGCTCCTTCAGTCGGGCAGCATAGGACATATTTTTGTGACCCTTTATCCTTTTGGTGAGGAACTTTTGGGGCCTTTCCAAATGCTGCAGGTGTCGGGTCAGATACATTCCAAATGGGGCGTTATACACAATCATCGGTCTGATGAGTGATGAGTACAGGGGAATGATGACCTCCCGTGACCTAGATGTGAATCCCTTCATGATCAGGTGGGCAATGTAGAAGGTCTTCCTAACTACTTTGGCAACGTGGGTGTCAAATGAAAGGTTACTGTCAACCTGGGTCCCCAGATCCCTGATAACCTCTTCTGTGCTTAGTGGATTGCCACCTATATGGTAGCTGGGGGTAACCTTGTTTTTCCCGAAGGGTATGACTATGCATTTTTTAGCGTTTAACTTTAGGCCATGGCTTTGGCACCAGTTATCCGTTTCTATGAGACCCTTCTGAAGGATATCTGTGTCTGATGTGTTTTCAACTATGGCACCCAGTTTGCAGTCATCTGCAAACTTTGTCAGCCATAATCCTCCTGTGCTTGCCTGTACTTCTGAAAAGTAGATGCCGAACAAGATTGGGCCCAGGACCGAGCCCTGTGGGACACCGCTTGTGACAGGCTTGGAATCAGACATGGCGCCAGCAACTCTGACCCTGTGGGTTCTGTCACTTAGCCAGTTTTCAACCCATCTTGTGACGTATGGGTTTACATTTAAGCTGGTGAGTTTTTCTATGATGCCCGAGTGGGGTATTGTGTCGAATGCCTTTGCCAGGTCAAGGTAGGCTGTGTGGACTGCCTTGCCCTCATCAATGGCCTTGGTGACTGTTTCGAAAAAGTCAACCAAGTTTAAGAGGCATGATCTGCCCTTGACAAAGCCAAATTGGGTTTGATCCAATGTCTGCAGGTCCCCTATGTCTTTATTTATGAGTTCCATTATGATCCTTTCCATAGCTTTGCAGACCAGGCTTGTCAAGCTGATGGGACGGTAGTTTCCAGGGTCGGTGGAGGCACCGCCTTCATGAAGTGGGACCACAGTTGCCGTACGCCACTCCTTGGGTACGTATCCTGAGGTGAGGCTAAGATTAAACAGCTGCCCTAATTGCGGGTTTAATTCCTCAATGAGTTCATGGAGCACACAACCGGGGACACCATCTGGTCCCATGGATGCTGTGTTTTTCGCCTTGGAGAGAGCTGTTCTCACCTGAGCATTTGAGATGTTTGGGAGGCTACAATCCTCTGGTATAGATATTTCTCCTTTTGGGGGGGGAATTTGCACTGAACCTGTCAGCCAGTATGTTGGCAATGTCTGTAGGTTCAGTGATCTTTACATCATTTTGAACTAGTTCTGAGCATATCTGGGAGTTTCCTCCCAGGTTTCTAACATAACTAAAAAGGCCTTGTGATTGTCTTTTGAGTCCTTGGCAATTTTTCTTTCAAAATTTGCCTTGGATGATTTTATGAGAGCTCTTAGTTTTTTACTTATAATGATCAAGAGTTTCTTCCCTTTTAGGGATTTTGCTCTATCTTGTAGTAGCTTTCTCCTTTTGTTGTAGAGCTTATTTATGGCTGGGGTCCACCAGACTGGACGCTTGCCTTTGGTACAAAGAGTCTTTGTTTTGTTTGGGATTGCCTGATCCATGCAGTCCTGGAGGTGCTGGTAGAAGGCATTTGTATGTGATTCAGCAGCTTTAGTGATGGTTTTCGCTGGTTCGGGGGCCTTGAAAGAGACCACACCAGTCCTAAGAAGTGTGAAGTCGGCTTTAGAGAAGTTCTTCACTGTGGTCTTTTTTATCTGGGGTGAGGGCGGGATGTGGACTATGGCACACACACCCATGACAGTTACCTAAGAGTAGTGTGAGTGAGGGTATATGCCTGGGGTATATGTCAGACATGGTCATACACAACAAAGACTGCCAAGAATGGACAGTCTTTATAGGTGTATGACTGCCTTGTGGATATGCAGTCAGACCTCTAATGTCTTATGTGATACACCTTGGGACTCCACAATACCTATGGATATGTGGATGCCAAGGGACACATGACATAAAATGAGGCTGTATGTACACACTGGTACCCAACATACATGTTGAGGGCTACCACCTGTGTGGTACTGATGGGATAGTATGTATAGTACATGAGGATGACTATGCCATAGTCGGCTTACTGCTATGCAGCATGTATTGGACAACAGTTATCTGTCTGTATGATACCCTTGTGTAGGATATGTGTCCCATCCAGGGAATGCATTGTAGGCCAATCCATGCATTTCCAGATTTGGATGGACATATCCCTTGTGTGTCTGCATGTACCTAAGGGGGCTATATGCCAAACATGTGTGGTCACAGGAATGTGTGGCGGTCATTACCACTAATTAGTATTATAGTGTAGCACCGGAAGGATCCAATTGTTCCTGGGTTCCCTACTACTGTCTGTCATTTGTCAGGACATCATCCAATGATTGCTTATAGTCATGCTGTTAAGGTTGTGTATACTACCAGACCCCAAATTATTGACATATATTAACGGTATCACCCACAGCATAGTGTCAACCCATGTCATACACACGTCTACTCATGTTAGTACATAACTGTAGTAGAATGCATACTGGCCATTGAAAGATACTATGAGATGTTAACAATGTGTACGACAGGGTATGCTACACATTCCATGTGTCCACTATGCACGTACATGCAGACAGTACGCACCCACCATATTCACAGATGTACACTTGCTAATCTGTACTGCACACATCACACACGTACTGTACACTCACTAACACGTGCTGGTAACACATTACACTTCAGCCAAGTGGCACATGGGTGGACAATACATACTCAGACCTAACAGTGGTGTAAACAATGCTACATTGACAATCAGAGCTTTGATGCATAATGTCCGCTCAGATATACCTACAAGGATGTTGTTACACTTCCTTGTTGACAACTTGCTATTATTGCTACACTGCTATAGTGTCACCCTGTGCATCAGCACCATGTTAGCCTGTCCCTCTGTCGATGATGCAGATGACAGGAAGCGACACAGGTATCATCATATGCACAGGGCGTTTTGTTGTTTGCCAAAGCCTGACACTGACCCATCCAATCGACATGTCTGTGTGTGTGTGTGTGTGTGTGTGTGTGTGTGTGTGTGTGTGTGTGTGTGTGTGTGTGTGTGTGTGTGTGAGAGAGACAACAGTACAGCATGGGCCAATGTTGATGTAATGTGTGTGTGTGTAGGTGTGAGCCCTAGTTGTTTGATTAATGTGTGTGTGTCTGCATGCACACAGCTCCACCATGTGGCTGCCATATACGGTAGTTTGTGGGACAGCCACAGACTGCACCTGTTAGGCTGTACAGATCACTGTCTCTGGCCACGGACACAGTACCTGTGCCTGTCAGGGGTGCTACGGACAGTATCAGGTACCAACCCTGACTGGGTACTGTCATCAGAGGCAGAGGTATGATGACCGGTCCCATGACCCTGCTGGGACTGGCCAGTGCCATGTGCACGTGATCTACCAGGACGGTCAATGGACAGGCCAGCCCCAGCATTTCTGGGGCTGGTACTGCCACTACGGAAGTGGCTGTGAACTGTGGGCCATCCGCGACCACTGCCAGCTGTTGCTGTTGCTGGCATGCGTCCACGTCGATGTCGCAACCATCCCACATGGTCCTGGCTCATGGAAGACATGTTGTGGAGGGCATCTAATGTCTCCCCCAACGTCTATCAATGACCTCGGTGTAAGTCCGGATGGCACCGGCAAGGTCACAGATGCTGTCATTGATAGCGGTGTAATGTGCCCTCTGTGCCCTAAGTCCCTGCCTGGTGTACCGTTCCATACATGCCTGAGCCTGCATTACAGCCCAGAACATTCTGGTTGTCATAAGACCTGTGAGGGCACGCCTGCCAGGGGCAATATGACCAGTGGTGCTCCCACGAGACCCCTGGACCTCTGCCTATGTGGTACCGTTCCAGGTCTACGGCTATGGCTGCTGTGAGGGGATGCAAGTGCCATGGGTACCACACTCTCCTGGTCAATGCCAACTCTATGCTGTCCCTCGCCAATGGCCATTGGTGGTGAGGGATGTATTGACAGTATGAGTGTGCACATAGATGGGGTTGAATGCTGTGTACTGTTGATTGGCGGACCAATGACAGACCCTGTCAAATCTTCCTGCACCAATATACATGTGTCATCATCATCACTATTCATGGCAGTGGCTTCAGGTTGCCTGCTGCTTTGGCCAACCCCTAACTCAGCACCTGTGAGAGGAAGACAGGAAACACACGTTATGGTCTGCACATGCACACATGAACACATGCACACATGCACACATGAACACATGAACACATGCACACATGCACACATGCACACATGAATACATGAACACATGCACACATGCACAGATGCACATGTACACATGAACACATGAACACATGCACACATGCACACATGCACGCATGCATACATGAACACATGCACACATGCACACATGAACAACCATACAAACCTCACTACAGCACATACACACACATACCAGCAATCCAGCACATACTCTATAGTGGGTGAAGGTGGGTGTCAGTATCACAAGGTAGACAGTCACCACACATGTGTCAGCATGCAGAATATGTGTTGCACAAGACCATGCAGTGCAAGTGTAGACACCCCTACTAAATGGCAGTATACATGGCTTTGATGCACCTGTGTAGCTGTTCAGTGATTGGCTACACCCTGGAACACAATGTGTACATGGACACAACATTGCTGTGCAGGTATTATCAGCTCTGCAATGGCCTGTGCACCATCACTCACAAGTATACATGCCATGGCTGCATGTGTTATCTGTGTGACACATAGATATCCATGTCTGAGTGCAGTGTCTGTGTCCATAGCAGATAATAGTGGGCACGGGTGTAGCACATTCATGCTATGTACACACACGGGATGTGCGGTGCATGTTGATGTGAAGGAATCCCAATGCTCGACGCAGCCAGTGTACAGTGGTTATGGTGAGTGTGGGACATATTGCAGATATGTGAGTGCCAGACATGGCATGGCATGCTACACGACTGCAACATTAAACACCACACATACCCAATGTGTGTCAAGTGACCTATACACCCACTAGCATTCCAGGACATATATGTGACACATTGTGTGGATGGTGACTGCTGTGCATATTGTGTATACTGGCATATGTAAGCACACAGACAACATGCTATGCATATTGTGTATAGGTGCATATGTTTGCACACACACACCACAGAGGTGCAAAGCAATGACTGCTATGAGTAGCACTGTGGTCACTGCAACTGGATGGAGTGTAGTACCCTGTGCTGTCATCAACATGCATCTTGTGGTCACTCACAGCTAATAATGTGTGCAAGACCACCGCCTAGCATGCTTTACCTGAACTGCAGTGCTGTGGCTACAATCACAATTACACAGCCACCTTGTATATGGGTGTGTGAGGTGCCCAATAGGGAGCATTGCCTAACATGACTGTGTTATGTGTTGCAGAGTGTTGCACAGCCCCATGATAGGCCTCTACCCCTGAGGTACATCATGTGTGTGTGCATGACATGTGGGATACTGAAGTGTGACCTTAGAGCGGGTGTGTGGTAATGCCAAATGTAGCATGTTTTTGTGTACTGCATATGATAAACGTGTTCTTTTGTCTACAGCTGTAGCAACTATGCATATCCAATGTGCAGTATAGTGTTGCCACAATTGTGTCTGCTGCACTGTGCATTGCATGTGATTGAGGCAGCTACTGACTTTACTGAGATGATTGATGTCTCACAGCAAACATGAACAGTATGCATTATGCGTAGGTGTGTTATGTGTACATGGCCTACACCTCACCTATGACATGCACATTTCATTACCAATATTAAAGTGTTAACACACTCACCAGCATGTATTGTCTGCCCTGCTGTCACACCAGAGGGACCTAGAAGAATATGACACAGTTTGTCAGTGGCCACAACTGTGGCATTGCTACTGTGAGTGTGCTAAACGACAGTGGAACAACAGTCAACAGTCACAGGTTTACGGATACTATTCCAAATATCAGTATTGCACATGTTAGGCAGCACAACTGCTAAACACACAGTACACATCTTACATATGCATATTCTAACCATACAGGTAATTGTAGTCTACAGCTAGGGTGTATTACCTGCACACTCCATGTCATCCTGCTGGGTGGCTCTGGCCTCCAGGATGACACATGTGTGACGCTGTTGCTGCTGTAGGCCAGGAGCCACCATGCTTAGGAGCAGCTCCTCCAGTCTGGTGAGGGGGGATGTATGGCCGCCCCACCACCTGTGGCAAGCTGTTGCCTATGGATATCAGATGCATGCCGCTGGACATGTCTAATTAAATGACTGCAGTGATGGCGTACCTGCTCATATGTCCAGTTATGCATGCCTATGTTATTTACCCGGCGAGCATGGTCATGCTGGTGCTGGCTGGCCCTGGAAAAAAGCAGGTTATAGTGCTGCACCAGGCTGTTCTGTATTCCCTGCTCCTCCGCAGCTGAATAGAATGGGTTACATCGATGAGCCATAACCCTGGAAGACAATTAAACGATGTGTGAGCATGTCATGTGGCACACAACATTATGAGGTACAGATATCACTTAACTGCCATATATAGCATCCATCTGTCTATCAGAGGATACACACATTCAATACCACATATCAGTGCTCAGCCCACAACTGGCTGACAGTGCCTGCAACACTCCATATAACACACCAGTATACACCAGTAGTCAGCACACTGTTTGGGATACAATGCACAACCTCACCCCAGAGGTATATATCAAGCTAATGCATGAAGAAATATGTCATCCAATGCAATGAATGTCATGTACCTTTACAGTATTACCGGTAAACCACCCTAGTTTTTGATGCCATAGCCCTACCTAACATATGTGCACTGTTGTTAATATAGCTGGCATACTGCTGTAACAGAGTATACATGTTGCTAGGTACACACACATACCCTGTGACAAACATGTCATTGCGGGCATGGTACAAGCATCATTAAACACACATCAGACATACATACAACACACATATGTATGCCAACACAGATGAGCATTACCTGTGTACCTTATAGTACTGTGTGCCCCTACTTACAGATACCTATGCCTGTGGTATGTAATATGTGCAGACTACAGGAAACACACAAGACAGTGTTACCAGGGACTGTGAACATACACCATACTGTGCTGTTTAGGCCTACAGCTTCAGGTAGTACAACAGTTCATATGTGAGCTGGAGTCACCAGCAGTACCACGTACTGAGCATACATGTATTGCTTCAGCCTACATTGGGACACCACAGTCATACACAAGGAACTATGTCACAACATATGCCATCTTACTATGTCTGCATCCCAATAACTGACACATCTTTCACCGGCCTCACACCTAGGACACAAACTACCATGACAGACACAACCTCACACTAAGCTATCACACCTTTACAAACCTTGCAAACAGTCACTGTCACACTCATTCCGCCTCACATAGCAGGTATTGCACTGAGTACATGTGTGTGTGCATGGTGTCATAGGTAGGTAATACACTATTGGCCCTAGGGCCTAGAGCAGCCTAGCCATATACTACCCTGGCCTTTGACACACATGTAATGTGATTTCACTTGCTCCGATCAACTGGATACACAGAGGTGACTCCCAGGGCATATTACCTATCTCTAAAACAATCATCAGGGTTATGTATGACATCTGCTAATGAGGAACCTTGTTTGTTCATGCTGGGTGATTTAGTCCAGAGTATGGCATATTTGTGGATAGGAACCTGTACCTCCAGCATGTGCTGCTTAGTGAGGTGACAAGAATTAGGGCCCTAGGTCATGTAGCCCAGAGGGATTGTGAGGTGTTGTCATGGTGGTTGGCCGACTGCTGTGGGTGTGACATACCTCTGTATGTCCAGCAGTGGTAACCTCTGGGTGGCCGGTATGCAATGCACTCTAGATGTGGTTTGAGTCAGTCTGCATATGGCATGTGTTTGAGGGCAGTATTACTCTTTGTTAGGTATGTCTGTGGCCGTTCCACTTGCTGTAGCTGTCATGTGAGGTACATACCACATGAGGCATTGTGATGAGTAGAGGGGAACACCGACCTATATTTCCCTAGATGACACACCTTTTGTGATGACACGTACCATGTAGACAGATTACATTACTACTGTTGTCACTGTGATTATCAAAGGGGAGCCTACTGTCCACCTGTGTCCCTTGTACCCTTCTGATACCTTCAGTGTTAGGCAGGCTACCACATATGTGGCAGCTACTGAGTAAGGTGTTTTGGAATGGGGTATGGCACTGCAGTATCAACACTGGTGTTCAGTCCATGCCTTGGACAAGAGGCACCTGTTGCAGTACATATGACCTCGTGTCTCCCTCACTCTCTCTCATAAATATATATATATATATATATATATATATATATATATATATATATATATATATATATATATATATATATATATATATACACACATACATACATATATACATATCTATCCATATCTATCCTTATCTATCCGTATCTATCCATATCTATCCATATCTATCCATATCCCTACATATCCCTACATATCCATACATATCTATATATATATATATATATATATATATATATATATATATATATATATATATGTCCATATATATCGATATATATCTACATATATCCATCTATATATCTATATATCTATACACACATATATATGTATATATACATGTATATATACACATACATGTAAACATCCATTGCTGTACATATAGCTGCAAATATAGGCACATATGCTGCCCACCTTTCACAGTGGGGATGTCAATTATGCAACAGTTGCGAGATATACGGTTATGTAATACTCTTGCACAATGTTGTGCAGAATGCATTCTGCTGTCCTCAGGCCGTATAGCTGTTGCAGGCCTCACTGCCTGTAGCTCAGTCCCACAGTGTTTAACACCACATGACATATACTGGCACTGCTTGCTTTCTGCAATGCCACATACTACAACCTACATACATATGTGCACATAGCAGCCTTCAACAACATACTTATGTCCAGCCTTCACTAACAGTTGCAGTATGTCCCTTGCCCTATGCAAATGTGCATGTACATATAGATACGGACTGCTGCCACATATGGATGATTCACAGTATGTAGAGTACCCTTCAGACACATCTTTCGGATGTCACCAAATGCATATTTGTTACATACCTTACCTTTGTATTCCTCACTTCCGTCTGTTGTAGGTGTTTTTTTTATTATTATTTATTTATTTATTTATTTATTTTTGTTTTGTTTCCTCTGTGTGTTGCTGTTTGTTTTCAGCATCTGTCTCCTTCTGCCTGTTTGTGTCTATCTGTTTCTGTCTGTCTCTCTCACTCATGCTCTCTCTCTCTCTCCCAGTTGTTTCAATGATATTATTGCATGTGTGGACAGCAGATACAGTCTGCTTTTCTAGGTATCTGCACATGTGCATGTGATGGCCTCTGCACCAATTGGTGCCCACCATTTAGTAATTGCATGCACCCTGCTGTGTGGTAATTGCAGTTCTCACTATGATTTCAGGACACTGCTATAAAATGATAGGTTAGGTAGGTGTAGCCCTTTCAGTTTTGCAAAGTGGGGACCGTGCTTGTTTGCTGTGGACACTGTTGTCTCAGTCAGAAGGTTGGTATATGTCTCATATCTGAAGCTGGGTTGTAGCCAGTGAAATGCATGTTGTACTGAAACCTGACTGTTGCTTCTTCCAGTACACTCTTCTCAGTGTGTAGGTTTACTCACACCTCCTAATGCTAACACTGGATACATGGGAGTATGTACTTTCTTTTCGAATTAGAGAATTAACTGGCATACAGCAGTAGTTATTGCAATGTATTCCTATGGTTTTCCTATTTCCCTTTAAATTCATTCATTGTAATGCATGTTATATTTCTTTCAGCAAAAACAAGGCAGGAAACACTGGATAAACACTTTATATAAGTAAAGCTTTCGGATACAATCCTTTCTCAATACTTTCAGCACCATGTTATTGTATATCTGCTGTGGTGTAGTGGTTCGTCATGCATGGTGAGTGAGTCAAGGGGGCAGGTTCAGACGAGGTTTTTATTTTGCTTTTGCTGAGCAGTAGCACTACAGCCTTATCATGAGTGCACAAGGGCTTTTTAAAAGCAGTTGTAAAGGTTTTGTTTGGTTTGCGCACTTACCTTAGCGATGCTAAGCAGCAGCTTAGCTGCTTTTTTATTTTAGCAATAAGCAAAGCTGCTTTAACTTATCATATCTAGCAGCAATGCTAAAAAAGCACAGCGCGCACACTGGTGCAAACCCGCTTACTGCTGTTTACAAGTGCTCACTCGCTAACCCCTGCACTCATTTTTTTTTACAGAAAAGTAAATGGGGAGTTAGGAATGTGGTGATAAAGGGTGCACAAAGAGAGGAAGACAGTAGGGAAACCAGCTCGGGATGTACAGGATGGGTGTGGAGAGGGTCCATAGCTGCCCATTTCTTTACCAGCAACAGCTGTGCATATGCAATACATTAGGAGGGATATTTGATACCTTCCACCCCTGAGAGAGGGGTGAGGACAACTAAGTGTATTGTACTACCAATTATGAATATCAGGCACATGCACTGTTTGTGAACTGCTACACTGTCATTAGTACGTTACTCACTTCTGAACAGTTTGTGGTTTGTTTGTGTTGACATTAGCACAGTCTGCTCAGGACAACTGGACATATTTCACTACTGTGTATGCCTATCTATACCCTTGGTTGTGCCTAACTACACTGGTATGTAGTACCTTTGGGTAGGGGTGCAGATGTGCAGAGTGCATTATTTATTATTGTGTGATGTTTATCTTACTGAACATGCAGAGTTGCTGTGTACCTGTAAGTCTATGAAGGCTAGTAGTCTGACTGACTAGCTCCCACCTGTGGACATATCCAGATGGTAGACAGAGGTCAGCCTAGTATTCTTTGACTGTGCACCACAGCAGTCTTTTCAGCACCTGAACAATGGCATTATCACAGGTGCTTGCTAGCAGTGCATGGCTACATCCTTTGATATTTCTGTGTTGTACTTCTGCATAAGGGCATGCTTGTGGGATTCATTCTACAGCTATTTGCAGAGTGTGTAACAGCAGACAAGCTGATATACCTGTGTGTTTCTGACTCTTCCAGGCATCAGGTACTCTCACATATATATTTGAACAGCCTCAGGGAAAGGTACATATAACTGGGATACACCTGTGATATATTTCAGACATTTTGCAGTTCAGACATTGGGGGATTCAGAGCATATGTATTACTACACATTTTCTGACGTGCAAGCAGTGTCTACTCTCAGTTATTGACAGTTGTCATTAAGTGAAATTCAACACCTTTCTGCCTACTGTTAGTACATTTCACAGGGAGTCAGAGGGGCACAGCTAACATTTGTTTACAAATCAGGGTCATCACTGTAGAGCAGTCACTGTTGGGATGTCTGACCTGTGACCTATGCAAATATGCCAGTGTTTATCCTGCTCTGATACTGTGTGGGGTTTGTAAGGTGCTACTGTAACCTTATTTCCTACTAGCATGGCTGATTCTCTTTTCACATTCATGTCATGCAATTCCACAACACTTGCTGGTTAAGGCCCACAGAACAAGATTTGTGTTATGCCATTCCTATTTTCCCTTTACATTCACTCATGGTAATGCATGATATATTGCTTTCAGCACTAAGTTATTGTATATCTGCTGTGGTGTATTGGTACTTCATACAGACTGGTGATTTCAAGGTCTTGGGTTCGAGACTGCAAGGGTATTTTATTTTTCTGCTGAGCAGTACAAGGGCCTTGTCATACAGAGTGACTAAGGCACTTTTAAGCAGTTGTAAGCAGGTTTGCGTGGGTTTGTGCAACACTTAGCAATGCTTAGCTAAGCGCACACAAGCTCACACCCACGCACCTCCGCTAACTACTGCTTAAAAGTACTTACTCCCGCTAACCCCTGTGCTAATTTCTTTTAAAAAAAAAGAAAATGGGGAGCTAGGAAAGTGGTGAAAAAGGGGGCACAAAGAGGGAAAGACAGTAGGGAAACTAGCTTGGGATGTGCAGGATGGGTGTAGGGAAGGTCCATAGCTACCCATTTCTTTACCAGCAACAGCTGTGCATATGTATGAAATTTGGTGTGAAATTTGAAACCTTCCACTCCTGATAGAGGGGAGAGGACAACAAAATATGGTGTACTGCCAATTAAAATTATCAGTTTACATGTCCAGCAGTTATGTATGGAGCATATTTTTTTTGTGGGAACAGATTACCCTTTTTTTATTTTTTTTTCAGGTGAGAGTGGAATGTGAGGTAGAGGATGTAGGTATATTTGGGGAAGTAGGCTGGGGAGGTAAACAGACAAGACAAACAAGATGCATACAGGGACAGAGTTTGACACATGGGGTGGGTGAACACAATTGACGGGGAAGGTTGTTTGGAAATCGCAAGCTCATGAGCCTACAGATGGTAACAGTGGAGCTGAGATCCCCACCCATGGGCAGTCACCACTGCACCTTCACAGCCCCGAGGGTGGCTATGCTGGGGGCTGAGTAGGATAGGCAGGCTCACCAGAGAGATGCGCCACTCTCACCTCAAGCTGGCATAGGGGATCAGCGACTAAACGCTGGATCTCCCTATGCACCACAGCCCGGACCCTTTGAAGGGTGACAGGTGGCCCTTCTCCACCCACGCTTGCACGAGGGGGACGAGCCCCATCCCCTGCAGCACTTCCACCCAAAGGTGGCACAGGACCAATGGAGGAGGGGAGCCCAGGCTGGGCATCGGAGCTGCTGGTGCCAGGTGCACTCGCCAGCTGAGGAGGGACAGGTGGGTCCGCTGCAACCGGCCTTCCCATACGTTCTGTGATTAGGTGTATTTAATTACAACATAAACAACAGCATTCCAGATTAGTTGTAACAGCATGTAGTAATATTCCCATTAACCCAACACACCAAGGTTCCAACAGTTGAACAGCAAGCATAACACATGCATATATTGAATGACAGTGGATATTCCAACAGCATGCAGGGATGTTTGGTAGCAACAGGCCACCATGAACGTGGTGTTTGAACAGGGCACAATCATCAACATCAATGCAAATATTTATAAAACAATAGGACATATGTCCCAACAAATATTTAAGGTTACATATACTCATTGAGGTGTGGAATTGCATGGTTTATGCACATACGGTAGGATGTAGAAAAAACCTCGGTTAACATCTTTTAATGACCTTTTAGTCTACACTACATTCCCAGTGACTGAAAGTGTATATCCCCTACCTGTATTATTACACTTGCCACCATAAATTAGGTTGTATCATGGGTTTGGCTAGTTCCATATATGCCTGACCTATATCTGACATACTAACTGTCCAGGATGCAGATGTTACTGCTTCATATTTCTTGTTTGCATTTATATTTCTTTATCTACATATCTGGGATGTTTTCACATGACATTTTCAATTCAATTTGTACAGAACCCTGCATTTCTTAATACACACTCACATTTCTGGTGATTAATTACATGCTACATGTGTGCCAGGTTTATTTATTCATGCCAGCCAGTAACTGACTATTGTGGACTGTATATATGTTTCACAGCTACTAGCACTTCCATCACCCACTTTATATGGGACTGCATAACTCTGGGTTGCCAGCACATTTTCAAATAGCACTGTTTGTATAATGCAAGGGTACAACAACATTTCAGACTCTGTGACGCAGACACACTCTGGGTTTTAGACCTTTATTAATGACATTGCACACTTTTCCACAGGCTCACTCCTTTATTTGTTTTAACGATGTTTATGGCAGACATGTTCAAGACATATTATACCTTTATTAATAGGTTAGAACAATCTTTTTTCAGGCTCACTCACTTATGCTATATGACAGTGCCTGCCGAGATATTATTCCAGACATATGTTACCTTTCTTAATGGGTTACTACACTCTTTTTCTGCCTCTCTGACGTTTTTATCTGGCAGTACATGCAGAGGTCTTATTCAGGCAGTTCTATGGCTGTTTTATTGGACTACAACACTTTCTTTCATGCTCTCTCCCATATTTTATATAACAATACATGCTGAATAATCACTGACCTGCCTGGTGGCGCAGCCTTAGCAGCCTATCAGTATAGGCTTGCTAATTCGTAGCACAGTCACCTGCAGCTGTAAAGTAAATGAAGGGATATTGAGACATATCTATCTGTTATACATACTCCATTATCAATTCTTACATACTGCATTCCATGGCTACATACTCAGTTGTAGGGCATTCTGCATCCCACGGGCCACCTGTACCCACTGGTTCAGGTAGTCCTGCTTTCATCTCTTCAGGTCTGCATGATGGTGACGGACCTGCTCACCAGTCCGGGGAACGCCTGTGGCACTTGTGAGGTCACGAGCTAACGGGTTCCAAGCATCTACCTTGTACTCCATCCCTTGGAACTGGCCCTGCAGGAGTCTTGACTCGTGATGGTGGACAAGGAGCCAAACCATGTATTTGGACTCCTCGATTCCCCAACGTTGTGCTCGGAAGCGTGAACCCTCTCCTGCACCTGCCATTCTGACTGCAAATGTGAGCTACAATCAGTTATGGTGAGTATTCCCGCCTATGGGGCTTAAATATGCAGCATTTCCCACACTTTTTTGTGATTGGCCATTTTGTAAAATTCTCGGCTGACTGCAGACCTGCTTAGTAATGGTTAAACTACCATTCATAAGTATATGAATGTTAATAGTGGCTGCTTCCCCTATGTTGTCATGGCGTAGTGGTTCTGTACTTTGATTATGATGCACAGGGTCTTGGGTTCGAACCTTGTCATTCTTTTATTTTAATACTGTCTAGACAGGCTAGAGGGTGTGGCTGCGTTTAAGCAACTTAGCTCTACATTGCTCCCCATTGTCCTACGTTGCCCTGATTGGTGCGGTGTGCACATCTGCGCAAACACATTGCGCTGGGTAAAGCACTTTTAAACTTTGGGCAACTCTATTGCGCTGCATAAAGCGCTATTAAACTATGGGCAACTCTGTTTAACTGGGTAAAGCGCTATTAAACTATGGGCATCTGTGTTTCGCTGGGTAAAGCATTGCTTAACAGCAGCCTATTATATGTCTGGGTCCTTTAAAAATATATATTTTGCTCACTGATACATTGGCCATGTCACTGCTTTTAATAAAATTTTAATCATATATGTCTGGTATTATTTCAAATACTGATTTAAAACATAAATAAGAAGGGGAGTGGTGGGACTCGAACCGTAAATGCCTTCTTTTTGTGCATGCACTCTACCATTACGCTGTTGCAATTTGGTGTGATTTGCCTAAACATTCTTTCTTATGCTCTTCCATGTCGGAATTGCTTACTATGGCTAAGCAATGGGCGCACCCGTGCAAACAAGCGCAAATTCGGGCAGCTATATTGTGGATTTAAAAAAAAAATAATAAATATTTTACTTTTTATAACTGTGATGGGGGTTTACAGTTTCAGGGAGTGTGGTGTTGGGTGCAAGTACATTTGAGCGAACTCGCTCTTGTGTGTTGACATTTTGCTTTTACTACACTTGCAGTGGCGTGGACATTTAGACTGCTCGGCAGTCGGACAAGCCCCTGCTTTCATACTCGGTCCGTGTAAGAGTTACGGTTGACTCAGCGTGCCCTCATGAATGTTCATGGCACACTGACGTCATACCGTTCAACTGCAGCCTCCAATTAAGACTTATTAAGTCTTACACGGAGGATTCATGAATCCGGGGGATAGTGTTTCTAAGAACACTACTTTGTAATAAAAAATGTGTACAATATAAATACATTATTTACAACACAGATTCATATTTATTCTATTTGCAAAACATAGTTCATCAACCTCTTTTTATCTAAAGGAGAGGTATTTGTTTATTAACCATTTTTTCTGAAGCAGTTACATCTATTTTCATCAATAAGGTCATCACCTAGTGCATTTTAGAATTCAACATGTGTAGTTTGGGTTCTGATCTCTTGCGCTAAATGACTCCAAGCTGCAGGTAATAATCAAGTGAAGTGTGTTTCACCTATTGTACTTATAAGCTTAGACCTGATGAGCATGAAGTCATTGTCCTGACTATGACTCAGGAGGTGTGATTGCTCCCTAAGAGAGAATGTGAATCTTAATGGTGGATAGTAGCCCAAATGTAGCATTTTGAACTGAAGGCAGCTAAAGATGTATGGTGTTCTGGCATTAACCAGAAGTCAGTGCATCATTGTATTAATGAGTTTGGGAATCTGCTAGACATGCAAACCTATAAACTCTATATTCAGTAATTTGCAGTCTTTGGGTGTTTAGGGACTACTGCAGAGTCAGAATGGCAGGCAGTATTTCAGTTTGGGGACTAGAACATTCTACAGTCTTCCTAGATACTGAGGATAGCAGATATGCAGTTTTGTAGAAATAATTACATTTTGATGGGACTTTTCTTGTAATTATATCAACTTGAGTAGTAAATGTAAGTGAGTAGTCTGGTGTAAGACCTAAGAATTTATACTCAAAGACATTAGGAATGAACTGATGTGCATCCCCTTCAGTAGGACATGTGGTAGGCTTAATTTCTTTGGTAGAAGCAAAAGCCATAACATTTTTAACTATTTATTTATTTTTAATTAGAAATTTATTTTTGATGTACGTAGTTAAAGCTTAGAGAAGCTAATTGAAACTGTAGTTTAGGAATCGCCTTGTTGGTTTCCAGTAATAAAATGTCATCTGCGTACAATGTGAGGCCTAGATTGTGTCAGTTTATTGTTAACTTATTGATAAAGAGAAAGAAGATAAGATAATCTAGTTCTAAGCCTTGTGGCACACCTGTATTGAGATACATGTAGTTAGAGTACTGTTTACTGTAGTACATTTGAAAGGACCTGTCCATAAGATAATTTCCTCCCTAATTGAGGGCTTTGTCTTCAAAAATGTATCTTTTGAGTTTGTACAGTAGTAATATATAACTGACAGACTCAAAGGCAAGTGTCATTAAAACAAATACTCCACCTGTGATCAAGTCATCATTTATATTACTGTAGGTTTTGTTTGTCACTGTAAATAAGGCTGTGGTAGTGAATGTACCGTGAAAACTATGTTAATGGTCAGAAAGGAGGTCACATATCTTTGTACCATCATCTTTACTTTAATAATTAAATCAAACTAAGCCATAAATAAACCAATGTTCTTATACATTATCAATGTGAACTATGTTAAATAAATTACATTCTTATGAAATCAGACCTGGATGCCATCCGCATTGATCCAAACAGGTCTGCATAGGATACGATCAATGACCTCTATGATATTATTAATGTTGCATTCCTGAACACATACTAGCAAGACACAAAAACACAGGTAAATTTAAAGAAAAAAACTTAGGTGGAAGCAAAGTTAATAGGAGATAAAAAAATAATAAAAAAGAACTACTGCTTTGTTTTGATGAAGTGTCTTAAGTCCAGACAAAACAACATATTGAAACTATCAAAGTTAGTAATGACCTCACTTTGTTGTAAAAGGTTGATAGCAATAATAACAATGTTATTTAATTACACCAGAAAACTGAAGGTGGAACTTGTGAATGTGACACATTCTCTATAAACAGTGAACTGATTCGACAGGATATAATGAATGTATTTGTGGAAAAGCATTCATACTTCACAATACATAATGAAATATTGCAGGTTTTAATAGTCATGTGTCAATATTCTTTATATAACTACAGCCTTGATAAGTACTGTCACAAGAAAATACAAAATCATGTTTCATGTAGCTGCTTTCCTTTACAGAACCAAGGAAAACACTGAAGCCATATCAGTTAAACAAAATATTAGCTTGTGCATACATCCATGACATAT
This sequence comes from Protopterus annectens, assembly GCF_019279795.1. NCBI lineage: Eukaryota > Metazoa > Chordata > Ceratodontiformes > Protopteridae > Protopterus > Protopterus annectens. The sequence goes on along the minus strand of NC_056733.1, from coordinate 1,672,802,545 downwards.
GTTAACAGTCTGTGGCAGTACTAGTTCACAAAGGGAGCAGATCACCCCCTACAGGTTTAGACCCATGAGGCTGACTGTACTCTGTGTAAAAGAATGGGGGCACTAAAATGGAGTTTACCCAAAATAATATAAGGTCCCCACCTCTTGCACATATTCATTGCTATGGGCATTTGTATTTGGAATCTTACCTCAGGATATGTTTCGAAGTGATGAGAACAACACTTGTTTCAGGGTTGACTGCATATTAATTAAAGCTTTTGACATGTTACATAAGGGGATACGTGGTAAACTATAAGCATGAAATATCATTATAAATGTTATTCAATGGATGGAAACACTTCACATCTACAGAGAAGAGGGGAGTGTACCAGTCTGACTAGAGAGGTTTTAACTGTGATAAACCAATGTTTTGTACTGTATCCACTTATTTAGGAACTGTTCTTTTTAGATATAAAATTAAAAATGGTAACGGATAACCAAAAATTATGGTAATTTCATATTAGGTAATTGTTTCAGAAAAGATGAAAGTTCCTAAAAATGGGCTACAAAAATACATAGCTTGTAGACTAGTAATGAAATTGCCTTTAATGTAAATAAATATACTTAAGTTTTAAGACATAAGACTTGGGTGGGAAATGGTCATAAATAAAGATTAAAAAATATAAACTTTTGTCAGTGCTGATCGACAAAAGTAGGAAAAGCATATTCTAAAGACCATGGAATCTAAAATGTTATATCTAGTCCCTCCATGGAGACTCTCATGCTACTCCATGCCTGAAAGATCAGACCCACTATTGAAAGCAAAGCTGAACTGCTTAGATTATCATCGGGCAACATAAGCAGATTGAAAAGGTACATTACTTCACATCTAGAGAGATCATTAGGCTTAAAACAGGAAATATTCAAAAAGGCCTGAGGACCTGTCTGTTTCTTATTGGTTACTAAGAGGAGACCTCTGTCTGGTCTATAATGGAAAAGAGCAGATCTGGCTATGCTTGAATTCTTCTCTTGGAAAGCATCACTAGATGAACTAACACAGGGTAGGAGAAACTAATACTAAAAAGGGTAGGAGAAACTAATGCTAAAAATAAATATCAATAACAGAAAAAAATAATATGGCCAATACATTAATCAGTGATTCCCAAGATTGCAAAATACACTTCCCTTTCATTTAAAATAACTCATTCATTAACTTCACCTCAAAAACATCTTTGGCTTCTTTTTATTTATTTATTTATTTTTTGTATTCAGGGTGGCCACAGACAGTATTTTTACGAAAGGAAGTCTTTGGTCTGACCCCTAGTGGTAGTAAAGAGTTCCAGGTCACTTCTGAGCTGGGATACACTGTTTGAAACCTTCAAGTGCTTGCTTGATATTGGCCAGAAGGTTAATTTGCTCATTTGAGCTTTGTTTCTGCCTGGTTCATTATCTTAGAGATACAACTCAGTTAGCAATGACATTGTTGTTTCCAGAGGATTTTTGGTGTATCCAGATCAATCCACTGCTAGATAAGTCCCTGAAAAGGCAATGCAGCAATTGTTTCATGTACATTGACAATTGCCAGTTCATCAAACATATGAATAATGTATGTGAAAGGTGTAGTTATACTATATCATTGGATGCAAAGCCCTTGCAACAAGCACTTATGCTAACAAAAAGGTTGTCAGTAGCTCACACATGACACCTACCTGACATAGTACAGTCCAGTCACAAGGCCTGAGGCTCTTAAATGTAATGTCTCCAAACCACAAATACCTCCCAATCACTACACACATACCCATAAACATCTTCTGCAACCCCACACACACAAAAGTCCTCAGTAACTGTAAAGGACTCCAGAAACAGAACACCCAAGACATGTAGTGCCACAACCCATGGTTTCTCCATCTCTAAGCCCATAATGCATACCACTAACATAACTCAGTATTCTGTACATGGGAGATTCCATAGTGAAACACACAAAAATCCAACTCACCAGGATATACAAAGAGACAGTCAAGGTTGCTGCCTATCAAGGCTAAGTATACAGCATATCAGTCATGCACTCACATCACATAACACCAAGTACAAGTGTGATTTGGTCATAGTCCACATGGGTCTTAATGGTATGACTGAACCTTCAAACAATGCGTCCCATTGAGCATCATTCTACCTTCTCCTAGGATTATGCCACAAAAGTGGCAGAAAATAATTGACTTCAACAGTTGATTCACAGTTTGGTGTCATTTGAAGAGGGTACAGTATTTGTCAGTGAGGGGGGACATGGTCGACAGACCAAACTGTTTTGCCAGGAATGCTCTGCTCCTGTTCTCCCAAGGCTTTGAATATTGCCTAATACATGTTTTACCCCATACTGCCATTTATAGGTACTGCCAACCCGAGAAACTTTCCAGAACACCTGTACTACCCAGGAAAATTTGAAAGTGTTACTGCTCAATGTCAGAAGTCTAAACAAGAAACTCAGCTCACTTCAGACTCTCCTCACCATTCAGAATGTAGATGTTTGTGCAGTCACTGACACAGGGTTTAAATCCATGGAGAGCACTCTGACATTACAGGCCACAATGCCTTCCGCACATTTAGACCAGCTTCTGCAAAGGAAAGGCAAAAGGTGGAGATGCCTCCTACATACATTAAAAATGAACACACCTCACAGGTGGTCTATCAGCATGCAGACTTGAGCTTTTCTATGTCCATATCACAACAGATAAAGTCCTATACCATATCCTTGCAAGCACTAGTTCCCCTTCAATGACCCAGTAAAACCACAACACTTACTTAAAGGCACCAAAAACCCTCCCCATCCAACTCATGACCAAATTCATTGGTGAATTTAACTACCCTAGTATAAATTAGGAATCGGGTGGCCATGGTGGTGCAGTGGTTAGCATTGCCACCTCACAGCAAGAGGTTATCTGGTTCTATCCTCAGCTGGGGTGCCTTCTGTGCAGAGTCTGCATGTCCTCTGTGTGGTCTTGTGAGTTTCCTCCGGGTGCTCCAGTTTCCTCACACATCCCAAAGACATGCTGTAGGTGGACTGGACACTCTAAAGTGGCTCTAGGCATGAGTGCGTGCATGTGTGTGCCTTCTGTGGAAGGTTGGGCGTCGGGCTGGCAACTTGACACCGTAAAACTCCACTGCCAATCATGAGTAGACAGGTGATCTGCTGTGGCGACCCCTAACCAGGAAAAGCCAGAAGAAGTATAAATTGGGAATCATACACAATCCTAATATTCAGGCCCAGAGATTATTGGACTTTGTAAATGGCAACAGCATGGACCAGCTAATTCATACACATACTAGGGGTTCGAATATCTTCAACCTCGTCCTCATAGACATGGCTGCCCACCTCCCATGTAATGCCCTTGCTGGTTTAGGTAGACCATAAAGCTGTTTCTTTTGAGGTACTTAAAAAACAGGGACACCTACAAGTCTTAGAACTTTTATGAATTATTCCAAGGCAAACTTCTCACTAATACGTGACACCCTAAATAACTTTCAAACCCTCTTTAAGCCTTAGAATACTGCTGCCTGTACAGAATTTGTTTACAGAAACCCTGTATAACCATATGAGCAACTGTACTGAAACTGCTGTATCTACGCAAATTATCTGCAGGGCCAGCACAAAGAACAAGATATGTAAGTAGAATTTCAGCATAAATACCATGTATAACAAAAGGAAAAAACCTATGGCAAAAACAAAGAGTAATAATACCCAGCAATGTAAAACTCCATTATCAGCCTAAACACCCTTATCAGCCTAAAAAAGCAATTCATGGTATTAACAAAGTTCATAGAAGCCATATCTGAGGTAAAATAAGTCAGGCAGGTCAAGGAAAACAACAAGGCTTTCTTCAACTATGCCTGAAACCTCAAAGACAATACACAGCAATGTGCTGAAATAATTGTAAATGGTATCACCTACATGGAACCAGAAAATACAGCTAATCACGTGGCTGACAAATTTGGCTCAAATTTTAACCCCCACCCCCCACCAGTATATTCCTTTGCAAATTATGGTATCCATCTCACAACCAGCCATCACTAGAAAGCAGGTCTTCAAGGCACTCTCCAAGGCCAAACACACTACAACATTGGGTCTTGATAATATCTCAGGATGCCACCTTACTAGCATAAAACATGAAATACCAATCCCACTTTAATTTCTACTCAAGCACAGTCTTCAAATGGACCTCATACCTAATGAATGGAGGATTGCAATAGATATACTACTGCACAAGGGCAACCCATCCACAGACCTGATAAACTACTGTGCCATCAGCCTAACAAGCTTGTTTTGCAAGACTATGGAAATGATAATCATGGATATTACAAATGCTGACAGGTTACCCATAACCACTGGATCCTCATAAGTTCAGGTTTGTCATAGGCAGATCTTGCCTGCTAAATCTGATGGACTTCTATGAGAAGGTTACCAAAGTGATGGACAAGGGAAATTAATACATACTGCCTACCTCAGCTTGGCCAGGGCATTTGACACAATACCACACTAGAACACTATTATCAAGCTCATCAAATTAAGTATCAACGCATACATCACCTGCTGGATAGCCAGCTCACTGAACAACAGGACCCAAGAAGTTAGAATAGGGGAATCAACCTCCTCAAATAGGACAGTTAATAGTGGGGTCCCCCAGTGTTCAGTGCTAGGTCCACTGCTGCCTGGCATCTTTTTCTGTGGAATCTACTTCTCTGAAGTCAAGGCTAGTTTCAAGCACCTCTGTCTGACAACATTTTTAGATGACTGTAAACTGGAAGCAGACTTCAATTCCATCCAAGATTCCTATATCCTCCAAGAAAGCCTGGCACAGACTAATGTCAGAGTAATGACCTATACGTCTATGCTAAGAAGTATATTTCAGCAAGATGGCCACCCCTGCAAACTACCAAATAGATAAAATATCCCTGAAAGTAGACCCTGTAGTCCTGGACTAAGAACATATATAGAAAAAGGTTTGGCATTTGATCAACATGTTTCTACTCTCATGACAAATTCATTCCCTGTTGCAAAACACTTAAGTAAAGGCATGGTTACTAGTCAAAATAAGCCATCATCCCATTGTGCTCTGCCACCATAAGATCTATCATTGGGTAAAATGCTCCATTCAGTATGTATCTCAGCAATCATATGCATTAGCTGGATCACCCACTGAGATTTCTCACAAAAAGAATACAAGGAGTAGAAAACAAGGGCTGTATAGACTGCCTCAAATTGATGTCCCCATATTCAGTTTCTTACAAGTAGTTGACAAGTAACTTATGCCTAGCCTACAAATCTTCCTCACATCCAGCACTAATGGATTGCATATTCAGAAACTAACTATACCATTAGGAACACCTGAACTAGGGACATAAACCTTGTCATCAACTTAAATAGGACACAATGGAGTGCAAAGCATGTGTCTCAGAGTAACCCCCTTCTCTGGAAAAGGCTTATTTCCTATCCATGTGAAGCAGAGTTCTACCCTGCATTTATTCGAGTAGAACCTAGTCCATTGGATGGGGAACTGCAAATGTAACCCAGGTATGCCACCCATGTCTCTACTGAAGACAGGAAGCTTGTAATCGTTTGCCTGCTTAAGAACATACACCCTCCACAAAATATTTGGGAACCATTATCTCACAATTTATTTTTGAAACTTAGGGTTAAAATAGCTCATTTGGTCATTATTCTAGCATTCTACCATGATACTATGATGTTATGCAAAGATGATACTAAGTTATCTCTGGCACAACTTTGCACAGGAGAAACAAAATTATACAAATAAAGTAATCAATAGATAAGACTAAACTAAAATTATACAATTTATTTTAAAATCAAATAAAAAAAAAATAGCAAGACTCCAGACAGATGCTCCTGTTTTTTTTTTTTCTTCTAGATTTATACTGTACATAAACAGTGACTTCCTTATACTTGGGTGGAGACTTAAAACAACCCAGAATTAATTACATTTTAAATGCTGACCTTTAAAACAAATGAATACACGATGGGTATACATCAGTTAAATATGTTAATTTCCCTTTTGTTCAGATATTAGTTGTTACTGTATAACTAAAACCAAATAAATAACTGTGATGGATATAGAATGCTTTCTTTATTTACTGTCAAGCACTTTTCGTTGTCTCAAATAGCAAACTTCATCAGACAACAAACAACAACGAAAGCATTCCTTCTTATATACTTCAAATTGCGTCATTTCCTTTACCAACAGGAAGTGACATATTCAGTGTTTTTTTTTTTAAATATATGACTCATATAAAAACTTGTTGCTAAAATACTGATACAATATCTAATCATCTAAGCCAACATGCTCCATGAATAATTATATTGCAGGCAATAAATCATTTTTTATATATAAACATATATATATATATATATATATATATATATATATATATATATATATATATATATATATATGTATAGAGTCCAATAACCAAAAAGCAAGTGATGCTAGCAAATGGTTCCTCCAGGAAAAAATCCAAATTGAGAAGTAGGTGAAGGAGGCTCCAGACCACAGCTGTACAAAACATAAAACAATTTAATAAAAATAAAATAAATCAAGTACCAGGTAAGCGCTTTTGTTGCCCAAGCCACTTCATCAGACAATACAAAACACTACTCTTCAGAATTTATACTTAGTACTTCAATTAATTAGGATAATCATCTTCCCCTTCAAACAAATTTAAAGTCACATAGCATAAAAAGGAGGGAACCAGACAGTCATGTCTAGGCACTGCCTTATAGAAAACATTCCTACAAGTACTCATATGTTAAAAAATCATATAAATACACCTACAAACATTTATATAAATATATGCACCAACACCTTCAAACAAATTTAATTTCACATAACGTAAAAGGGAAAAACAGACAATCATGTCTAGGCACTGCCTTATAAAAAACATTCCTACAACTACTCATATGTTAAAAAAATCTTATGAATACACATATAAACATTTATATGAACATATATAGCAACCAGATAAAAAATTATATCTTATCTAATCATAAACGACTTACATGCAATACTTAACAGGCTGTAATACAACTCTGCTTTAGTAAGTAACTAAGGAACTGGAATGGATCATAAGATTACGGGCGAATATGGGAAAAGGTTTAAATGATAAATTTAGCATTAAACCCATTTTGATGAACAGGGACTTACAGAAGTAGTAATGTCCAGTACTAATGGGTATAGATATACCTATATTCTACCCCAATTCATCAGTCTGTAAGTTGGTTCGTTGTGCAACATTTAGTACGCATTTTTATGAAGTAAAAGCTATCATGATAAAGAATCGGGCAGTCGTTAATGATGATGTAAAAATCAGAAAAAAATGTAGGGGAAGGATTAAAAATGGTGGCAAGACGAGGCAAAAACCTTAAAAACTTAATAGAGCATTGTAAAAAGACCTACTAATAACTTGCACATGGGTATGAGTAGGTGTGGAATGTGTAATTATTGCAGTTTTATATCCCAAGGTCAATGTGTTTAGATGAAAAATAGAAAATATAGAATTACTGGAAAATTTAATTGGAATACAAAAATGGTAGTTTATGTTGCCATATGCCAATTATGTCCGTCATATTATATAGGAAAAACAACTAGAAGTTTGAAAGAGAGAATATATGAGCATATTTATGCAATCAGAAAAGGCATTCTAACAAATGCATTAGCAAAACATATATATTGATTTAAAGATCATCTGTTCAAGTTCTGTGCAATACAACAAATTAAAAAACAGAATAGTGGCGGACCTTGGACCATTCAGCTGGAAAAGGGTGAATTGGTTTGGCATCTACAACTACATTCATGTGTATGGCCAGGATTAAGTGATTACTGCACCATTAATAGTATACTTAAGTTAAAGGCATTGGCTAGGTAGTAAGAAAAAAAGTAAAAATGTAGGAAAGTGAATAAGAAAGGAATTATTAATAATAATAAATAATAATAAAAAATATTATTCATAATATTTTCAGTTTAGGCATTGGTTAGCATGTTTATATTCATATTGTGTCTTTTCAATAATATATACAAATCACTATTTTATTAATTATTGGGTCTGATAGGAAATGTATTGCTAGTATGATGGATATAGTAAGTTTTTCATTTAATCTATGAATATCTGCATGTATAAATATATATATATATATATATATATATATATATATATATATATATATATATATACATATTTATATATAAAAATATTTATTGTCTGCAATATAATTATTCATGGAGCATGTTGGATTAGAATAGATATTGCATCAATATTTTAGCAACAAGTTTTTATATGAGTCATATGTTTAAAAAAAGCACTGAATATGTCACGTTCTGTTTGTAAAGGAAATTACACCATTTTAAGTATATAAGAAGGAAGATTTTAATTGTTGTTTGTTGTCTGATGAAGTTTGCTATTTGAAACAAATGAAAAGTGCTTAATAGGAAATAAGCCATTATATATCCATCACCATTATTTATTTGGTTTCAGTTATATAGTTTGTCCACTTTTTTACATCAATATACACAGTAAACATCAAGTAATGCATAAAAATAGTCTTAAGTTAGAGCTAATTGATCTTAACAATTGACAGTTTGTTTTCTGATGCTACCTTCCTGAGAGCAAGATGAGGGAAAGTATAACAACCTTTACAATTTCATTTGAATCATGCGGTAGAAAGTGCTTATATATGCAGTTACTGCAGCAGCTGAAATATTTCAGGAATTTGTCCATGTGAATCAAGGAATCAGAAATGAAAAAGTCTTTGTAGAAGGCATCACTGTTTATGGAAAGAGTTAAAATGAGCACGATGTATGCTAATGCAGTTATTAACTGGGTGAAAGAAATGGGCTTACTTCCTGTTTGTTATAGCTTAGTGATGCCTCCAGGTATTTCTATAGAGCAGGTTAAGTAGTGCCTTGATTCCAGCTACTGAAGTTGCTTTAGTGCGGAGCAGTGGTGTGCCCTATAATTATAACTAGTAGGAAATGTAGCTATTTTATCAAAGCACAGCTAAAGTAGGGAGAGTTGAATGGATTGCAAATTGAAAAGTATGGAAGTTGTATATTAGAGTGCAAGGATAAGAAGAGAGGAGACGATCGGCCAGATTCCAAAGACGTCGCTCTTAGTGTAAATCTGACCTGATTCTGAAAGACTTGCTCTCCTTACAAGTGACTAACTTAATAATAAAACACCTACTCTCAGCCTGCTCTCAATTACACTGAGAACAAATCATTTGCAACAGGAGCCAATGTTTTTAGATACGATTTAGCTTTATAGAGGGCTTCCAATTTTTGATGGCTTTTCTTTACAGCCTGTTTTATGTGGTGACTGAAATTTAGGTTTTCATCAATGATTACCACAAACAACTTGGCACACATTACCATTTCTATCTGAAAGAGAAGAAAGATTGGAGAAGAAATGTCTTTGGTTGGGTAGTTGCTTAAGCATGAATAAGTTAAGTTTGGAATTTTGGGTGGTTTAGGAGGAGTTGTAAATCTCTTAGCCAAGTTTCTATCTGAGAGAGCTTCTTGGCTGTACTGTTATAGTTCAGCTATGTTTTGTCAGAGCAGATGATTGTGGAACCATTTGCATATCGAGTGATGATAGCTTGTTTGGTTGCTCAGTGTAGGTTATATATGAATCTATTGAAAAGCTGTTGACATATTACTGAGCCCAGAGAGTCTGCCTTGTTACTGGGAGAAAGGAAGACAGTATGTTTTCCCACTTTACTGCTTATTTGAGATGCAACTGCTAAACTGCTTGAGCATTAATGTTTGGTGTGACACTAAGGCAAAGGTTTTGGACTGATCAAGGAATAAAAAAACATATTAGGTTATTTTTGTTTCTATTTTGGCTGACTGTAATAACAAAGCTTAGTAGGTGTAGTGGTACAGTGATGTAGACAGAAACTATATTGCATAGGGGAAAGCAGTGAGTTGACATTAACATAGGCAAGAACTTGAGATGAGATACAATTCTTAAGTATTGTAGACAGGGAAGATAGGATGGCTATGGATCTATAAATAAAGGATCAGTGGAGTTGCCACCATTACGTAGGGGCAGTATGTAGGATTTGTTCATTGCATGGGAACTTTTTTTTGATAGAACCTTTTATTAAGAAGGATACTGGGTATGCCAAGCATCTGCAGCTATTTTGATATATTCAGATGGCAAATTGTCAAAAACAAGGTGGTGGATTTCAGGGTTTTAAATAGTTTTTTGATAGTGGGGGTTATGATGAAGGGTTGTTTTTATCTACCTCATTTAATAAAACTTTAAGCTAATCTAACTAAATTTTCCTGTCTGTTTTTTTTTTTCTGAAATCTACCTATATCTTTTCTAAATGCTAGTGGCTTTACTATGTCCTTACATTCATATAACTTGGCCATGCATTTTGTTGCAGTGTTATTTTGCTGAACATTTCTTTCTATTCACACTTCTTAACTCACCATGCAAGAAGAGGATTTTTTTTTCCTTTTAAAAAATATCTCTGTTAATATATTAATGGCTATACTCTGTTTATTTTTTCGTAAATTTCTCTCTTTTCCCTAAGACAATCTTGACTGCATGTTTCTAGTGAATATTCACATTTCTGAAGTAACACTGTATAAAATACTTATTCCTCAGATATTGTCTCTTTCATATAATATATGTTCTTTTTATGTTTATCTTTAATCCTGTCCACCAATTGGTAAGGGGCATATAAAATCTTTTGAGGTTAAATGCTCTTATTTTTTTCACTCTGCTATGACAATTTTCTCACTCCCCCCATTTAGCTCTTAATTTTTTATAAGCCTTTCTCTACTACAAGACTTCCTTCTTCATCACCAACCTTTCTTAACATAGCACAATGATTAGAAAAGCGAGTCGTTTTTCTTTTCCTCCTGATACTTTTTGTAACCTCTCAGAAAATAAGAAAAAGTCTCATTTTGGTCTGACATTTCCCTTTTAAGATACATATATTCTTCATCCTGATGTAATTGCAAATCACCTATTATTAAAAGATCCTTATCAGTTCAGACATCTTTGGTTACCTTGCCTTTTCTACATCTTATATTGCAGCTGAAGTCACCTGCTACTACAGTCTGCAGGCTGACTATGACAGATGCCCTCGCATCTTCAATTAGCCACATCACTCCTCATATTACATAGTAGCATAAACTGTGATTATTCTAACTATAGTGTGTCTAACCATTGCATCCATCATAATATTTTTTTACATAGAAAACAGATGACATTCTTTTTTAAGAAACATTTTCCATCAATATATTCAACATTAATGCTTCTAAATTTAAAAAAAACTAAATAAAAAAAACTCTAATACATTTTACAGTAAATATTTTGTTCTATTCCATTTTCAATAATGAGTCACAACTGACTCCTATAGTGACCCCTTGAATGGCCTACACCAACCACAGAGTTTACAAGGTTGGGTTTGGTGGTTGGGGGGAGGGATAGATTACCATGTCTTTCCTGAGTATCACATATGTGCATTCTCACCTATGGAGAATTTTGATATTACCAGTTGTCCTGCCACATATAGATGGAACATGTAAGGAAACTAAAGCACATGGAAAAAGCCCACAGAAACACAGGGAAGATATTCAAACTCTGTACATAAGGCAGTCCAACTGAGAACCAGACTGGAAAAGCTCTTGGTGTGAGGTGACAACTGCTATCTACCTTGTGACTGTGTCACCATGGTTACAAACTCATTATTCTTGCCTTGAAATTGTACAGTATTGAGTATAAGGATATACAGAGCCTGTATTTTAGTCACCACTGTGACTCAAACTGAAATGATTGGTAGCTGGGCTCACAGAGGAGCCATTTCTAATGTCACTCAGGTATTCTAGAATACATCCCCTCACATTCTGATCATCTTGTGTAATACATAATACATTGTCAGCGCATAACAAGGGATGTGTAACAGTTATTAAAGTGCATTCTATTCACACCTCTTTGTTGAATAATAGTTTAAGATTGTAGTCCTTTTGCTGTTTCTTATTGTAGATCCATTGAGAACTTTATTATTAAATGGTTGTTTGCTAAACAATATGCCTAGTGCTGCTTTAGGTTTTACGTAAACAAGGCTATATAAGATTGAGGCTCTAGTTTCAGTCCACAAGAAATAAAGGATTGCTTGTTTCATCAGCACACAGTTCATTGTTTTTCTGCAACTGCATCTTCCCTGAGAAATGAATAAATGAGTAGTATTGCACTTATCTGTTAAAATGTCATTAAGAGTCAGGGTACCCTTTTCAAAAGTGTGAAATAAAAAAGTGCAAGTAATTCCCTACTGTGTATTGAGCTGTAGTCATGTTTCTTATAGGTTCATAGGTTCATAAGTTAGTACTAGGCTAACTGCCCTTGCGAGCCATTTTAAGCCTAGCCAATTATCCCCTGCCTTCTGAGGAAGGATCAAGAAGCTGATGACTGACTGCCAGCAGACATAACTCTTTAACCTCAGGTATTTGCATTTTACTTATTTCAGAGAAGTAGTTTTAATTGCCTGACTCGTCTAGTGTTTGTTTGGTAATGAGACATTGACGTTGCTTGCTATTAGCCGTAATTGTCTTATTTTATTTTACTGCCAATTTTTCTGTGTGTTTATTTAGGTGATTTCTCTGGTTGCCATTGGAATATATATTTTGTTTCAGTTTTCCTTGAATAAAAAGTGTCTGATGTATAAATCCATGCTTGCCTTGTATGCACAGTTTGACTATTTGCTAAAAATCCTTCCACTCTCAAAATTGTATTAGTTTTTTTTTCCTGGACTATTTGTAAACTTCTTCACCTATATGAAAATGCCATGTCATTTGGCAGAAGGATCATGTGTTTTCTGACACAAGCATTTACAGGTCAATATCTTGACATCTGTATTTTCACATTTCAGAGGATTAAGGTAGCAACATGAGAAAGAAGGACAAGAATGGTTAAGTATAATATTTTAAATGCTAAAGAAGTCCGACTGACATACCCTGGAGCCTTTACAATCTTAAATTCCTTATGTATGCTGATGACATTGTCATCGCTAGGTCAAGCCACTCCATTCATAAAATATGTTAAACCCTGCAAACAGATTTCAAAATCACATTTAATAATGGCTAGTATAGAACAAGCTAAATCTCGACAATAAGAGATCCACCAATACCTTTTTTGGCACAAAATGAATATTGCCCCAGACAGACTCACCCTCCAATACTGACTGTCTTGGGACATCTCCTACCTGATAATTGTCTCCAGAAATATTTAGATAGTACACCTGATTATTTTCAATCTTTCTTGCCCCATGTTGACTTAATTTAACTCAAGGTTGCTTATAAAATATCAATCTTTCTAATTACTGAAACAAGATGTACTGCTTCATGGACTTGAAAATTCCCTCCATGGCATGGTCTTCAGCAATGGATAGAATCATAATTTCATACAAAAGACTGCGAACATAGTCCTGAGATTTATGAATTTACCCCTATAGTGAATACTGCTGCACTCATCTTCTTTCGGCTGTTCCTGTTAGGGGTCGCCACAGCGGAACAGCTGTTTCCATTTCTTCCTATCCTCTGCATATTGCTCTGTCACACCAACCACCTGCATGTCCTCTCTCACCACATCCATAAACCTTATCTTAGGCCTTCCTTTTTTCCTGTTACCTGGTAGCTTCATCCTTAGCATCTTTTCCCCAATATACTCAGCATCCCTCCTCAGCACATGTCCAAACCAATGTAATAGTGCCTCTCTGGCTTTGTCTCCAAACCTTCCAACCTGGGCTGACCCTCTAATATACTTATTCCTAATCCTGTCTAACCTCGTCACACCCAGTGCAAATCTTAACATCTTTAACTCTACCACATCCATCTCTAACTCCTGCCTTTTTGTCAGTGCCACTGTCTCCAACCCATATAATATAGCTGGTCTCACTACCCTCTTGTAGACCTTTCCTTTCACTTTTACTGGTACTCGACTGTCACAAATCACTCCTGACACTCTTCTCCACCCACTCCATCCATCCTGCCTGTACTCTCTTCTTCACCTCTCTTCCACACTCACCATTACTTTGAGCTATTGAGCCCAAGTATTTAAACTCATCCACCTTTGCCACCTCTACTCCTTGCATCCTCATCATTCCTCTATCCTCCCTCTCATTCACAAACATATATTCTGTCTAAGTCCTGCTGACCTTCATTCCTCTTCTCTCTAGAGCATAGCTCCATCTCTCAAGGGTCTCCTCCACCTGTTCCCTACTCTCACTACAAATCACAATGTCATCTGCAAGCATCATAGACCATGTGGACTCCTGTCTGATCCCTGATGTAATCCCATCAGCACCTTAAACACATTCATCACTCCCACCAGAGACCTCACTGCTGTCACACTACCCTCATACATATCCTGTGCCACTCTTACATACCTCTCTGACACTCCTGACTTCCTCATACAATACCACAGCTCCTCTCTAGGCACCTTGTAATATGCTTTCTCTAAGTCTACAAAAATACTGCTGCAGTACCATTTCTAAAGCTAACTAGCTTCCTGTCAGTCTTGCTTCTCCTTACATGAAGATTTTATTTGCTTAATAAATGTTACTACCCTCCTCATCATAACCCACTGCATTTCTTACAAATACATTAAGAGTTTGCATTTCTGACATCCTACACTTTTAGATATCACATATCTTCTGCAGTAGGAAATTCCTTCTACTAACTGTCTTTCACCTCATGGAACTCCCCCCATACTAATATTATGCAGGCCTCCACCTCACAAAAATTAAAAAAAAAACATTCTTAACCCCTCCCCCCTAAAGTGACCTGTCATTGCAAATGGTTTGCCCCCCACCCCCTGGTTGATTAGCCCCATAGTTGCTAGTTCTCTAATACCTTATTTATTTTGCACAGCTGGTGTACTACCCAGCAGCTACTGCTGCTGACTTCTTTTATTCACGCTCTACTTTCTCATTCTAATGCCTGCACTCCCTTTAACTTAGACACTGCTTGCACCCTCCTCCTCTCATCTCATACATTAAGTATCCATTTTAAAAAACTGAAACATTTTGATGTATAACAATATGCAACATTTATTTTAGCAGTACATTATACAACATTGTGTGATAATTGTACTGTAAATATTGTATTATATTTTATTGTTCCCACTTCATTTCATGTTATTATTGCCATGCTTTTCTCTTAATTATATTTTGGCTTGTGTTCTCAGGTTTTGCCTTAAATTGCCTTTCAGACTAGTGTGCTTACCTGGTTAACAAATCATCAGCATCAGCATCAAACCCCTTTTTCTGATTTTCTACATGGGGTCAGGGTGTCATGTCAACTGTCGCCACCTCTCTCTGTTCAATGCCACTCTCCTTTGGCACTCATGACTGACTGTCACAGGTCTTCTCTCACACAATCCATCCACCTCTTTGCTGGATACCCTTGTTTTTCTCTAGTCATCTTTCTTTCTGTTCCAAATCATCTTCACGAGATTGTCTTATACTTTTCTGCACATTTGTCCAAGCTACCATAATCTGTGATCTTTGACCTTTTCTGCAATTATAGCTACTTTGGCTTCTGCTCTTATATCATCATTTTTGTCTGACCCATAGTATGCATCCTACAACCCATCTCAGGCACTTCATCTCCATCACCTCTAGCTTTCTCAGCTGATCTGCCTTTACTGCCCAGGTTTCTGTACCAAACAGTAGTACTGGTTGCACCACTGTTTAATCTGCCTTTCTTTTCAGAGTCTTGGGCATTCTTTTGTCATATACTATACCTGACACTTGGTGCCAGTAGGTTGCAGCCCCTCATATTCTATCATTGACATCCGCATTCAGACATCCATTTTCTTCAACCACTCTTCTCAGATATTTGAAGCTATTTAACCTGCTCCCCTATTTTCCCTTCTATCTCAATTGTCAGCTTCTGCTGAACTATACTATTTGCTGCCATTACAGCTGTCTTATCTGTGCTCAATTCATCCCATGTGCTTTTAGTTTTGCATTCCATTCCCCTATAGGTTCATAGGTACATAGGTAAGTACTAGGCTATCTGCCCAAGGGGATTTATAAGCCTAGCCATAATGTGTTGGCTTTCATCACCCCCTTAGATTAGTTCCCTGTGCCTCTGTCCAGCAGAGCCATTAGTTCCCTGCGCCACTGTCCAGAAGAGCCACTGCAGTGATCCCCAGGGTAAATTTTCTGTTTCCCATCCACCCGTCAAGGTTTTTCTTGAAGAGTGTTAGTGAGGGGCTCTGCCTGATGTATATTGGAATCCTGTTCCAAAGCATGGGGAGTCTCTGGGATAGGAATCTGTCCCTCCAGCATGTCCTATTCATCGTTGTGGTGAGGTTTATATCTCTAGAGCATGTGGCTCTCCAGTATTTGTTTTTTTTTAGGTGGAGCATGTCCATCAATTCTGGATTGGACACAGCCTTGTATGTCAGGCAGAGATCACCTCTGAGTAAGCGGTATGCAACCAAGTACAGCTGGAGTTTCTTGAGTCGGGCTTCTGTTTGAGGCCAGTAATCCTCTTGGTGAGGTACTTTTGTGGTCTTTCCAGCTGTTGCAGGTGTCTTGTAAGGTACATCCCAAATGGGGTGTTGTATTCTATGATGGATCTAATGAGTGATGAGTAGAGAGGCACAACAACCTCTTTTGTTCTAGATGCAAACCCTTTTGTGATTAGGTGGGCCACATAGAATGATTTTCTTACCACCTTGGTAATATGTTTATCAAAGGAGAGATTACTATCTACTTGGTTCCCCAGATCCCTTATTACATTTTCTGTATTTAGGGGACTACCACCTATGTGGTAGTTTGTGGGTACTTTGTTTTTTCCAAATGGGATGACTATACACTTTTTGGCATTTAGCTTGAGGCCATGATTTTGACACCAGTTATCCATCTCAGTGAGACCCATCTGGAGGGTGTCTGTATCAGCCGGAGAATCAATTATGGCCCCTAGTTTCCAGTCATCTGCGAACTTGGTCAGCCATAGTCCTCCTATGCTTGTCTGTACCTCTGAAAAGTATATATCAAACAGGAGGGGTCCTAGGACTGAGCCCAGTGGAACGCCACTTGTAACCGGTTTAGAGTCGGATGTAGAGCCTGCAACTCTCACCATGTGGGTTCTATCCATGAGCCAGTTGGCAAACCATCTCGTGATGCAGGGGTTTAGGTTCAAGCTGGTGAGCTTGTCTATAATACTAGAATGGGGAATGGTGTTGAAAGCCTTTGCGAGGTCTAGGTAGGCTGTGTGGACCTCCTTTCCCTCACCTAATGCCTTAGTAACCATCTCAAAGAAGTCCACCAGGTTTAGGAGGCATGATCTGCCCTTAACAAAGCCAAACTGGGTAGGGTCCAAGGTTTGGAGGTTCCCAATGTCTCTGTTAATGAGTTCCATGTTCATGCGTTCCATAGCCTTGCAGACCAGGTTAGTCAGGCTTATAGGGCGATAGTTCTCGGGGTCCGTTGTGGCTCCACCTTTGTGGAGCAGGATAACTGTTGCTGTGCACCACTCTGTGGGTCCATAGCCTGTAGAGAGGCTGAGTTTGAACAGTGTGTTTAGGTGAGGGGTTAGTTCATTTTGGAGCTCTTGTAAGACACAGCCTGGGACACCGTCCGGTCCCATTGAAGCTGTGTTTTTGGCTTTGGGTGGGGCTGTTTTAACCTGTGTGTCGGTGATTGATGGAGCCCTGCATTCTTCTGGTATGGTTATGGGCCCTTTAAGGGGTGAGAGGGGGGGTGACATTTGCACTAAACTTGTCTGCCAGAATGTTGGCAATATCAGTCGGTTCAGTGTATTTTGTGCCATTCTGCACTAACTCAGAGCAGATCTGAGAGTTTCCACTTAGGTTCTTGACATAGCTAAAGAATGCTTTGTGGATATCTTTGGAGTCATTGGCAATTTTTCTTTCAAAACTAGCCTTGGAAGATTTAATGAGGGATCATAGTTTCTTGCTGATACTGATCAGGGATGTCTTTCCTTCTTGGGATTTTACTCTTTTCTGTACTAGTTTCCTCCTTCTGTTGTACAGCTTGTTTATGGCAGGGGTCCACCAGACTGGTTTCCTTTTCTTGGAGGAGTGAGTCTTGGTTTTACTTGGGATAGCATGATCCATGCATTCCTGCAGATGCTCATAGAGTGCCTTTGTCAAGGTTTCAGCAGCTTGGACAGCATTGTCTTTTAGCATGGGGGCTGTGAACCTTTTCACCTCAGTCTTAAGTGATGTGAAGTTTGATTTTGAAAAGTTTTTTACGGTGGTTTCCTTGATTGGGGGTGGGGGCAGAATGTGGATATCCAGAGTGATTAGTCTATGTTCTGATCTAACCAGTGAGGGGTTGACCTCCGGTGTAGAACACCGGTTGCCCATGTTGGTGATGACCAGGTCCAATATGTTGTTCCCTCTGGTGGGGGTGTTGACCAGTTAATCCAGGGTGTTCGAGTTTATAAATATTAGGAAGCATTGGGCAAGGGAGTTAGTACTTGAGAAGTTTTCCCAGTTTATGTTTGGGTAATTAAAATTACCCAGTTTTAGGGTGTTTGGTAGGACCTTCATATTTCCTAGTGTCTCCAGAAATGCGGAATGGGGGTCCTGGACCATGGTGGGTGATCTGTAGCAAGCGACAATTTGGATTGCAGTTTTGCCCATTGTTAGTTGCACATGGATGATCTCTGATGCATTGTGCTGTGCCACTAACCTGGAGGTGTAGGTATCCTTGATGAATATGGATACACCC
>NC_056733.1:1672761282-1672778782 GCF_019279795.1 Protopterus annectens | reverse complement strand
TGGTGAATTTATGATTCTGGAAGTATTTAATGTGAATGAACTTCCAGCAATGTTTTCTGTTTGATTTCTTCATCTGCTTATTGAAGGGAAGAAGCCGGCTTCACCACCCACACCGCAGTACTGAGAGCCGATTGTGAAGATAGAACACTTGCTGAAGTGATTGGGTCTGGACTTCAAATCTTGGACAAAACAACAGTTTAATTTCAGAAAAGGTACTCTTGATAATGTCTTTTTGATTTTAAAGACAAACTGTATTCTTATAAGAACAAACAGATGGAAGTTGATTATTTAAATGAGTGTATTAATGGTTTAGACATGTTAAAATGCATGGTGATGGACTATGAGAAAAACTGTTTTGTTAAAAGATTTAGATGAGCTCAACACAAATATGTTAAAAGATGAAACTTTTAGCTCAGTTAAGAGGGACTATGACAAATTGTTTAGTGATGTAGACCAGCATTGTTTTAGGGTACTTAATCAAAAATTAGGAAATTAGAGAGGGACCTAATTGAATATAAGTCCCAATTATAAAAGGAAGAAGCAACAACAACACTACTGATGATAATCTCAGAAGAAGTGAGAGAATAGCACAGAAGAATAGGAATGTAACTACCCAGGATTTTCATTACCCCAAAAACAATACAACAGTTGGAATCACCCCACAAACTAATTTCAAGAACTACAGTGAATGAGGACAATAGCACAACATTATTTCAAGGGAAACAAATTAAACATAGGAAAGACAATTTATCTATCAATAACATACAATTTTTTTAGTTTACTTTCCAAGGGTTTTCATTATGTCCCCCTTAGGCCTTCCCCCATGGTTACAACCTTGATTGATTTAAAGCTTTTCATGAGGCACCTCAATTTTAACTTATTGTTTAAAGATGAACGAAACTTTGAAAAGACTCTTACAAGAAAAAATACCTTCAACCCGCCTGTCCACCCCACCATTAAAATTTTTGAGGAGTTGGTTGAGACTGACATTAGGAAACTTAAGGAGAAAGATTATTTTAAAACAACTGACAATATTACTGAGGATGAGTTGACTTTAATTAAAAAGCTCAAAATGGAGGGTGTGTTACAGGATACTGAACAATATGAACTTGTCTCAAGAAATGAGATCAATATAGCTCAAGCTAAAATAAATTATTCACTATATGACCATTTAATGCAAAATGCCATTAATGAAAAGTTATATAACTATTTATTAGTAAAAAGATTTTTGGAATTCCAAAGACACATAAGAACTTGAACCCCTGAAATTCAGACCTATAGTTTCAGGAAATTTATCGATTTCTCCTTAAAACAACATGTAGAGAAAATTAAACACATATGTAAGGATTCATGGGACTACCTCAAAGGAGTGGATCAGAGTTTATTTTTAACTGAAATGTTTATGGTCACTGTGGATGAGTATTCCACACAACACAGGCCTGGAGTGGATAGGAACTTACTTTTCTAATGAAGTCCAACTGGGGGCCAAGTTTACTAATTTAATTCTGGAATTTATGGAATTAGTTCTAGAAAATAACTTCATTCATTTTAAGGGGGAATTTTATCATCAGAAAAAAATTTGGTATTATACCAATGACCAGTACATGGTATCAGGACATCTTATACTATAGAAGATTTCTGGACGATATCTCCTTTATGTGGATGGGAAACAGTTTAATGGAATTCATAGATTACATCAACAGCCACATTTTTAGTTTTACTTATAATATCAGTAAACACCAACTCGATTATTTAGACATTTCATAGTGAAGGATTATTCAAATAGTTGTTTTCAGTCTAAGATTTACAGGAAAAGCACTTTTGGATGAACTTTTCAATGAGGAAGTTTCCATTTTAAAGGGATTCTTTATGGACAAACAATATCTAGAAGCACTAGTTATAGAAATTTCTGAGAAGAGGGCAAATAAATATCCTCCTTTAATGAGATGTCCCCAAACCTTTCAAAACACATTTTACAAGGAAAAAATAGTTTTATACATACTTTCTCCAACAACTCAGATCAAATTGAGAAGATTATCAAGAAATATTGGCCCATTCTCAGACTTCAGGAAGATCTCAAGAATTCTATGCCCAGTTACCAATTTGAAAGAACTTTTAGATATTAGGTTAGAGGATCCACAGAATCACAATAGAAAGAAATTAGGCACTTATCCTCTAGAAGATTTAAGCAACAAACATTTTAACTGTAGATCCAAGGGTGTGGTCTATCTTGGTTGCTGTGTTACGTGCTTTTTACATTGGGAAAAGAAAGGGTGTTTAGGAGAAGGGTTAACACTTCAATGACATCAATGTAAGGAAGTAAGGACATGGACATAAAGTTTATGGTGTTGGAACAGTAGTTGGGAGTCAAAATTAGAATACCATGAGCTATTTTGGCAGCTCCAGTTAGACGCTACTAGATATCCAGGTCTGAATGACACCCTCAACATCACTAGTGTTTTGAAATTGAGACACACAGTTTAGCAGAACATGACATCTATTGTTTTATTCACTTTTGAATCCATAAGATTTTATAATATGATATATGGAATGTTATACATTGGCAACTCAGATAAGAAATGTTTTACAATGCCAGTTAGTAACTCTAGGTTTTAACTTAGAGTTTTGATTTCTTACTGCACTTATTTGTATTATAAAACTATAAAAACATTTTACAGAATTGTTTTATGACACATTTTAATAGTTTGTATTCAATTTTAAGTTCATTATGCTATTAGAAAATGAATTATTTTTAGAAAATGAATTATTTTTAATGATAATAAGAATGTATTAAGTTCCTTATATGGTGATTTTCCTGTTGGGAAAGGTTCACAGGAAGTCATGTGATGATTCTGGAAGTATTTATGATGAATGAACTCCAGCAAATTTTTTGCCTTGAAGAAAACTTGCATGTGGTGAGTGAAAGGTCTGATTTCTTCATCTGCTTATTTAGGTCCTGTGGTGCCAGATAATAAGATAGTTATTACTGCCACTGGCCAACTCTTTATCAGCTACTTTAAGACCATTAACAAAGGGTGTCAAATCTTACTGTATAATGTTACTATTAATCCAAATGGTAGTTTGGCCAAGAGAAAGGCTATTAGGACTGGCCGACAGTGTCACCAAATATATATCCAAGTACTCTCAGAACTTAAATACTTCTCACAAATATCAGCCACAATGAAAGGTTTGATTATATTTAATAATAAACAATAAAAGTAAAAGAAAATACTCATTAAATAATCAAAGATCCATTACGGTTCAAAATCACAGGAAATATTTAAAACAACATTGCAAGACAGTATCAGAAAATTAAGAAAACATTTAAGCTGTACTTTACTATATTCCTGACTGTATCTAACAGAAACTACTGCACCTTAGTTAACTTTCTTACAGAGCAACAAACAGGCAGATGTGTTGAGTGGATGTTCTTGTCAGGTCAAAGACAAAATACAAAATGCCCAGTCTTTCTCTCAGAGACTTCTAAAATTAATATTTCAAATATTACTGCTGGTGTAGCTTCCAGTATGACATCCCTTCTTGTCATCTGACTATCCCAGGAGAAACCCCCCACTGCAGCTGGTAGCATTTAGCATCCATCTGTGAAAACACATAGACCTCAGATGTTTTGGCAAATGGTGGAAGTCGTAAAATGATTTACATTCCTTCACACTTGAAAACAATACAAAAAACATCTAGTTCTAGACATTATGTCTCCTGGTGCACTGAATCTGAAAGATAGCATCTCTCTTGTTTATGCCCCAGACATAAAGTAACTCAACCTCAACCATTCTTCTGAAGTTTTGCAAGTTAATCTCCTGTGTTTCAGTCTCCCCTGTTAAAATGCATACATCTAAACAGTTACACTAGTGCATATATGTTTCTGCTCAGTACTTTATAAAATATCTCTTTAGCACACATCTGTATAATATGACATACAGCTCTAATACATCTGTAACACAAGCATCTTACATGAGCATGTTGACATTCACAAATGACACACAACCACTTAACAAAATTCCAGATAGCTGGGCTAGCAATATCTCCTTTTGTCACACTTCTATATAAATCATATTAATAATCACAAATGACATATAATTATTTACAAAATTCCAGCTAGCTGGGCTGGCAGTATTTCCCTTTGTCACACCTCTCACCAGGCTTCCGTTAAAATAAGACTTCCAGCCAGTGCAGTGGCGTAGAGGGTTAAAGACCTAACTATGGCCTAGGCAGGCTTGATTTGATCTGAGTTCTGAAGTGCTGCCCGGAAAGGAATGACATGCTCATCCCAAAAGGAAAGGTATTCATTTAAGCATTCTCTGCCGGGAGGTGTGGTCTAGAGGGGAGTTGCTGTTAAACATTACAGGCAAATTCATAGGAGGGGTGAAACAAAGGATGAAGAGACATAACTGAAAAAAATCCTTCAGTAGAAGCAGTGAATTAAAAGTCACCCCAGGATGCCCTTAGGTCCATGCTAGTCTCTCCCTGAGAATAGAAATTGTCTTGGGCAGTAGGAATTGTTAATAGGTCCACCAATGGATGGAGCACTGTGGTAAGCTGGAAAAGATAAAGCAGAAAGGGAACCAAAACAAAAAATGAAAAGAAAATAAGACGTCCAAGTTAGCCCTTCTGCATATCATTATTATGGCTGCTGCATCCTAATCTATGTTCCTTTCCTCTTTCTGGGAATGCAAAAAAAAAAAAAGAGAGAGAAGAATCCCATTAGTGAAAATAGGAAATTCCTTCCTGACCTCAAGCATGCTCACTCTTCTGGTACTGATACTACAAACCACTGTCTATCCCTGTGCTACTGCCTCCTCCTACTTCAACAATGAAGGGTGGGAGTCTGGGCTTCATATCTGTTCTCCCTTGCATTGCCCTATTTACATATTCACTATTATCTGTGTTACTACACTACACAGCTGCACCTTCACATCTCCATCATTCCCCTTCCTGTCTTTCTTCCTGCCTGTTATACCTTCCAGTCCTCATTCGTCTCATCTCAAGAACATGGTATAACAGGTTGTTTTCACCTAGGCAGTCCTGTCCAGCCTGTGATACTTTGGTCCACTTTCAAACACTGCTTATGAAATCTTACACAATGCCTGCTTTTTCAAATGAAAGTACAATGAGTTACCTCCTGCCACTCAGTTAAAGATTAAAGAGAGATTGAAATGATAAGCATTATAAATAAATAAAAAAAAAACAGTCAAACCATTGTTGAACATCATTATAGAACATAGGCACTACAGTATTTCATTATTCAAAACTGAAGGATGAGCAAAATGCATCATATGCCTTTTCAGTCTTAATTACATTGCGATGATAAATAAAGAACAATCAAAATGTCTTTTGGAACCAATAAAAATAACTGAATGAATGAATAAATAAATAAACCCATATACTCTACATTTATTTATACATCAAGCTGCTAAATACCTAATAAGAGATAATTGCAGATACTGCACTCAGCACCATTCTGGTACTGCATTCAAATCCCATTTTCAACAGCCGATCATGCCCCTAACAGCTTGTGCCCAGGATAGCTTTGCCCCACCATTTTTATGATTCTGCATTTCATCTCTTTTTCTTCATGGGTTACCATTATGGCCAGTCACTTCTTAAGCAAATCTTATATGAGGGGTTGGGGTTTGCTGGATAACATCTGTCAATATTTCAGGCATCTCCTGGAATGAGGAGTTTTGACATAGCTTGACATTCCCAGTCCTTAGATAAGTTGTTGTCACATGTTTCCCAGAAGTGTTTAAGACCATGGTGGGATTGCAATATGATCTGTTATGTTTTCTACAGTACAACCATATTGGAAACTATTTAATTGTGGTATATGATATGTCGTGAAATTCTTTTCTCCTATTGTAACATGACTGCAATGTTATAGTACATAATTTTTAACTGAACATGTGAACTGGTCAACATGTTTTTTAATGGAAAATTTACTATGTTCCCAAGAGAATGATACTGTTATTGTTTTTGAAGCATGGCTGAAGAAAAATGACTGGAAAACAGCTCTGTCAGAGTAGGTATGTAACAGTGTAGCTTTTGCTATGCAGATGACACTAGCCAATAGGACTATCAAAGCAGTTCAGACACATGCATTTTATGGAACAAAGGAATTCATTGTATATTAGTGGGAAGACTGCGTATGATTCCTAGGATTTATGCATGTTTATCTTTCAGGAATGATATATTTTACTAGGTGTCATCAAGATACCTAAATAATCCTAGTAACAGACCAAGTTCAAATTGACAAATCTCCTAGCACTTTGTCAGCTACTAACATATCTGCTGGGATTTGGGCATTGATATGGGATAGCCTTAGCTTGGAAGTTTTTCCCATTGAGCTCTTTCCAATTCAAAGACAACTGCCCTGCTGAGGTTTTCCACTCATATGGTCTTTTACACAGAGACATGTTTCTCAGCCTCTTAGGGCAAGAAACCTTGGCTTGGCTAACTATAAAATAATGTAGGGACAAAGGCCCCAAAATATGGGGCATAAAACTTAAAAAGTTGCTAGAATGGATTTTTGTAATTGTGCATTTTCTGAAGGATCTTTTCTTTTTTTACTATTTTTTTTTATTATTTCAAATAAGATGTCTTAAGAAACATTACATGAAATAAAGATAAATAACATATTTACAATTCTAAACCATTGCTAACTTCAAATCATTATATAACTATTTACATTGGTGTCTATGCAAATAACATTGAAATTCTATATTATATAAAGTTAGAAACATAAGATGATATATCTTCTTCGATCTTTTCGAATATTTCCAGTACTTTAATCCAAGAGTAATAGTAAGAAGTAAATCTTTTAGTTCTGCTCTTCACTGTTAATATTTCCATGTGAGCAACTGTTGTTGTTAAATTCTGAAATTCCTTGAATGTAGGAGAAGCCTCATTTTTCCAGTGTATAGTTATGATTTTACGTGAAATTGCCAATAGTGACCATAGGATTTTAGTGTCTTTTTTTGGTACACAGTTTGGAATAGGAGAGTTGAATAAAATTAAAGACTTTATTAATTGAAAATTATCATTATAAACAGTCTGAAAAAAATAGTTAATGGATTTCCAGTACATACTGAGACATATACATTCATAAAAAACATGCTGCCAATCTGCTTTTATCTTGGTATGGCATCTCCAACATTAATCTTCAATAGAATACATTTTGGCTAACCTATGTGATGTATAGAAACTTCTGTGTAGATATCTCCAAGTGAATATTGCCAGTATTTTGATAATGTAGAAAATTTGGAAGATTTTAGAATATTGTTTTTTTCTTCTTCAATTGGAGGATGGTTGTTTATTAAAGTATAATAATCCCAGTATGATTTTTCATGATAGTTTTTTGTTTTTTAACAATTTTATAGATATTAGACAAATAACATGTACCCTGATAAGGCTGTTTTGTGATAAGAATAAGGTATTCAATGAGTTTTGGAGCTTCATGTCTAACTGAAGGCTGCATTTGTTCTATTTTATTTATAAGAAAATGCCTTAGATTTTGTAAAAACAACCAGTTTTCTCTATTTATATTATAGTTATAAATTATCTGTTCATTTGTTAGAATTTTCCCTTTCTCTATAAGTTGATGCCAAAAGAGTAATGTTTCTTCTTTAAGTATATTTATTTTAGATATTTGGAATGTATCTAAAATATTTCTTGTAAAAGCTATAGGGAAAATAAGAAAAATCCAAGAATTAATA
The DNA here is from genome assembly GCF_019279795.1 of Protopterus annectens. Lineage (NCBI taxonomy): Eukaryota > Metazoa > Chordata > Ceratodontiformes > Protopteridae > Protopterus > Protopterus annectens. The sequence continues at coordinate 1,672,771,052 of NC_056733.1, read as the reverse complement.
TTTGGTATTTTGTTTATATATGTTTTGAACACTGAAAGTGTAGAGCTTATATAGTTTGATGGCAATTTATTAATATTATTCCTTTTCCCTAAAAAATAATCTTTTAACATCCATATAAGGGGTGATGATATTACTGTTAAGTTGTCTTGCATGTGATTATAATTGATTTCTATGTAAATCTGCTCATGGGCTTGTTTCCATATAGGTGTGTATGAATTATTTAACCATAGTGTTATGTTTTTAATAACAGATGAGGTAATATATAAATCAATATCCGGTAAATTAATTCCACCATCTTCCCAATCTGCTAAATGTTTATTTAAGGCTATACAGGGTTTATTTGGAAACTATAGAAAATTTAAAATTAGTTTATTGTATCTTTGAATACTATATTTGGGAGGTGGCAATGAAAAATGTTGTATTGAGTATAATATTTTGGGAAATATGATTATTTTAATAAGATATAACCTGTCTGCTGTTGAAAAGATATATTTATTCCAGTAACCAATTGTTTGTTCTATTTTGTCTAGTACTTTATTATAGTTAAATATTAGAGAATCTGTTAATTCATTGAGTAGATTTATTCCCAGATATAATAATTTACTTTCTGTTGCTATATATGTGGAAAATCTTTTGTTTATATGTTTTTTTTTTACAATTACAGGGCATAATTTTAGTTTTGTTTTCATTAAATTTTAAGCCTGAAATATTTTGAAATGTATTCATGCAGTTAAATAGAGCATTCAAAGACTCATTTGCATCTGAGAGAGTTAATAGTATATCAGCAAAGAGTTGGATTTTAAGGTTTAACATTTTATTAATACAAATGCCCTTTATGTTATTGTTTGATCTGATTTGATTTGCAAAGGGTTCTATGAGTAATGCAAATAACAATGGTGATAAAGGGCAACGTTGTTTAGTTCCCTTTTTGATTGTTATAGGGCCTGATCTGTGCGATCCTAGTTTAACACATGCAGTACATTTTTCATATAGTATTTGGATAAGATTATTAAAATTAGAAGGAAAGTTATATTCTTTTAAAACTAGTGAAAAAAAGTTCCAGTTAACCGAATCAAAAGCTTTATTAATATCTAATGAGATTACATTTAAATCTAGGACTTGATGTTTGTTATAATCTATTAATGTTAGTATTCTTTTAATATTATCTGAAGTATTTCTTCTTTTAATAAAACCTGCTTGATCTTTGTGAATTAAGAAAGGAAGAAAGTGTTTGATCCTATCTGCATATATAGCCATAAACATCTTATAGTCTATATTGAGTAATGATATTGGCCTATATGAAGAGCACTCCTTCTCATCTTTATCTGGTTTGATAATTGGGGATATCAATGAATATTTCCAAGAGGGTGGTATATTCAAATCTTTCTTGGCTATATCATATACTTTTAATAATAAGGATATGGCTTGATTGGTTATTAATTTATACATTTCTGGTAGCATATTGTCTGGGCCAAGTGTTTTATTTGTCTTGAGCTTTTTAATTTGTGATTTTAATTCTGTCATATTGATTAGTTTGCTTATAATGTCTATTTGTTCTTGTGTTAATTTAATATGAATATTATTTTCTAAGTATTTTTTTATATATCCTTAGTAGGTGTATCTTGAGTGTTTATGGAATTATCAATGTTAAATTGGAGCCTGAATGCTTCTAAAATATAATTTAGTTCCGTAACTCTTTTGTTAGTATTAGGAATAAATATTTATTTTATTTGCTTAGATTTAGTTATTTTTTTGTTGTATTAGTTAAGCATCTCAGGTGTGCTTAATTAGTAGAGTATGAGTTTATTTTTATCTTTTCTAAGTTAATCATAATCTTATGATGTAACAATTCTGTATACTTCTTATTGATTTGTGTAAGTTCTTGAACTTGAGTAGTATTACCTTTTTGTATTTCCAGTTTCAATTTATCTGCTTTGTTTTGTAAGTCTAGCATATCTTTATTCCATAACTTCCTTTTATGTACCAGGATAATATTTTCCCATATGTAACTGCTTTTAATGAATCCCAGACATATATTTCTGAAATATCTTCTGTGTAATTTATTTCTAGAAAGTTTTTGATTGTTTCTTCATAAAATTCTTTGAAATCTGTCAATTTTATGATATAGGAAGGTATCCTAGTAATGGGATTTGAATAAAATGGTGTAAGCTCTATCTCAAAGACTATGGCATTATGATCAGATAAGGGGCAATTTATAATTTTGACTTTGTCAGTTTTTGTTATTAGGTCATTGGCAACATATATTTTATCAATTCTAGAATTAGTTTTATATCTATGAGAATAAAATGTGAAGATTAGTGAGTCTGGCTCTGCAAATTCATTTATATCTTTTAAATACAATGTATCTATAAATTTTGATAGTGGTTTAGAGATAGGTTGTTTTCATTTTTTAGATTTAGAATCTGTATCTTTTTCATTCAGTATACAGTTGAAGTCTCCTGCCAATATCAGGCTACCCTTAGTTAAATGAATTATCTCTTCAAAGTGCTGTTTAACTGTTTTTAATCATAGTCTGGGATCCAATATAGATTTACTAATGTATAGATTCTCTTATTTAATTCTATTGAAGCTAGACAAAACATACCTGATGTATCTTGATGAGTAGTAATTATTTTAGGTGTTATAGCTGAGTTGCAAAGTAGTATAGCTACTCCTCTTTTTTTTGTTTTATATTGAGAGTTTATTAGTACTGTGTAATTATTAATATTTAAGTTGTTTATATCTCTATCTAATAAATGTGTCTCTTGTAAGAAGACTATTTGTGGTTTATGTAAGTTTATGTACTTGAATAGGCTTCTCCTTTTATTACTATTATTTAAACCATTAACATTTATGGATACACATTTCCTTTCCTAGTTTTGAGTTTGTTTTATGTGTGAGTTTATGTAAATATTGTTTATTCTTAGTTCCATCTTGGATACAGAATTCAAAAAGTTTTTCTTGTATGATTTTTGCATGTTTCTGAGTGACACCAAAGTGATAGAATAAAAAAAACAAAGAACTTCCAGACTTGTAATTCTTAACCTTAAAAACCATTCCCTATCGCTATGAGGTAATATATCTCTTTGTTCGGTTAGTGAATTTAACCAAACAAACTTTCTACCCTCACAAATAATATTTGGATCAGTTTCTCTTATCCTCTTAGTTTTTAAATAAAGATAATTGAATAATATATTAAGATAATCTAATCAGCTAAAATATATAAATATATTCTTTACTCTTATCTTATTGTAATTCAATAATACTTATTTCTAATCAGGTTTCAAAATGTACAAATATTTAGATTAAGGTAGTATCATTTCAAAATAGTTTAGGGTATTAATAAACATAATGTTAAAATCTATAACTGTATGTTGCAGACATCTGTTGAAAACTATTTACTGACATTACCGTATAATACAATACCATTGTTGTGTAAATGTTTTAGACTACTCAAGTCTGAAACCAGTGTTTAAATTAGTATTTGCAAATTCATATTGGAATGAAAATATGCATAGTTCTGAAACCACATCATATTTCATGTTTAACATAAACTGAAATGCAATACAAAGTACAAGTATATTAATATTTCTTTAGTAGACATTAAATATGTTCCTCTGATTGCATTTTTCAGCTTTTCAAAGACAATTCCCATGGCTGGAGACAACAAAATCAACATTTAGACATCTCCCTTATCCAAGAGACTACTTATAATGTTGTTACTTAATTGAGTGTTTTGTTGTTAACACTTTTATCAACTTTCAGAGGGACTTTGTATAATCAAAAAGACACAGTACAGAGGTAAAACTACAGTGCACTTGACCACATTTTCAAAGCAAACATCTATGTATATCACATATTAACTCTTACAGCTTAGACTGACACTTAACCAGTGAGTTTATCTGCTGACAATAAGTGCTGGAGATATAATTTTGGCTTACCTAACACCAGTAATTTAATCTTATGATTGAATAAAAGTTTAGAATTAAACATCCGGAGCTTCTCATTATAGTATTTAAAAAGTATACTGGAGAACATATCAAAATAATGGAAGCTGCTAAGATTCAAACTATAATGTATGAAAATGTTACAGGTTAAAATTCCTAACCCATTTTGCAGTAAATAGACAAAATGTATTTAAACTATGTGGTAATACCTTTATTACATCAGAAAGGTGATTAAGAAGCTTGTTTTTCCTCTAACATCAGAGGATAGCTATGGTGATCCATGCACTGCAAGAGTATTATTTATCCTGGTAATTGCTTTATGACTGTATATAGAAATATTTAATTCAAATAATTAACTGGCATTACAACAATGTTTCTCAGAAAAAGTTGTTTTACAGTTAATGACTAGATAGAACGCATCATTGAGAGGATACACTTATCAAATGTCAAGTGCTTTAGCTATAATATAAGTGTCCCCTCAAATTAATCCCTGATGAATTTACTGCTTACTAAACCTGCAGACTAATATTGGTGTCTTTTCATGTAGTCATATTGGAACATGAAAATACAGGTCTGCTGATCAGGAACAATCAGGATCTCAACTGCTAGACAATGCTATACATTTGTCTGCAGAAAGGTTTGAGAATTACGGTTGCATTGTCAAACATTTTTGTTTACACTAACAGTAACATGATATGCCCACATACACTAGTATTGTGTCATTATTGATAATGCAAAAATCCATGTAATATTATAAGAAGGGTGAAGCCACAGCCAGGTAATATAATAAGAAGAGTACAGCCGCAGTCATTATTCAGATGAGTAAATGGGAACAGCATGAGCCATCTAAGGATGAATAGCTCGCTGAGTACCTGCCACAATGTATGTTCACAATGCATGATTACTTAGTAATAAATTAGGGTGTCGGCTAAGCCTCTCCCTCTTCTACTCAAATTGGATTTAATAGAATATGTGTGTAGAGCACAGATGCTTCGACAAAGTTCAAACCTATATGGGATATAAATATTGTATAATTGACACATTGGGTTAGATCCTCTGTTGTTATGTTACTTATTATAGTTTATATGATTATTGCTTTTACTTTCTCTATCTAGTATATTATACTGTTATTTAAATGCTTGATTTGCTAAATGTACATTTAACCTTCTTGTTGCATCCCATTTGTCCACTTGAGGGCATATTTTGATAGCAGGATATTAATAGTATTTTGTAGGAGCACCAGTGTGGCAAATGGCAATTTTCCTTAAAATAAACCTGCCCGTTGCTTGACATTTACTAGTTTCTTTAGATAATTTGTAAAACAGCAGTGATTCTATTTGCTGATAATTAATTTCTGCTCTTTAAACTCTGCTGTACAAAACATAGTAAGGGATAGCTAAAATGTCTGGAAAACTTAACTGACAGAAAGACAAGCAGATATATGTCCTTATCTATCAAGGTGCTAGAAGACATCAGAAGCCATAAGCTGAAAGTACTTCAAAAATATATCTGTGTATATTTAGATGAACCTCATATGTTATTTACACTTCCTTAGAAGGAATTTAGGTTCCTGTATCTTTAAATGTGAACCTAGCTTATTTCCTGACTAGACATCAATTAGAAAGAGTCAGGGCATGGCGTACACAAATAAATGCGACAAGCAATAAGTAACTCGAGTTTCTAGGGATGTTTGTGGCTGTTAAATTGTCTCGAGAACCAAGCGGGAAAAGGTATGTGTTTTTTCTTTTTCATTTTCCCTTCTCTTACTTCGTGACAAACTCATGTAGTATTCACGTGAGCACTCTAGTTTGCGGAGTAGTGTTTAAAACTATCAAACTTTACATTTTAAACATGCTATGCCTTATTTCTCTACAAAAGAAAAGACAACAGGATATCAAAGCTAGTCACAAGCATCTCTCAACTCCGGATGTCCGGAGCCACAACACACCTGACTTATAGCTTCAAAATATCACTTAAAACATATTTTTTTCACTGTACTATATCAATATGTGCATATGGGTCAAAGGCAGAATATCTTTTAAGATTATTTAAAATAGTCTTATAATACATCTAAACTGAAATACTTCATTTCAAAAGCAACACAATTCAGCCCAGCATTAGTGTTTATCCAAACAGGGACACTTTTAAATTATAAAAAGTAATGCTGTCAGGGATGTAACTGATAATAAGTTATATAGCAGCCATTACTATACCTATTAAGCAATATAACCATATACCGATTAAAGTATTATAAGTTAATGAAGACTTTACAAAAAGAAGAGAAAAATAAAAACAACAAAACACAAAGAGAGAAAATAAATAAATAAATAAATATACAAATAAATAAATAAATAAATATTTGAGAACATTATTATGCATTGATTACTCTGATTAAGAATATGAAAATAATAGATGGATAATAATGGAAAATAGAGTAATGTTTAAATTATGCTTAGAATATTGATGTGATTTGAGATAAATGTATTTATATTTATGCTAATTTTGACATTTAAAGTATAATTGAAAACAGTACCTGTTTCGGTGTAACTTGAAGACAGTAAGAACTTTTCTTTTGTTGTTAGTATTATTATTTAGATTTTTAGAGAATATAACATATTTAAGATTATTTGTCCTTTAGTTTTTTTTTTCTTTTGCTCAACAGTTTTCCAATTATTTACTTCAGCATTTCTTTTCGGTGTACTTATTGTCCAGTCCATAGATTCTTCATGTGTTAGGATGTTGTTGTTGGTAAGGTATTTTATTGCTGAATCTACTGTTTCAAAGATTTTTATTCCATTTGGTAGAAAAACTCTCTGTCTTGCTGGGAATAAAAGATGCACTTTCAATTGTTTTTTCTTCAAGGTTTTTATTATTGGTAGAAATTCTTTTCTTTTTGAAACCATCTTTGTAGAATAATCATTGCCAAATCTTATTAATGAATCATTGTATTTGATGGGAGAATTTGCCCAAGCATTTCTTAACATAAGATCTTTATCTTGTGTAGAAAAAAGGCTCACAATTATAGATCTTGGCTTTTTCTTACTTGGAGAAGAAGTATTTCCAGAAGCTGCTAGTGATCTTTGTGCACATTCTATACCATATGAAAGAGCTTCAGGTATTTTTGTTACATCTGATATCCAGGTGGTAAGAAAGCTTATCATATTGTCCCCTTCAGATTTTTCTGGTAGACCATATATTCTAATATTATTTCTTCTTGTTCGATTTTCCATATCATCAAGCTTTTCTAGTAAATATGTGCTCTGTTGAAGTAAGAATTCAGTTTGCTGTTCTTCTATTTGGACTCTAGTGTATATGTCACTTAATGACTGTTCAATAAGTGATATCTGTCCTTTCTGCTGTGTAAACATTTCTTGAGGCTGTTCCAGTTGTTGTGAGCACTTTTCTTTAAAAGTATCTATTTTATTGTCCATCTTGTCGATTTTTATTGTAAGTTCCTATATATTTGTAATGAGAGATTGCAGGTCTTTTTTGAGAGAAGAGTCTTGTGCTGTATTTCTTAGATGACTCATGCTGTAAAGCTGATATTGGTGCTGATTTTCCAGTAATTAATTTGACAGGAATTATTCAAGTTCTGACAATAAAATTTTTCTTATAGATGCTCAAAGTTATTAGAAATAAGTTAGTAATAAATAATTATTCAAATTAAATATTATTTTGTACCTGTCAGGAATTGTATTGAGGTAAGAGAGCTGAAATGAAGTGCAGCTATCAGTTCAGCATCCTAGCCATGCCCGTCAAGGATATTTTCTGAACCAGTAGTTAGTGATTTAAATTCTCTGTGACTTGTCAGAAATACACAAATTTTTTGAGGAAAAAAACAAAACTATGTGACAAAAATCCGAATATTCTGCAAAAATATGGGTAGTTGAGAGGTATACTGATGGAGGGCAGTCTCACCGGAAGAGGTACAGTGATCTTGCAATTTATATATTGGGGATTAGGGGTGAATCCTCACATTTTTTTTGTGCAGAAGAATGAAGCCCCCATGCAAAAAAAAAATCTGCCTTTTTAGTGAGTGTTCATTTTTACCATTTCACTTAATAATAATAGTAATAATAGTAATAGTAATAATAAAAGTAATAGTAATAGTAATAGTAGTGCCATTGGCACATCTAAATATTGATTGCAAGTGTGTTGAAGTTCAGCTATGTGGCCATAAAAATGGAACAATTTAGCTGTGGAATCAGCTGGTGTTCATGTTGTGGAAATACAAAGAGTCCAGGAATGTAGCAGGATATACAGGAGCAAAATGGTGGTGTCACTTTTTTGTTGTTTTGTAATACTCACTGGTTTCCTTTTAAGGACAAAGTAATCTCAATCCTTGCCTGATCTCATGACTCCTACAGCTTCAATCAGGTGACTTTTTTGCTGCATAAAATAATTAACTGTTTTCACCCAAATCACAAATCCTCATGGTTTAGCATACAGTTGAGCAGACACTTACAATGCATTTAAATAGTCTGTGTGCATAATATCCCATAGACAGTCATAGATAAAGAAAATGGATCATTCTGTAATTGTGGTGGACATAGCAACCTATTCTTGACTGAGCTGAATGTCAGCTAAAATGTGCAAAGGCTCTGCATATGACAACTTTTTACAGAGATTTTTGTTGTTGTCAAAAATGAAAGAAAATAAATATAGTATCTTGGATGCAAAGAAAGCAAATAAATATATTCAATCAGAAGGACAGTAGGAAGAGCTGTCTTTCAGCAGCAAACAAGCTTGCTATTGTTTGAATGCCGCCCATCTGCCCGGCTTGTCAACTACTTCTGAGACCAATGTCATAGTTCATAGTAGGTCATACTCATACTAGGCCCCGAGGCAATTTACAGCCTAGCCCATAGTTAGTTTTTTACACCTTTACCCCTTTTTAGTATGGGGACCTATTACCATTATTTTTGTTTGCCTCTGTTGAGCAGTGACACTGAGGTAATCCCTGGGGTATATCTATCCCTCCATCCATTGGTCAAGATTTCTCTTGAACAAGGCCAGCTGTGTGCTCCTCACATATATACATTTTTTGTTCCACAGCATAGGAGTCTTTTTGTGATGAATCTATCCCCTCCAGCACGTCCTATTAATAGCCTGTTGGTTTAAGTCTCCCTCCCCTGTGGCTGGCTCGGATCTAGATTTTTTTTTGAGGAGAATATATAATCATCTGGGTTTGACACATGGCCTTGTATGTGTTAGGCAAAGTCACCTCTGAGCAACAAGCGGGGCAACTGAGTAGAGCTGGAGTTCTTTCAGTCGGGCAGCATAGGACAGATGTTTGAGCCTCTCTGCCTGCTGCAAGTGTCGGGTCAGATACATTCCGAATGGGGCATTGTACTCAATCATTGGTCTGATGAGTGATGAGTATAGGGAGACTATGACCTGCCTTGTGTTTATATATCTCTCTGTTAACAGTGGAATACTACTCTTAACAGTTCTTCTTGGTTATAAAAAATGCCATAAGCCTCAGAGGCATTTCACAAAGAACAAGCTACTGAAAAGTATTTGAGTTTTTTTTTAATCAGGAGTTCTTGCCTCATTTATTCCACATGTGTGGATGATTCTGTGTCCTCTGTGCACTCCTTCCTAATCTAGTCTCACAATGGCATTATGAAGCTCAGGAGTAAGACAGAATGATTGTTTTTGAACATAAAGTAATATATTCCCATATTGTAGGGTTAGATAACCTAAAAATGAGATTATTTAAGGAGGGCCAGTGACATCACCTTCCTAAATGGGGTTATAGGGCTTGCTGACATGCAGAATATTCCTGAATATGTGCTACTTTGTAAAACTTGCATTGTGGCG
>NC_056733.1:1672741282-1672756282 GCF_019279795.1 Protopterus annectens | reverse complement strand
ATAGATAGTTAGTGGTGAGTATTTCAACAATCCTGGGTTAAATGAACAACACAATCTTATAGTGCAGCATTGATCGCATTAATGAATTTCACAGAGGGCTTAGTGGAGATGGTCCATGCAGCTCTGGCTAGTTAACTAGGTTTTTAGGTGGAAATTATAAGAGGAAGTATAATCATTGAGGGTAATTTGAATGCATCAAGTATAACAGCCAAATTTCAGGATTAAGGATTTCACCTAACACTGATGTATACTGAGGATGTTGAGAGGGTGGGAGAAAGACTGAAATTTGTCAGTTGCTGTTAGGCTCCTTTTGGGTGAGCATTTGTTATAAGTGTTGTTAAAGGGTTTTATGAATTGTCAAGTTCTTAAGTGGTGTACTGCTGTAGATATTAATGGCAGTTTCATATATATAGGATTGTTTTGTGTCAGTGAATTCTTGAGTAATCTTAAATGGAAGAATGTTTTTTTCTATTTGTTTTTTTTTTTACTCATACTGTTGTTTTGGTATGCTTAAGCAAATTTAAAGATGACCAGACTAATAAGGGCCAGCAAATATTTTTATTCAGAGACGGGGAGTCATTGTCATGTCCAACACCTTGGAGATTAACAGGGAAAGGGTTAGTATCATAACATGGAAAGGGTTAGTATCAGGTAAATTAATGAATTTGGTTTTCCAAGATCAGGAAGGTAGGCCATGTTCAACATGGCAGTCTATGATTATTGTTAAGTGATAGCTGAGATTGCAAGGCAAAGGTGAGGGGCACTTGTCTACTAATTCAGTCCAGATTATCAGTGCTTGAGATTTAGTAAGGGAAGGCAGGTCAACTGAGAGTATTAAGTGGGTGGGCAGGTGAGTGTCTAGCACTTTTCTGACCTATATTAGGTAATTAGGTAGTTGTTTCATATATGCTATGAAGTGTGCTCCTTACTTTTTTTCTTTTTTAAGTAGGAAGAAGATTGTTTCTAGGACCAAACCTTTATTTATTGTGCTGCTAGTCAAGCATTAGTGAGGTCTGTGGGTATATCTCTGGGATTTGAACAAGTGAATTATGACATCATATATATATATATATATATATATATATATATATATATACACACACACACACACACACACACACACACACACACACACACATATATATATATATATATATATATATATATATATATATATATATATATGTATGTATGTGTGTGTGTGTGTGTGTGTGTGTGTGTGTGTGTGTGTGTGTGTGTGTGTGTGTGTGATATATATGTATACACACACACACACACACACACACACACACACATATACATACATATATATATATATATATATATATATATATGAAAGTATATTGAATAACTGCATTGGCTGGCTGGATAATTAATGCTATATCACACAGGTTGTGGTTCAGTATACTTGCACAACTGATGAATGTTTCCAGTCCTAAATTCATCCTCCTAACAGCTGAGGAGGTCTCTCTTCTGCCTCTTCATGTCACTGTAGTGCTAATGACATTGCTCCCCAGTTTGTGAGATGACAGTTGCACTGGAGAAAGATTGGCCAAACTATTGCAAGCCTTAGCCTGATACTGAGAGACTCAGTATATTCCCTCTGCAGCAGCCTCTGGCTGTGTCATTCACAAGGAGTTCCACAAAAATCCTGGACTCCTCAACACCACACCTTCGTGCTCTGAATGGCATGCCATCTCTACATTCACCAGCTGTGAATGCAGCAGTCAAGCCACAAATATGGGTCTGAATTGGTGCTCATTTCAGATCTCACATGCAAAAGCTTGTGCACAAAGATGCACAGCCTTGCCAACTGTATTTGTGTAGTTGGATGAACAGCAAGTACATTGGCAGTGAATACATCAAAGTACATCAAAAATAACAGAATTTGTTAAAAATGGCATTGAGATTTGGCCATGTGCAAAGCTCAGAATGTTTGGAAATGTTCCAAAGTTAAACTCTAACATGCTTTATAGTGTTGGCTATAATTTTGGTTTATCACAAACTTGGAACCATACAGGAGAAAGAACACAAATGAAGATTGAACCTGTTACAATGTTAACAACCAGCAGGACCAGACCACTTATGAAAAATTCAAATTTTCATGACTTAAAAACAAAGTTAATCACTTTCATTCCCTAATTTCATTATGGAACTTCCCCAGAACTAAAAGACATGCCCAAAGTTCTCTTTTCAAACACTCTAAGAACCTGTCATGTGACTTGAACCAAACCAATAAAAAACTTTTTTAAAATAAATAAAAATATGACAAACATACAGAATTAAATTAATTGCAAATGCTAATAAATATGCATGGAATTTTTAATGACTAACTTTGCATACCATTATTTTATGTTTGAACACTAAATTAAACATTTAAATGCTTAAATTTTAAAATAGAACTAATAGATGTATTGTCTTTAATTCTTGGGAGGCTTCTAGCATCCAAGATTAATTACCACTTAAGCTCTTTCAGAGCAAATGATCATTGAACATTATACCATGGGATCCTTATTCCCTTTCTCAGCGACAGTAAACTCAAACCTATGTGTTACCAATTCTGAAACATGCCTGTACAATGCATTTCTCATTTTTTACTTTTCTGATATTTAATAAATGCTCATATATCCTGTACCTTAATCTTCTAGTAGCCATACCAATACAGAATGCATTACAATTTTTGCAGCTGGATAGATCACATTCTTTGATTCACAAGTAAAATGGCCATTCAACTGGGATGTCTGCCCTATTATATTAATGTTGTCAGCCCTTTTGATACATGAGCATTGGGGACACCGGCCATACCTACTTTTGTTTCTGTCAAAAAGTTATCATAGTCCTTGCTTTCCAAATAGTCTTTTAAAGCCATTTCCTTTTATATACTATATATAATTTTCCACCTTTCTTGTTTTTAATAAAACTATCACTCATAAGAAAACCCCAGTATTTATTCAACCTCTCTAGTATAATTTTACTGTCTAAATTGTAAGTCATTATACATAATTGGACACCCTTAAATTAGTTCATGTTTTAGGGCAGCAACCACATTGTCTGAACCCCTACCCCTCTTATTATCAGATATCAGTGGTTTAAAAAACACCACTCATTATTTTTTCAATAACTTCATTCTTGAGTTCCACTGCTAATTGGAATGGATACCCCCTATTCAAAAACATATCTGCCAACAAATCACACTCATTAAGAAACACCTCATCTTCAAACTCCTTTCTAGCCAAGTGAACCAAATGGCCCATGATAACAGCCTTCTTTTGGTGCATAGGGTGCCAAGTATTGTAAAGCAAATAAGTGTTTGAAAAAGTGTTTTTTCTATTTATGTTACAGTTTTACTCCTGCTTAGCCATATCTTTACTTAACTCCACATCCAAGTAAGCAATCTGTTCGGAATTAATGGTATGGTTAAATTACAAAAATTTGACTGTGTTATTAAAATATTCAATACAGTTATTCAACTTATTTGTATCCACCCATAAAATAAAAATGTCATTGAAAATCTAGTATAAGGCCCCCAGAAAATATTGTAGACACTTTCAAAAATGAACTTCTTGAGTGAGTGAACACACTCTTCCCGCATTGCTATTCCTTTTACCTGCTTAAAGTGCTATCCTTCAAAATAAATGAAATTATTCTGTAAAATCAGTTCCGTTAGAGTAACAACAGTTTTTACCTTATCTGTAGGGATTATACCTTGTTCAAATAGACATTCCTCGAGTCAGTCTCACCCAGGTTGATGTGGTATGACTGAATATAGTTTTTTAACATCTATAGTTACAGATATGGCGTCCTTGACAAAACACATGTCAAATTTGGCTTAAAAATGCCATGAAAGTTTACACAAGGCTAGCAAAGCATTGACACTGTCTTTCAACAGATAACCTAAGAATTTAGCAATAACAAATGTTTTTGACCTAGTCCCATCAACAATTGGTCTAACAGGTGCATCACTCAAATTCTTGTTCGATTTAGGAATTCCAAAATATTCCTGCTACTACTGGATGGGCATTTAACATATAATCAAACTCTTCCTTTGATCACTGTCCCTGAAATATCATATCACTTAACATTGCATCAGTGTTAGTAAAAACAATATTAATTTCATTTTTAGATACTTTAGTATAGTAATCATCCAATAATAATGCATTCACCTTTTTGTTATAGTCCACCCTGTACATAAGCATCAATCCACCCCCTTATCAGGTTTCATCACCCTGATAGATTTAGTATTGAAAAGATCTTTGAACAAAACAACATCTTCCTTGGACTTATTATAATATTTATTTTTTAATGGTTGGTTTTAAATATACATAATGTCCAATTCATACATTGTTTCAAAAGTTTGAATAATGTGATTAAAGGGTGGTTGAAACAACTAGGTTGCATAATCTTTTTATTTTGAACTTCATTTTGCAAGCCAATATTAGTAAACCATAATGATAAAGTCAGCTTGTGTGTAAAGAGTTTTAAGTCAATTAATGTCTCATCAACTCTGGCCATTCTTGAGGGCACAAAAGTCAAACCTCTTGCCAATAAATTTACATGTTGAACACTCACCGTTTTGCTTGAAATGTTATACAGCACAAAGTCATTCAGTTCATTAGTTACCAATTTTGGAGTCCATTTGAATCCATTCCCACAACCTGCCATTTCTATCTCTTCTTCTTGTTGGAATTGTATAACACTGTCTCGGATTTTGCTCCCTGCCTATAATATGCCTCCTGGTCATCCTGATGTCTCACTGTATTCAGTTGTAGATTTTTGTTCAATATTCTCTCTGATCTCTGCAGTACCACTTCCTCTAAAGGGACTGTTTGTTCCTGAGGATCATTTGAAGAATTTGATGCCATTCTTTGAATGCTTCCCATTGGAGGATACCATTTGTCTCCCATCTGGGAACTCTGGTGTTTATTCCTTCACTCTATTGGAGATTACACCATGCAGTAAGGGGTATACCTCCCCTTTCCCATACATTTCAGCATCCCTTTGTAGTTTATTGCTTTTTCTTCTTTGTATTGTAGCACAGACATTATACAGCTTATCAAATACATGCAAATATTTCATTTCATATTCCTCAAACAATAAATCTTCTTGAATATATTTATTTAATGAATCAATGTCCTGAGATAACTGATCAGTCTGCTGATTGGTGTATCTCACTATTAACTTCATTAGTTGGCACCTGGTATCGTCAAACAATTGTTCTAATTCATGGAGGAACTCCGACCCAACTTGGACCCCATAAGAGAATCTGCATACACTGAGCCCTTTAGGCATCTGCCACAGTTCAATATTCTTCAATAAATAATTGTTTTTTTAACTGAAGCTTCTTAAAAGTTAAGAAAACTCCTTCTCAAAAGCTGCCAATTCGTCCCACATCGAACCATTTGGTTCATTCACTTCATTGTTTACCATTGGTGCACTAGTACTGAACACAAATTGAATACCCTTCCACACATTAAACACTACTATAGAAGAAAATTGTTGAGTACTAGCAACTAGGGAAGGCTGTGTGAGTGGAAGTCCTAAAATATCCACTGTTGTGGATATTCCCTCTCTGTCCTTCTCATGATACACCTTATTTGAAGTATTCACACTAAACTATTGACTCACTTGCTGTAAAAGCAATGTTAAATCACGCATTGCTTTTAAACAATCTTGGCTATATGTTCTGTAAACTGCTGACGTACTACCCATAGACAAGGACATATCACAAACTTGGAACCACACAGGAGAAAGAACAAGGATGAAGGCTGAACCTGTCATGACGTTAACAACAAGCAGGACCAGACCTCTTCTGCAAAAATTCAAACTTTAATGACTTAAAAACAAAGTTAAGTGGTTTTGCTCCCTAATTTTATTATGGAACTTTTTCAGATCTAAAAGACATGGCCAAATACCTCTTTTTAAGCACTCTATAAACCTGTCAAGTGACTTGAACCAAACCAGTAAAAAACCCTTTTAAAAAATTAACCATTTGCAAAACATACAGAATTAAATTAATTACTAATGTGAATAAATATGCATGGAATTCTTAACGACTATAAATTCTCATACCACAATTTTATGTTAGAATAATAAATTAAGTATTTCAATACTTCAATTTTAAAATAGAACTAATAGAGACACTGTTGTTAATTCCTAGGGGGCTCGTAGCATCCAACCTTAATTGCCACTTAAGTGCTTTTCTGTGCAAATGAACATTGACCATTTTACTACGGGGATCCTTATTCACTTGCTCAGTGACAGTAAACACAAACCTATGTGTTTCCAATTCTGAAATATGCTTGTACAATGCATTTGTCATCTTTGCTTTTCTGATATCTAATAAATATTCATACATCCTTTCCCTTAATCTTCTAGTAGTCATACCAATAGAGAATGCCTTACAATGTATGCAGTTGGAAAGATATACCACATTCTTTGAGTCACAAGAAAAATGGCCATTCAACTGGAATGCCTACCCTCTTATATTAATTTTGTCAGCCCTTTTGCTATATGGGCACTGGGGAAATTGGCTGCACTGAAACATGCCATAATTACTTTTGTTTCTGTGAAACAATTATTATATTCCTTGCTTTCCAAATAGTCTTTTAAAGCCTTAGCCTTTTTATACACTACATTTAATTTTCTGACTATCTTGTTTTTTTTATAAAACTATCACTCATAAGAAAACCCCAATATTTATTCAAGCTCTTGACCATAATTTTACAGTCTAAAGTGTAAGTCATTATACATAATTGGTCATCCTTAAAATTAGTTTGTGTATTAGGGACAGCAACCACATTGTCTGAACCCCTACCCCTCTTATTATTATATATCAAAGGTTTACAAACAGTACTCATTCATTTTTCTATAACTTAATTCTTGATTTCCACTACATGGATACCTATTATTAAAAACATATCTGCAAACAAATCACACTCATTAAGAAATACCTCGTCAGATACCATGCTAACCAAGCAGACCAATTGGCCCTTGACAACAGCCTTCTATGGTGCATGGGGTGCCAACTATTTCAATGCAAATAGGTGTTTGAAAAGTGGCTTTTCTATAGATGTTACAGCTGTAAAATAAAAATGCCATCTAAATATCTAGTATAAAGGCCCTAGGAATTATTGCAGACACTTTTAAAAATGAACTTCTTTTCCCAGAAGGACATAACTATATTGGCAAAAATGGGGGCACATGCTACCCCATTTCTATTTCTTTACCAATGTAATGCATTGTCCTTCAAAATGTCTATTAGTTCTATTTTAAAATTGAACTATTTAAATGCTCAATTTATTGTTCAAACATAAAATGATGGTATGAAAATGTATAGTTATTAAGAAATTTCATGCATATTCATTCACATTTGCAATTAAATTTAATTCTGTAAAATCAATTTAAATCTGTATGTTTTTTAAATGGTGAATTAGTTTAAAAGGTTATTTTTAATTGGTTTGGTTCAAGTTGCATGACAGGTTTTTAGAGTGTTTAAAAAGAGAACTTTGGGGATGTCTTTTAGTTATGAAGAAGTTTCATAGTGAAATTAGAGAACAAAAGCAATTAACTTTATTTTAAGTCATTAAAGTTTGAGTTTTTGCACAAGTGTTCTGGTCTTGCTGGTAATAAACATTGTGAGAGGTATAATCATGGTGAGTTTGATGAAAAATCATATAACTTATGACATATCTTTATGCTGGGATTTAGACACTGGTGAAATTGATAGAGCCACCTCAGAATCAAACCCAAGAGAAATTAAAGACTAAAATGCAAAACTTTGCTGATTAATTATCAATGCCACAGGAGAACTTAATTATTAATATGCTAATTACTGACACAGTCATTTAAGACTGACTGTACACATACTTAAAAGATGTCTGAATGTCTTTGGCTTTACTTAGTCATGTAACTATATGTGAAAGGCATTAATTGTGTTTGTAAATACATCTCAGATGCATGTAGTTGCATGACCTGAGTAGAACATGGTGGGTTAGGTTACATACATACTTAATAACACATACTGTCATAAACACAAAGTTATAATATATGAGAACTCAATAATTAGAACAAAAATAGTGTGTACATCATACCTATATATGTGCATTCTGCATTAAGTATCATCAATGTCATGTTTTACATAATGCATACACATTATATTGGGCTTCTATAGCACAACGTAATGACACATTTCTTGCAATAAACAGAGTTATGATGATAATGATGTGCATTAACTGTGATATTCCTGAGTGACAAATGGCATTTTGGCATTTTGAACCACTATGTAAAATAATCTATTAATTGACTTTGAACCTTGCATCAGCTGTTTTTGGTCTTTATGATCACTGCACATACACAGGGAAAGTTACCTGATATGTTGAATTTATTAACTCTGTGGTATCCAGAGTGCTATCCAAATTACTGACAGCACTGTACCACCTAGGCTAAACTTTTCCCTTTTTTTATTCGTCAGTGAATCATGTTTGCAAACTGCCAAGCAGACAGCAAATGCAAAAGGCACTAGAAAACAAATGACTGAGAATAAAAACTAACAGAAAAATGAATTCAATTAATGGGTTTTCCTAGCAATACATAGAATAATAAGAGCATTCAAGTGATACATTTAACCTTCTCACATATCCTTGCACCATCAGAAATGCAATATGTGGTACACATTATCAGTCATGTAGTAGATGCCAATATTTGTAAAAGTGGATAGACAACAGCTTATATGCTGTTAGCAATTCTGAGAATAGTAAAGTTTTACACAGAAACACAGCAATCTAACAAAATCTATGTATGTTCTGTGTACCAGCACCTGGCTTGTTTGTACTACAGAAGGCAGCCTTAATTAATATTTTTACTTTTTTCTTAAGAAGTAAACCAGGTTTTTGTGCTGCCATGCAAAGAGCAAATGCAAAAAGCATTAATTTACAGAGACAAAACACTGAAAGGAAAACATAACTGAAGCATGGACTACACCTAGCAATAACTAGAGAACGAAACATATTACAGTCACAATGTCATCCTTCTCACATTTCCTTGACACATCAACAATTTAATTCCTGGCAGAAATGATCAGAACTGTTGATTATGCCAAATGATATGAATGTGCACAAATAACAGCTCACATGTTTTTACCAATATTGAGAATCAGTTGAATTTTAAGCAAAACAATGATATCACAAAATGTGTGTAAATGTGAATTCAGACAGCACTTTGTACAATTAGCAGTTAACTGGATTCCAACCCTGCATCAGATGATTCTTTTTCTCTCTAGAGTAACTGCACTTACTCTTCATGCCACAGCAAAAGTTACCTAATGGCTGCATTTTCTTCACTGAGTACTATGTAGAATGTTAATGGTCACAAACCATTACAAGGCTTGTTTGCACTATAACAAGCAGCCTAAATTAAAATGTTCACTTTTTCCTTACGAAGTAAATTGTAATTAAATGCTACAGACTGCTGTCAGTCCACATTGTGCAATGCAAATGATGAACGGGAAAAAAAATAAAGGTCCTGAAATAGGGGGTACATAATAAAACAAGTAGTTAAATATATAGTGTTGAAATCTCCTTAACTTTGTGTTTCATCATGGACATATTCCTATTAAACATCATTATGTTCACGCAAATAACACCCTCTGTAAATTAGAACCCAAGAACACCAGGGAATTTACAAGACACAGTTCAGATTCTAAACAGTATGTTCCACACACAAAGTATACTGTGAAGATAGAGGTAATCTATACTCAGTATGTGACATATTTTTATTGATATAACAGGTGAAACAGCAACAAATCTTGACCTTCATCCTGTTTACTTTGCAGTTAGATGAGTAGATGGCTGTGATACTAGGAACAGGGAAGATAAATCTTTCCTCACACAATATAAAAATGTGAGCACAGCACCTCTTTGCTTCTCATCGTTTTGTGAACATCATTCTCATATCTATATTTCCCTTACACAATTGCTATGAACTTTGCCTTGCAGTTAATATATGTTTCAGTTGTTAATGTACTTCCTTAGAATTGCATACACAGTGATAGAAACTATTTCCAAAAACAAGTCATATCAGTCTTAGGGATGTCCAAAGTCAGTCAGTGTTAGTCCCAGTATTTCTTGTAAGTTTCTTATCCATGAATTACCCTGTTTGATGCTGCAGTCAGACTAATCATTCACACCTGCATGCACTTAGAAGGTAACACTTTTTAGTGCTTGGTCTTGTAGAAGCAGGGCATGTA
The DNA here is from genome assembly GCF_019279795.1 of Protopterus annectens. Lineage (NCBI taxonomy): Eukaryota > Metazoa > Chordata > Ceratodontiformes > Protopteridae > Protopterus > Protopterus annectens. The sequence goes on along the minus strand of NC_056733.1, from coordinate 1,672,746,039 downwards.
CATCAGTCATGTAGGTCCTTATACCATGTTTATATTTCTTGCACTAAGTGCAGATTGTGGAATTTATGAATTCCAGTGAATTTACACCTCATTTGTATATTCACAGAGCTGAAAGTGATGAATTTGCACTGCATAAAAGTAATTGCATAGCAAAATAATTTGCATCATAGTAGGGGAGACCGTTAGGATCCAGAGCTCTTGATACTGCTATTTAGGGCTACTTGCTTTGCAGATTGTTTTCTACTTTCACAACTGACTTGCTGCAAAAGAGAGGCTGCCATTATGAATACATGTATGTGTTTGAACTTAGGTTATGGTTTGCATTTCAAAATGCAAGTGTTGCTGTACTGTATGCATTATTTTCAGTAGCTGTTGGCGTGGAATGTATACCATATTTATTTCTTAAGTATGCAGTATTCTTCTACAGAATGGTAACAGTCTAATGGGAATTTTCAATCTTGATAGTTGACCACATGTTTCAGAAGACATTTGTATTAATTATTACCAAGGTTATGGGTTCTAGTATTAGTCGCAATGGCAATTTTGTCAAGGCTCAGATATGTACCAGACTGACCTCCACTGAAGTGGATATCAGACAAAATGTTTTAACCATTTTTCCTTGGCAAGTGTAATTTTTTTAATGTTGCAATGCATTACAGATTGACGGAAAAGCTATTTCTGCTATGGATTTTTAATCACATTTTTTTTTTGTTTTTCAATTGGGGGAAACAATATTAAGCTGCATGTACTGACAGATTTATTTTTTCATGCATTTTGTGTATCATTGACAGATAATTTCATTTCTTTTTGTATTTAACCATCTTTTGTTTTTATACTTATCTCTTTTTTCCTATTATATTTCATTTCATACTGGACTATGGTTACCAAGACATCTGCACCCTGTAAACCACTATACTTGAATGCAGAGAATGATGTGATAATTTAAGCCCTACAACGCCATAGGTCATTCCTCTTAGAGACAGGCAGGGGTGACAAGTCCTTCTGTGACCATATCCAGGAGCAGGAATTGAATGATGTGAATGAGGTGGGAGACAATGGAGGCATATATTCCAAAATAAGACATAGGGCTAGTGACATGATTACAACCCAGACATGGAATGCCATGTGATTGTAGTCCTAGATGCAGTCATGATGACAGCTTGTCCAGCAGACATAAGTCACAGTCAGGTAGCATCCCAAATTCTAGCTAGGGCCATGGAACTTAGACTGCAGCATCCGGCAGAGGTAGTTCTCTAGGCCAGGGCCAATGGCATTGAACTTACTAGTCTACCAGCATGGCTCACACCCTGCCTTAGATGTCAAGACAGGATGATTTCACAATGCTTGATTGTGTTTGTGCAGGCACAAATATTCAAAAAATACTTACCCATACCAACACACACACACACACACACACACACACACACACACACACACACACACACACACACACACACACACACACACACACACACACACACACACACACACCTACTTATCAAAGCAGTACTGTTGACTGGTAAACATACCTTGCTCCAGGTCCTGGAAATTGGACACACAGGGAATACAATTTTGTTTTACTTGCACACACTCACTTCTTTGGTGTCAGGTTCACCCTTCTGTTCCCCCTCCCCCATCCTGTACCAGTGAGGATGAATGTGCCTTCCCTTTTACACATTTCTTTGTTAATTTGGGTTGCAGATATGCCTGATGCACAGAGTAGCTAGCTAATGCTTGTTTACTCAGATCCTTCCTTCGGTGAAACTGTATTGCAAAATAAATTATTTTATTCATAGAGTGTAATAATTTGTGAATAATTGCTTCTGTAATTGTTGACCTTCACTATTTTTGAATTACTGTTGTTATTCATGCAGTCAAAGTATATTATTAAGTCTTGGTGACTGTTAAACTTGTGCAAATGATGCTACCCTTGACCTCTTCATTGATTTATATGTAGAGGTCAAATAAAAAGCTTAATGGACATTAGTGGGCAAAATCCATAGCTGTGTATTGCTAGCATCAGTCATAAAGTATTATAGACATTACTGTACATTTGGGACGTGTATTAATATAGGTAAATATGAAAATTTGCATAACAGTGTAATTGTGTATAACAGTGTATTGTTTCATCTATACAGATTTTGGACTTACCCTGGAAATAATGCAGATTTGAGAACTCTGCTTGGGGGGTTGCCATTGTCTGATGCTAAACAAATACAACCATCATGCATTTTATCAAGCATCATTTTAAATATTGGTATGTCCTAAGGTTGATATTCTTCCTTTTAGGTATTCTTTGTGTGTGCAGTCCTTTACCTCTTTCTTTTGTTCATTTAAATAATGTTTTATTAAACAGAGGAATATATTTTGTACAAGTCTGTGGCAATATGTCTGCATTTACTTACAATTTGATTTTCCTTTAGCAAGACTACCTTTAGTAGTGTTTCTTCCTTTTTGCTTAGCCAAAGAGATGGTGTATTATGTACACTTACATCTGCTAGTAGTATCTACATCTGGTGGTTCTCTCTCCAACTCCTCATCTGTTTTATTTTTGGAGATGCTAGCCCTGTCTGTTGTACTGGAAATTGTTGTCATGCCCCTAGTTGTCCTTTTGAATCTGTCTTCTGAAACTGATGTTGTGCAACATGGAACAAGCTTAAGTATTTCGTCTGAGGTTGCTGGGTCATACTGCAGCACACCAGCCTGAGGTGTCTAGACACTGGAACCTTGATTTAAATAAGACAAATATACATTTTATGGCATTTCTAGTTTAAGTATGGGCATTGTTGCATTCTTTTTCAGTGGGGATGTGGGTTTCTCATGGGTGTCATGAGCTACTGTTCCAAAGCATAACCTTCATCACTCACTAGATGCCCTTGTGGAAAGTCACCCTTAGCAAACCTCATGTATAGCTCACAGCTATGCCATATGTGTGAGTCATGAAAACTGCCTGAATTACCTGCAGAAACCTTGTAGATGATCCCTTGGGCATTACAGACAACCTGACAGTTTCTAGAGTGGTATATTTTTCTACTGATATACATCCTTCCCTGTTCCACCCAGGTGGGGCTTTTATTTCTTAGTGTGTGCAGTCTATGATCCCTAAACTTCAGGGAAGTGTGCTATTAGATAAAATTACTGTATAGTTCTTGCTCTCTCCTGTGGGGTTCATGGAAGACAGATATTCTCCCTTGCATGTTTTAGAATTACATTTGGAAACTGATGCAATATTCTGGAAGCTGAGGCTTATGATACCCCTAATATATCCCAGGTGTGTCTCTGAAATGTACCTGTAGATAATATATGTAATGTGACTCAAACCTTTGTTTTTACTGGGATAGGTTCTCCACGATTTCTCTGGGGCCTCAGGTGAGGGTGATAAGGGGTGCATATTTGCACTAATGCTTCCCTGCCTACCTGTATCACTCTTCAATTTCTGTGTCGTGAAGTCCATGATAAGTCAAACTGGGTCTAACCACCCTCCTTTTTGTTGTTTGTGGTCTAACAGCAGTAGCTGCACCTTGAATAAAAGCCTGTTGCACATATAGGTTAATGATGGTAGCAGCAACTGCTAATATACTATTTTTTCCAAGGGCAATTGTGGCTGAAATCCAAAGAGTTAGGGATTTCAGGGCAAATGGCTGAGTGTACGTGATTGCTTCATAGCTTCCTGAATAGCTCCACCATGTTGGATTGATAAATTAGAATATAATTTGGCTACTTATGCTGTTATTAACATACTCTGCTGTATACCTTTGTTTTTGCAGCTCTGCACTTAGTTTAGAGCCATTTAATGAATACCATGTAGCAAGCTATTATGAGTACATGATAGCTGAACTTTGTGTAGCTGTGAACGAATCTGGCCCTCTTCCCCCCATACCTGGTCTGATTTCATTCATTAACCATGCATGTCCACTGTTATATGGATGAAAGTTATACTTAACCTCAGAAATAATTGTGAAAAATAAGGTTATCTTTTGATGTCTATCACTTGCATTACATTTAAATGTTTGATTATAATATAATGGATTATGGTCAGGGTTCTTATCATTATCAAGCTGTAATTTATTTAAGAAATGGATTTTAAGTCATTCATCTGGAGTGTAGAGAAATATTATCATTGGTCTTTGTAGTACATGGAAATGCAAAAAGTGTAGCCATGCTGTAGTACATTTAGTGCTGTCATATCACTTTTTGTAGTACATGAAGCTTTAGCAGCTCACATGTACCCTCTTCCAGAGGGAAATAAAGAAAGAAAGAAAGAAAGAAAGAAAGAAAGAAAGAAAGAAAGAAAGAAAGACACATTGCTGCCTGACAGGCAGTGGCAGTGATTGAAACCTAACAGTGCAAAATATTATAACGTTTAAAGCTGTCTTAGCTTTCCAAGGCTGTTCTCTGGTGACCACTGTCTATGCTTTAGTGTGCAACTACAACAGTAATGAAATGTGCTTAAGTAACTTTGCCAAGCTCCTTTTTTATATAAGAAATGATTTTAGCAAATGTGTTCTTTTCTTATTACAGAGAATAATTGTACTGTCCATGTACTACATTGCTTTCTGAATTCCAGTATGTAAATTGCTCTTTCAGAGCTTATTGTGATGTACTTTAGCTACACAACAGTTAAAGCTATGTTCCCTATGTTATTTTGCTAGCCCAGATTCTTAGACACAAAGTAACAGCCAGAGACTGTAATGAATGGTGGAAACTAAAGAGATAAAATAAATATTCTGCATATTAGACATGATTATTTTACAGTT
>NC_056733.1:1672731282-1672736282 GCF_019279795.1 Protopterus annectens | reverse complement strand
ACCCGTAATCATAATGCTCTGTTTTCCATTCTACAACCAATTTCTAATGTAACTGTTGTTTTTATAATCACTTAAACACTTCATAACAACCACATGTGGTAGGTTGATAAAAACCTTGAATAAATAAAAAAAAGCACCATGAGAAATATCCAGATCAAAAACTTCTGTTATATAGTCATAACAATCAATTAAGTTGCTTAGTGCTGATTTTCATTTAGAGAAATCAAGTTGATGAATAACCAGTGTATCTATACCTTTCTTGGAATTAGTCTTAAAGACCATTAAGCATTTCTCAAAACACTTTTCAGTTAGTGAAGTTAAACTGATTGGCCTGCAGTTTTGCAACTGGTCTCTCATTCCTTTTTATAAATAGATTATATTAAACACATTATATTTGCCAAGATTCAGAGACCTTACCCTCTTCAATAGGATCATAGGATCATAGGAGATTACTAGGCTAAATGGCTCTAGGGCCCTTACAAGCCTAGCCAAGACTTTATCCCCAAAAAAGAAACCTAAATTAGTACCTGTCACCTCTGTCAATGAGGGACATAGGTGGAACCCTGGGCCAGATTTGTGGTTGCCTGTCCAGTCATCAAGGTTGCTCCTGAAGAGGGTCAGCGACGTACTTTGCTTGACGTGTATGCGGAGTCTATTCCAGAGACGGGGCAGCCTCTGGGAGACAAACCTGTCTCTCCAGCAGGTTTTGTTAATGTTGCATATTAGATTTAAGCCTTTCAATCAGGTACTAAGCGAGGAGTTATACTTACAGATATGGAGCATCTCTAATAGAGCAGGGTCTGAGAATGCCTTGTCGGCAAGACACAGATCACCTCTGAGCAATCTGTATGATACAGAGTAGAGTGATAGTGATTTGAGCCTGCCCATAAAGGACAGGTGTTGGAGGCCATGGATTCTCTTTATGAGGTAGTTTTGTGGCCTTTCCTGTTGGTGCTTGTGTTTGGAGAGGTACATACCAAATGGGGTGTTGTACTCAATTATTGGCTTAATGAGGGAAGAGTACAAAGAGATAATAACCTCCTTTTTTTCTGGATGCAATCCCTTTACTTATGAGATGAACCAATTAAAAGGCTTTTCTGACCACTGCTGCTACATGATGGTCAAATGTGAGATTGTTGTCAACTTGTGTACCCAGGTCTGTCACAAATAGTTGTGTGCTTAGGGGGTTGCCACTAATGTGGTAAACAGTAGGGGTCATGTTTTTGCCAAATGGTATGATAATACATTTGTTTTTGCATTTAGCTTAAGGCCATGAATTTGGCTTTTATTTTTTAAATATTAAAGTTAAACTAGGCGTAAGTGTACTTTTCATAGTAAGTAACAGATTGGCTGGAATCAGGTCCAGTACCATGAATGTTGTATCTTTTAATTTTGAAAAGGCAACTAATATGACAAATTCAGATACAGTTGGACAAGAACCTGTCACTAAATTGCATTAAAAATAACCCCGGGGAGTCAAGCCAATGTAAGTGTAAAAAATATTAAATTTATTAGCTTTCCTACTAGCATTTCTAGTGGCATCATTATTTTTAATAGTATAAACTGTCTCTCTTGAATCAGTTATTTATATTTTTTTTCTTGTTCTTAAAATTGCAGATCAACTTACTTTCATAACAAGCCTCAATATCCTTAATTTAATTTTTTTTTTAATCCTAATTATCTTCTTATTGATGTCAGTTGGAAATCCATAAATGTTTTACAACTTCTCTTTTTTAGTTGTTTTATTAAGGACTTATTCCAACAGTAAGGAAATGTTATTCTCTATTCTTACTGAGGAATAAACACAGGCCTACAGTACTTTTTAATAATTTGATATCTGTAGCAACTGTCTAAACTCTGTGCCTGGGTTAATCAGGAAATCTTCATTAACTGCAAAGGTAAATTTTGTATGGCACCTTTATCACAATCTTACTTCCATGACTGTGATATGAAATGGGTTGCTGTGTTTAATACGTGTCTATATTACTATATCAAAAGATATTTCCATCAAAAACCTCTCCATCGACACTAAACTGTCTAAATTCACTTCCGTGAATCATGGAATTTTTCCCAGGTTAAGGAAGTAATTGGCCAACTCCACAACTTTGCCCTTTTCCCCATTGTAGTGCGATCTCTGAGTTGGTAAATATAGTTGGGGGTGATTGGGGGTGCAGCCTCCCACATTGGGGGGGGGTCTTGGGTGGGTTTAATTTAGCGCAGTGTGTGTTCTTTTGTGCTATGGGGCAATTGTTTCATTGTCCTGGGAATAATTCCCCATTTCAAAGAAGTGAATTTTGATGGTTTGGTGTTGATGGAGAGGTGTTCTATGGAAATATCTTTTGACGAAATAATATAGACCTGTTTAATACATAAGATACAGAACAGTGGTCAGGTGTACCCAGTGAAGATAGTAACATTAATAAAGCTACCTTTCTGAATACATTAGTGATAATAAGATCCAGTGTGCTATTTCTTCTAGTATTAAACTTAACTAGTTGAGTCATCTCATGAAAATGCAAAATATTAATAAAATTCTTGTGACGATATGAGATATCACTTAGTATATTCCAATCAATTCTGGGTTAGTTAAAATCCCCAGTAAGTTATATTTCACCCTTTTGCCCATATAGTTGTTTAGATTCCTTAAATATTGCCAATGGAACTACACTCCATACTGGGGGAGTGGTATGTAAGAATTATATAAAAGTTTGTAGAAGTGTCATTAGGAATTCGAACATACCTGTTCAGACTTGATGAAACAAGATGTTATAGATTTATGTACCTAGAGTACAGTACCACCACCCCTAAAATGTTCATGTATGTATTAATACTAAACAAAGTCCCATAACAAATAACATGAAGAACTGCAGGACTCTGTATGGCAATGATTTTATACTGATACATTTCTGCAAATTTATTTCCCAGGCTTCTAGTGTTACAAAGGAAACAGTTAACAGGTTCCCTGCATTTTTCACAAATTGCCTTGTACTTTACACTTTTTTTTTCAGAAATGTTTCCAGCTGTGAAGTAATTTTGTTGGCCATAACATTTGATCTATACTCATTTAGATGAGTGTTATCCATGAAAACAGCCTTTGATCACAACAACTTTCTTGACAGTGTTTAATTAAGTAAATATTGTACACCGCAGACAATTCCCTTAAGCAGTTATTAAATACGTGAACATTTGTACACATGTAGTCATTCAAAGAGGGTGACGGAATGATCTCACTCAATATAAACTGTCGTACTTCCGCTTGACTAAGCATGTTGAATGTATCAAGTAGTGTTAACTCAGGTAAAACAGAAATATTGTAAGAAGTCTTATCCTGTTTGGAAAGCTCATTTTCTACACACCTTAAAAAGAATCAGTAAAGAATAAAACTTGTGTTACCTTCATTTACATTTGTTGTCCCAATATCCCCTTGCCAGTAATATTTAAAGGACGTTTACCATCGTCTGTTTTAGTACTTTTTTTTTTAAATCATTTTAGATACATTCTTGTCATGTAAAAGAAGTTTCTTTACAGTTCAGATTGTCTCTATGACAGGGCCTGTACAATCCCAATCCTGGTCTGCTACCCCCAGACCTTTAATAACTGAATGAGTTTCATTTATTATAGTAACTTCTGGGTGTAACCAAGCATGGTATTCTTCAGATATCAATGAGACTCCTCCCTACAGATTGCTACCTATTTTATTAATATAATTATCAGCCTCTTTACCTAATGTTAAAGAAATACTTCTTCCACTTTTGTTGTGGCAATCCCAAAAGAGTCCGTCCACAGAATCATTCCTTATTATTATATCGTGACCAATGATGCTTGACTTATTCTTTTTTGAGGTATTTAATTTAGAATCCTTCTTCTTCTTCTTCTTTCAGTTAACATATCTGTAGTACTTTATCATGATGTTACTCTGATTTTTTTTTTTTTAATTGTAGGCATTGCTACATTCTTTGTAAATAATTTCCCCACAAGGGGCGATCCACCTTGGACCCCGGGAACTATCATCCCGTCAGTTTGACGAACCTGATCTGCAAAGCCATGGAATGCATTATTATGGAACTTATAAAGAAAGACATTGGCAACCTTCAAACACTAGACCCCACCCAGTTTGGTTTCATAAACAGCCGATCTTGTCTCCTCAACCTGATTGACTTCTTTGAATCAATCTCCAGAGCCGTGGACGAGGGTAAGGCGATCCACACATCCTATCTGGACCTTACCATGGCCTTTAACACCATCCCCCACTCTGGAATCATGGATAAACTTACTAAGCTGGGCATTAATCCCTACGTCACTCAATGGTTTGCTAACTGGCTTACTGACAGAACCCACACTGTAAAAGTAGCCAACTCAAAATCCAGCTCCAGACAAGTGACAAGTGGAGTACCTCAGGGTTCAGTCCTGGGGCCGCTCTTGTTTGGCATCTACTTCTCTGACATACAGGCCAGCACTAAAGGACTCTGGCTAACAAAGTTCGCAGATGACTGCAAACTGGGAGCCATTATTGAATCCCAAAATGAAGTGGATATTCTAAAAAAGGGCCTTACAGAAACAGATGTTTGGTGCCAGAGCCAATGCTGAATGCCAAGAAATGTATAGTTATCCCCTTTGGGAAAAACCATGTACCCATGAATTACCAAATACGTGGCAGTACACTAAACACCAAAAGTGTGATAAGGGACTTAGGGACACAGGTGGACAGTGGTCTCACCTTCGATAACCACATAACCACAACAGTCAAGAAATCCTTCTATGTAGCACACCTCATCACTAAGAGCTTTTCATCCAGAAAAAAGGAGGTCATTGTCCCACTGTACTCATCCCTCATTAGACCCATTATAGAGTACAACACCCCTTTTGGTATGTACCTCACAAGACAGCTGCAACAACTGGAAAGGCTACAGAAATACCTCACTAAAAGCATCTCAGGCCTAAAGCAGATGCCCTATGCTGACCATCTAAAAGAACTCCAGCTATAATCTGTTGCATATCGC
>NC_056733.1:1672718782-1672726282 GCF_019279795.1 Protopterus annectens | reverse complement strand
CAGAGGTCCCAGAACCAAACCATGGAGGACTCCACTGATGATTGTCTTCTTTGTGGAGCTAGCTTCCTCTATTTTGATCTGGCAATACAGTGGATGACATAATTTTTTTTTCCATTTCATTTAGATTTTCTACAATGCATGAGTAAGGGATTGTGTCTAAAGCCTTGGAGAGTTTCAGGTATGTGGTGTGAACCATTTTGCGTCCATTCATTGCCTTGGTGACCTTCACAAGAAGGCCACCAGGCTAAGCATGACCTACTCTTGATGAATACAAACAGAGATGGTTCCAGTGTTTGGAGGTTCCCCATGCTCTTATTTATTAGTTTCATGATAATTATTTCCATGGCTTTGCATATGAGGCTGGTCAGATTTATGGGTATACAACTGCCTGGGTCTGTTGCAGGTCCTACCTTATGCAGGGGAATGACTGTAGCTGTCCGTCGTTCACTTGTACAAAGCCTGTATGAAGGCTGAGGTTTAGTAGTGTTTTTTAGGGGGGGGGGCTTAAAGCATGCTTCCTTCTATTTAAGATGAATCTAGGGATGCTGTTAGGAACAACAGATGAAGTATTTTTTGCTTTTCATAAAGCTTTCTGGATTTTACCTTGTGTGATAGTAGGAAGCAAGTTTGTTTCAACTATGCCTTGTGGGCTAGATGGATGGGAGAGAGTGCTAAAGTTTCATCTGAATTTTTCAGCCAGTAGGTTAGCTAAATTATCAGCCTCAGATAATTAACGTATTTCATAATAATCTCAGTGCATTGCTGCATTGTGCTTCTGGGATTTCGAACATAAGTAAAAATAGCCTTTGTGACTGTTTTTGTATTTTTTGGCTATTTTAACCTTAAACTTAGCTTTGGTAGATTATACCTCAGCTCCAGAGTTATTCGTTTATTTCAGAGACAAGGGCTCTATCATTCTGGGAATTACTCATCTTCCTTTTGGTCTAAATGTTTTTCCTTTAAAGTAAAGCTTGGTGATATTATGGTTCCACCAAGGGGGGTTGTTTTTGTGGTTAGCGCTGTTCAGGCTATATCTGCATCTACGCAGCTGTTTACATGCTGGTAAAGTGTGCTGGTGTACATTTCTACATATTCAGTGTAGTTAACTTGCTTTGGTGGAGATTAAAAGTTTGCCAATGTATCACTTAAGATTAGTTAGTCTGTTTTAGAAAATTTCTAATGGTACAGTAGGGAGGTGAGGTGTCAGGTTTAATTTTTATTTTGAAGGAGATATCTTTATGGTCAAGCTTAACAAGTGGTGAGAATATGCAATGGATTCTGCTAGATGTCCCCATATTAGTAACACAATGAAATATGTTGCTCCATCTAGTTGGTACTCTGGCTAAATGTTCCAGAGCATTTATATTTACAAAGTCCAGGAATCTCTGTGCTTATTCAGTAGTGATAGTGTAGGTCTCCCAGTCTATAGGTGGACAGATTAGATCACCTTGGAAAATGGTATTGGGGTAAATACTGAGCAACTGTTGTTCCTGAGTTACATAGCTTGCTAGTATATGGTGCCAGCCTTAATGGGAGTCTCTCCTGAATGAAGACTGAGACAGCTCCACCTTTTTTTCCCTGCTGTACAGCAGCTGGTCTAAACATGTGGAAGGCATTATATCCCTGCACAGACAGAGTGCTCTCTTCTGTTTTAAACTATCTATCATCACAACACAAACAGCTACATCCACCAGGGTGACGGTAAAGAGGGCTTGTAGGGAGTAGAGTTTCTTGTTTAGTCTCATAGCATTGATCACTAATTCCTTCATATTTTCCTTTGCTTCCTTTTCTAGCCTGGTAGGTTTATCAGGAAGTTTCAATGTGAAACAGACCTAGCGTGCTCTGAATTATTGCATATCTGCACATCTACGTGATATAAGATGTAAAAAAGCAAATGATGCTTTATTAGTCACATAGAGACACACCATAGATAGTTTTACTTTTACAGTAATTGATTTTGTGGTTCAGGGAACCATGGCTTCTGATCAATTCATACAGGAAATATTAAGTAGAAAAGAGAAAAGATGGATTATACTGACAGGTGCTCTCTTTGAACCTGGGCTGAATGAGCAATATTGACATGTATAGGATTTTTCACTCCACTACATCTTGTCTTATCAATCATTCAGATAAATCCACTTTTTTGAGAAAATTTATATTTGCATATGTATATCTATATCAACAACATAGGAGACCAGTTGGTATAATGGTTAATGCCTTTGCCACCCCTGCACAAAGTACAATATTCAGTTCTGACCTCTGACCAATCCCTGTTTGGAGTTTGCATGTTCTCCCTATATCTCTGTGGGGTTCTTCCCACCTCCGAAAAGCATGTTGAGTTTTTTCATCTCAAAACTCACCAAAAAAGGGAACTGTGGGTAGCAGCACAAACTCTACATGGTGTCATATAATGGGTGCCATGGCAGGGCTAGCCATTCAACAGAGCAAAATCTGGCTCTACGTGATTTGGTCATGTTGACTAATGTCACCAAAATGGGAATGGGTAGTTACCAGTGATAAGTGGGTTGAGGATCTAACCTATGCCAGGGATGCAGGACCCATACTAATGGCGGGAGGGGTTTATGTGCTCCTACTGGCTAATGTCTGCCTGCCTTAAATTCCAGCAGCACTGGCTGGATAGTGTTTAGTTGCCCAGCCTGGGTTTCCTGGTATAGCTCTGTTGAGCAAAAGCTGGATGTAAAACCAATCAATCTGCCTAACATGAACTGAGAATTGCTACACTTAATGAAGGTTCACTGACAGGATGAAGCTTGAAAGTGGATGACATAATGATAAGGAGGAGGCTGGACATTCTTTGTATGCAAAAGACAAGATGGAAGGGCAGCAAATGATCCAGAGTCTACTACTCAGATGGCGGACAGGCTAGAAATGGTGTGGGAATTGTGAGATAGAGGCTTCAGAAAGCAGTGAGGGGATTTCATCAGAATAATGACAGACTCATGGCAATGAGACTCCAGTGTAATGATATGGAAATACTCATAATCTCAGCCTAAGTCCCACAGCAGGTTTGTGATAGTGAGGAAAAGAGTGCATGCACACAGCAGTTGCAGGACATACTAGATAAAGCAGGACAACATGAACTGGTGTTGATAATGGTTAACTTGAATGCACATATCGGGACAGACAGAACAGGGTATGAGGACTGCCAGGGTCCACCTGGATGGGGAACAGGAACATAGGATCATAGGATCATAGGAGGTTACTAGTCTAATGGCCCTGGGGCTCTTACAAGCCTTGCCAAGAGTTTATTCCCAAAAAGAAACCTCAGTCAGCACCTGTCGCCCCAGTCAGTGAAGGACACAGGTGGAAAGCCTGGGACAAATGTGTGATCTCCCATCCACTCATCAAGGTTGTACTTGAAGAGGGTCAGCAAAGTGCTCTATTTGACGTGTATGGGAAGTCTATTCCAGAGACGAGGGAGCCTCTGGGAGACAAATCTGTTTTTGTTCATGTCACATATTAGATTCAGGCCTTTTGAGTGGGTAGTGCATCAGGAGTTAGACTTATGGATATGGAGCATCTGTAGTAGGGCAGGGTCCAAGATTGCCTAGTAGGCAAGACACAGATCACCCCTGAGCAATCTGTATGATACCAAGTAGAGTGATAGTTATTTCAGCCTGTCTGCATTGGACAGCTGTTGGAGGCCATGGATTCTCTTTGTGTGGTATTTCAGTGGCCTTTCCAGTTGGTGCAGCTGTTAGGAGAGATACATCCCAAATGAGATGTTATACTCAATTATTGGTCTAATGAGGGAGGAGTATAGAGAGGTAATAACCTCATTTTTTCTGGATGCAATCCCCTTTACTTATGAGATGAACTAAGTAAAAGGCTTTTCTGATCACTAATGCTATATGATGGTCGAATGTAAAATTGCTAACAACCTGAGTGCCTAGGTCTCTCACTAATGAAACTACTACATCACACCCCCTACAACCTATCCATACTAATACAACTAACATACAAAACCCACTGCCATCTACCCATGCTAATAAAACTAGCACATCAACCCCCCCCCCACCTATTCATACTAATAAAACTAACACATCAAACCCAGCACACCTATCTATACTAAGAAAACTAGCACATCGAACCCTCTACCACAGATTGTGACAACAAGTGGTTTATGCTGTGGGCTGACTGTTTCACTGAAGATGACTTTGCAATCATCTGAACAAAGAAAGAGAAGCCATTCTAGACTTCTGTCTAGCAAATGACTTGATATTAGCTAACACATGGTTCAGAAAGAGAGACAGTCACAAGATCACATACGAGAGTAGCCAACATAAAGCTCAGGTAGACTTCCTCCTAGTAAGGAAAAGGCACTGGGGTAGAACTGATGATTGCAAAGTCATCCTCAGTGAGACAGTCAGCCCAAGGCATAAACCACTGTTTGCCACAATCAGCTGTAATCAGTGATCAGAGAAGGCTCTAAGGTCAACAGAGACCAGGCTGAAGGTCTGGAAGTTGACAGGAGAGAAAATACAACAGTTCAAGGAATTACTCAGGACTCTAGCACCCCAAGAAGAGAAGGAAATAGGTGGAGTTGAAGAAGAACGGCAGCCCCTCAAAACACCATGTATTAGGACTGCAGAACAGATATGTGGCCAAGCCAGGTATAGAAATAAAATGCATAAAGAAAGCTGGTGGTGGAATGCAGAAATCCAGGAAGTGATCAAAAGAAAGAAGGAGTGCAGGAAGAAATGTGAGATAGAAAAGACTGACCAGGCTAGGAAGGAATACTGGTTGGCTAACAAAGAAGCTAAGAAAAGAGCTGAAGCAGCAAAAAATAGGGCATTGGAGGCACTCTACCAACTTCTGGAAAGTAATTCAATAGGTGGTACACAGAAACTATAACTGGTTGCAAGGCAAAGACACAAAGATAAAGAAGATAGTCAGACACCCTTCATAAGGGATGGCAGCAACAACCTGCTCACCCGTACACAAGACATCGAAGGCAGATGAAAGGAGTATTTCCAGCAGGTTCTGAATGAAGAAAATCCCACAAAAGCTGTTCTGCCTCAGAAACAGCCTACAATGAGAGAAGAAGAGGAACCTACCTTAGAAGAAGTAAGAATAGCACTAAGATAAAGTCAGGGAAAGCAGCAGGCCTAGATGAGGCCACAGCAGAAATAATAAAGATGTTGGGTGAGATGGGGAGAAATGACTCCAGAGGTATTCAAAGCATCGTGTAGGGAAAGGCACATCCCAGATGAGTGAGAATAAGCATAATTGTGCAAGTGCACAAGAACAAAAGGGACATCCACACCTGTGGGCAGTACAGAGGCATCAATCTCCTAACTCCTATCACATTGCATGAAGTTCTGGAGAGGGCGATTAATAAATGGATACGCAGAGTAGTCAAACGTTATATGGGAGATGAGCAGTTTGGCTTCAGATCAGGTTGCAGCACAGCTGACCCAATGGTCGCAGTGAGACAGTTAGTTGAGAAGAACCTAGAGATGAGGAAAGAATCCAACTGAGCATTTCTAGACTTTGAGAAAGCATATGACAAGGTCCCAAGAAAGCTGATCTGGGCAGTACTGCAGTGGTTCAAAGTCCTAGAAACACTGGTAGAATTAGGACAGGCTATGAGGCTATGTGTAATGACCCAATGACTCAAGTATGAACAGTGGTCCGCCTCATGGAGGGGCTCCCAGTGCGAGTGGATGTACACCAGGGTTCAGCTCTGAGCCCACTGCTGTTCATACTGGTGATGGACTACATTAGCAAACAGATTGGAGGGGACAGATCAACAAAGTTACTGTATGCAGATGATGTGGCAGTACAGGCTGAGTCTGAGCAAGAACTTCAGCAAACGACAGAAGAATGGAATGCAAAACTGAAGGCACATGAGATGAAACTAAGCACAGATAAGACAGTGGTAATGGCAGTAAATTGGCAAAATAAGAAGTGGAGAGGGGAGATAGAAGGGAAGATAGTGGAACAAGTAAATAGCTCAAAGTATCTGGGTGGGGTGGTTATGAAAAAGGGAAGTCTGAATAAAGAGGTCAAAGCTAGGATCAGTGGGGTTACAGCCATCTGGCATAGAGTCTCAAGTGTAGTCTATGACAGAAGAATGCCAAACAAGCTGAAAAGTAAGATGTACAAGAAGTGGTGCTACCAGTATGATTGTATGGTACAGAAACCTGGGCAGTAAAGGCAGAGTAGATGACGAAGCTAGGAGTGACAGAAATTAAGTGCCTGAGGAGGGTGGTAGGATGCACACTGTGGGACAGATAAAGAAACGGGGAGAAAAGAGCAGTTGCCAAAGGAGCTCCAATTGCAGAAACAAATCAAAGAGAACAGATTACAGTGGTTCAAACACATGCAGAAAAGCAGAAGACAATCTGGTAAAGAAGACTTGGGATAGACAGGAAGAAGGTAAGAGGAAATGAGGATGTCCAGCAAAGAGGTGTCTAGATTGTGTGAAAGAAGGTCTGCGATAGTCAAGCATGAGTGTTTAAGAAGGCAGGACTGTGACAATGAATCGAGAGAGATGGTGACAATTAACACATACCCTGACCCCATCTAGAAAATGTGAAAAAGGAGGCTGCTGCTGCTGCTATGTATATCTATATCTGTATACATACACACACACACACACACACACACACACACACACATATATATATATATATATATATATATATATATATATATATATATATATATATAAACTCTCTCAACTAGGCATCAATCCATATGTTACCAGATGGCTAGCTAAATGGCTGACTGATAGAACCCATTTAGTCAAAATAGGGGAAGGCACGTCAAGCAGTAGACCCGTATCAAAGTGGGGTACTGACAGGGTTCGGTCTTGGCACCTCTGTTTTTTGGGATATCCTTTTCTGAGGTGCAAGCCAAAACCATTGGGCTATGGCTCACCAGGTTTGCAGATGACTGCAAGCTGGGAACTGTCATCAATTCCCCTAGTGATGTGGACATCCTACAAGAGGATCTCACCCAAAGAAATGACTGGTGCCAGAAACGTAACCTTAAGCTGAATATCAAAAAATACATCACCATCACCTTTGGGGAGAGTGATGACCCTACAAATTATCACATTAATAATATCCTAAGCATGCAACCAGTAGTCAGAGATTTGGGCACCCAGATTAATAGCAACCTGACTTTTGATCACCATGTTGCTTCCATTGTATGGAAAGCTTTCTACATGGTCCACCTTATAAGTGAGGGTATCTCATTCAGGGACAAGGAGGTCATAACATCCCTGTATTCTTCCCTTTTATGGCCCACTATTAAGTACAATGCCCCATTCAACATGTACCTCGCACATGCAGCAACTGGAGAGACCACAGATATTCCTCACCAGGAGAATCCAAGAGCTCAAAAATCTACCTTACACAGATAGGCTAAAAGCCCAATCCCTCTACTCATTTTCATGCAGACTGCTCAGAGGTGACCTCTGTCTGGCATACAAGGTGATCTCAAACTCCGTCTTGATGGGACCGCTGCATA
>NC_056733.1:1672708782-1672716282 GCF_019279795.1 Protopterus annectens | reverse complement strand
CTAAAATTGAAAGTCCAAGGAGAGAACCTGTGTTCTACTAAACAATGGGGAATTAAATCTGATATCATAGGATCACAAGATCATAGAAGGGAATAGGCTGTCATCCCAGAGGTCATTTCAAGCCTAGCCATTTCATCTCAATGTAATACCTTAACTACTCTAGTCAATACCCAGGATTGTATTTAGTAATGACTGCTCATGTCCAAGGTGGTTGTGTGTGCTATACCCAGTAAGAATTTACAGTTCCCCATCCACTCATCCAGATTCCTTTTGAACAGTGTCATAGAGGTGCTCTTCAAATTAATTGACAGTCTATTCAAAAGACGTGGCAGTCAGTGGGAGACAAATCTGTCCTTCCAGCGTGTCCTATTCAAGTTGCAGGCCATATTTCGGTCCCTGTAATGCGTAGCTCTAGTCCTGTTTGATTTTCCAGATGTGCAGCAAATTCATTAGGGTTGGGCTGAAGATTGCTCTGTAAACTAGGCATAAGTCTCCCCTAAGAAGTCTATATGATACTGAGTATAGTGACAGTAACTTTAGTCAGTCTGTGTAAGGCACGTGCTGGAGTCCCTTGATCTTCTTAATTAGAAACCTCTGAGGTCTCTCCAATTGCTGCAGGTGTTTTTCATGGTACATGCCGAAAGGGGCATTATACTCAGTTATGGGCCTGATTAGTGATGAGTATAGAGGGGTTATAACCTCCTTTGCTCTACAGGTGATGCCTTTGCTAATCAAGGGTACTACGTAGAAAGCCTTTCTTACATTAGACACATGGTGGTCAAAGTTAAGGTCACAGTCTACTTGTGATCCCAGATATCTTACCACTTTGTAGGTACATAAGGTATTGTTGTTAATTTGATAGTATGAAGGGACATTGTTTTTAACAAAGGGAATGATGATGCATTTCTTTGCATTTAGTTTGAGACAGTGACTAAGACACCAGTCATTGGTCTGTGTAAGACCCTCCTGAAGTATACTGCCATCATTTATGGATTCAATAATTACCCACGGTTTGCAGCCATCCAAAAACTTGGTCAGCCACAGCCCCTTAGCTTTGCCTGAACTTCTGAGAAGTATTTTCCAAACAGTCGGGGGGGTACAGCACTGATCCTTGTGGAACCCCACTGGTGACAGCTCTGTTGGGATGATGTGGAGTCACCAACTTTGATAGTGTGTGTCCAGTTTGTGAGCCAGTTGGCAACCCATCTTATAACAAAGGGGTTTACATTCAGTTTGCTAAGTTTATTGGTAATGCCTGAGTGTGGAATTGTGTCAAAGGGCTTTGCCAATTTGAGGAATGCTGTGTGCACAGATTTGCCCTTGTCAATGGCCCTGATCATATTTTCAAATAAATCCACCAGGATTAATAGGCAGGATCTGCTCTTGACAAAGCTGAATTGGGTCGGACCCAGGGTTTGTAGGTCAACTATGTCTTTATTTATGAGGTCCATGATGATTCATTCCACAGCTTTATAGATGAAGTTGGTTAGACTTATGGGTCTATAATTCCCAAGGTCTGTTACTAAGCCATCTTTTTGGAGGGGCATATATGTTGCTGTTTTCCATTTCACAGGAACAACCTGTGGTTAGGCTGTGATTGAACAGGGTACTTAATGGTGATGCTAGTTCATGTTTTAGTTTGTTTAGAAACACCAATAAGCAAATGGACCAACACTATGGTTAACCTTCACTGAAAAATGGTAGCACAAATTCAAGAAAAAACACTTCAGTGATAGGAAACGCTTAGGACCACAGAACTTTAAGATCTGTAATAGAAAAAGAAATCCACAAGTTGCAAAGCTTTCGGGCCAATGCCCTTCTTCAATGTGCAGTAAAATCATCCAGCCAACATCTCAACTTATATAATACAGGTGTAGAATGATGTGACACAGCCTTAATTAAAATCAATTATCTAACTTATAATTATACAGCATATTCAGTTAAAATCATTATAAAACAACAGTTTCTCATTTCAGGATTGACTGTTTCTTTTTTAAAACAAGTTTAATTCTTATAGCTGTATTAATACTGGAACAAAATCTGCTTGCAGTCTATGAATACATTCATACTCCACTAATTCTACTCTGTTATTTAAATCTCCACATCTTCTATTTTTATATACTAAGTTAATCACTCTGAACTGAAATTCATGTTCCAAATCTGCTTCTCCTATATGCTTGGCTTGTGCATTAGTACTAATATTTCTTCTTACCTCTGATCTATGCTCAATTATTCGATCTCTAAGTCTACATGTAGACTTTCCAATGCAGAAAGCAGAGCATTTTGAGCAAGTGGTAAGATATAAAATATTATAACTATCACATGTAGCAGAACATCTAAACGTATATTTTTCTTTAGTTACAGGGTGTATAAATTCATTACTTCTTTGTATTCCTTACAACATTCATAGTTATAACAAGAGAAGGTGCCAAGTTTTATGCAGTTCTTTATTTATTGGTGACTTCATGTCTTTATATCATAGAAATCCTTTGAGATTGAAAGTTTTCTTATGAGCAAAACTCGGTTTATCACCTGTCAACTGCTTGATCTCTGACATCGTAACTAAAATATTCCATTTTTTTGTAATAACTTGTTTAATTTCATCAGTCCTTATATTTAGTAATGTACTGTAATTGTACAGATTTATCCTGACAATTAATCGCTTGCGGTCAGTCTTTCTTATCTGAAAAATAAGGCCTACTATCGTTCTTTCTGTCATTTAATATATATTTCTTCAGATTTTCCAGTGAATTATTATTGTATCCTTTTTCTCTAAATTCATACATCATATCTTCTATCTGCTCAATACATTTAGCATCATATGTATTCCCCCTGCTAGCATGCATTAGCTGACTTTTCTCTGTACCATTAAATACATGGTCACCATTTATGTTGGCTTTATCTGTGTACCTATTTACTTGTACTTCTTTTTTAAATATAGAAGTCCTAACAGTATTGTTAGCTAGTTTAACATCTAAATAATTTCTTTCATTATAAGAAAAATGTAAAGTAAATTTCAGAAACTGGGTAGTCTCATTCAGATATTCAACAAATGATACTAATTCAGAAAATTCCCCTTTCCATATCATAAAAACATTGTCCACAAAACACTTACAAAAAGTCCATTTGTCTGCAAAAATTGATGGACATTTATATACAAATGACTCCTCCCAAGAACCTACGACAATATTAATATAGGTGTTTGCTATGGGAGTATTCATAGTGACACCTGCTTTTTGATAAAATACAAAGTCCTGAAACATAAACATGTAGCTATTCAGTACTAAATTCAAAAGCTCACATATAGCTTTAACTTCTCTTGTAGACATATTACCATGTTCACATAAAAATTCTCATGAGCTCATAAGGCATCCAAGCCATGATCATTATGAATTACTGTGAACATTATTTGATATCTAAAGTTGCAAACATAAAACTAGTACCTTCCATTTGTCTGCAAAATTTGATGGACATTTATATACAAACTGCTCCTCTCAAGAACCTACAACAATATTAATATAGGTGTTCGTTGTGGGAGTACTCATAGTGACACTTGCTTTTTGATAAAATACAAAGTGCTGAAACATAAACACGCTGTTATTCAGTACTAAGTTCAAAAGCTCACATACAGTTTTAAATTCTCTTGTAGACATACTACCATGTTCATATAAAAATTCTCGTAAGCTCATAAGGCGTCCAAGCCATAATCGTTATGAATCACTGTGAACATTATTTGATATCTAAAGTTGCAAACATGAAACTAGTACCTTCGTTATGTTTATGCCATTCATATAGTCGGGTTAAAAACTCACCAGTATCTTTAATATAGCTATTAACCTTTGATAGAAGACCCCTAAGAACTGACTGTAAATAAACTGACATCGGTTCAGTTATCCACCCACCTCCAGATACTACTGGTCTCATCAGTGGTGCTCCAAACGTTTCTTCAGTGGGTGGTAAAATCATTCAGTCCAACATTTCAACTTATATAATACAGGTGTAGAATCATGTGACACAGCATTAATTCAAATCTATTATACATCGACCCCCCATTAATATTCCAAACCGTGCACGCCGATTGGTCGGTGTGCAGATTGTAAATCAGACTTATACTATTGGAAAAAGGTCCGGTCGCCCAGACTTTTTCCATTAGCATGTCTTTTTTTTACAGAAACAGAGAACACAAGATCTCCGTTGATGTTTAGACACTGTCTCGCTATGATAAAGGAGTTTAACATAGCGAGACAGCTTTAAAAAAGCAACGGAGATTCTCTGTTGCTTTTTTAAAGCAGTTTTGCTATGTTAAACTCCTTTAACATAACGAGACACTTTGTAAAAAGCAATGGAGATCTTGCTTTCTCCATTGCTTCCACCCACAGCTCTGATGCATTGTGTAAGCATACACATGTGCAGTACATCAAAACTGCCGCAGAATACCAGACAGCTGTGGAAGGGCAGCAAAGCGGCATTACACAATGCCATTATTTAAGAAAACTAAGTATTTTTTTCTTAAATAATGTCATTGTATAATAGCAATAACCCACTTCTGGGTGTGGGTAATGCTGGATTTACCCGTGGTTGTCTTTGTTTAGCCATTCAGGCTTCGCCCTCGTGACCAAACCACACCAACCATGGGTAAATCCAACATTACCCACACCCAGGCATGGGTTATTGCTATATTATCCAACTTATAACATAATTATATAGTATATTCAGTTAAAATCATTATAAAACAACATTTTCTCATATGCAGAATTATCTAACTACCTATACTAATATAGCAAATGGTAGCACCTAACCCCCCTGAGGATTTTCACCCAATTCCGGTCTGCCTCAATTTACCAGTAACAACAGAGACAGAGAGGTGTGACTCATCCAAGAAGACTATCCATAAAACTATTTAAAATATGTGACACTTGTAACTAGACATGCTGAATATAGCAGTGGATAAGTCTATGCTGCTGAAAAACATCAAACTAATTAATAACATGACATTAATCATACATACCTCTGCTGCTGTAGAAGTATTCCATTTTTTTTTCACTTTACAGCACTGTATTTTCAATTACTTTACTCTAAAACTG
The DNA here is from genome assembly GCF_019279795.1 of Protopterus annectens. Classification (NCBI taxonomy): domain Eukaryota; kingdom Metazoa; phylum Chordata; order Ceratodontiformes; family Protopteridae; genus Protopterus; species Protopterus annectens. The sequence continues at coordinate 1,672,711,198 of NC_056733.1, read as the reverse complement.
AAAAGAACAAGTACAGCATGTATTAACTAAATGTAGTGCAAGGGAACTGTTTTAACTACATTGGAATTAACAGGACAATCACCAACCCTGCGCATTTACAATACATCTTAGGAGCATTGTTTCTCACATCTTCTTTCCATTGGCTCAGAAGGTCAAGATGCTGTCTCCTCGGGTCACTGTTTTGGTGCACACACTGCTCACCAGAATTTCTGATGGTGGTAGTAATCCTCACCACCCTGGCAAGATTGTGTCAGGAACCCACTTTATATTGAACACCCTCATAACAGTCCCCAAACAGGCAATCCTGGTGGTTTCTGCACATGAATCATAGAAAGATTCCACTTTCTTTACACCACTTGGGATCCCAGACAGCCTTAGTGGCTTCAGAAGCCATGCCATTGAATAGGTCACAGCAGAGAGAAAAATGGAAGAACTCTCACGCTTACATTTTGTTTCTGTTACCATATAGAGAGCATCTTTGGACACCTTGTTAGCATGACCAAACAGGAAATTGCCATTGCATAGTATAGAAACATATTGTGTGGTATAACGGCATTAGGATGTCAGCCATGGCATGTAAAGAGTACACAAGTATCATACTGCCTACATATGTCACACTTTTTGCTCTTCTGCCTCTCTACCAGCCATAATAGTGCAATATTTCTGAAACAACAATAAAATCTAGTGTCCAAAAGGGGCAAGCACTCCAACTATAATACTCCACTGAGGACAACACTAGAAAAATGCAGACCACTGAGCCACTGACTCAATTAAAACCACCTTTAATAATGTCTCAAAACTATTCCTCCCCACATTCATAAGGATTTCTGACCAATCCATGCATGCTGACTGCTCTTCACAGCAACTTGTGAGTTCATAAAGTTCACCAAACCACATGGTACAACACTGATGAACTTCTCAACAAGATAAAAGTGTAACTCAGATTCATTCTCGCATAACAGAATCATTAATATAATGAAAATGCTAAGAGCCTCAAACAGTATCATAAAATAGGCATGGCATTCTTTATGCTCATCTCACTATGAAAGATTGCACAAAGGCAAAATGTAGCACCCATAATAAGAAAAGAAAATTGAAGGACTAAAAACAATACAAGCTTATAGAGAGGTAGAAGAGTAGGAACTTGTATTATTTTCACTTTTATTGCACTACATGAGCTTTACTTGTCAGTTGTTGGAACTACATGCAAGTTGTAGTGGGATTAATCTAATGGGTGTAAACAGCAATAATGGCACATACTATGTAGGGCACTTGCAAGCAAGGTACAGTTAATGGCAGGGCAGGAAGAAAAATGGAGGGGGGTATATTGTGGCAATTGATGTATAATCTCGTAAGATTTCTTAACTTTTATAAAATATATGGAGATAGAGATAGTTGTAGCCAAGGACCTATGTCCCACTCAGTGTTGATGCTCTTGTTTTGGGAGGTGCTATATTTTATACAAAGTACCTCATATATTTTGCAGAATATGGTGTGGTGTCCCAAAAGGGAGGCTACATGTGCAAATGGCTGCATATTTAGAGTCTTTCAAGTACTATATGCTTGTCTGTTCAGAGTAGTCATACATAAGTTGTAAGTGTGATATTGTGAGGGCAAGTTTGTTGAAGGATCCCAAATGCACACTCGAAAAGTATGCATGGATTAGACTTGATATTCCATATTTCTCCTTTGCCAGACTGTGAGAGCTGTGCCTGTACGCCTCTTAAATCTTCTAATCTTAGGGACTGTAGATATGGAGAAGAGTGTGAATGACTTATTTGTCAGAGTGTGGTGGTCTTATGTAATACTGAGTAAGTTTCCTGGTGAGTTACTGATCCAGATGGTTTTGGAACACACATCCCTTGTCTACTTCAAAGATTTTTGTTGGGAAGATTGATTCTATGGCCTGGGCAACACATTTGATTATCTTCTTCCTTCATGTGTAGAAGGGTGTGGTTTGTCTAAATTGTGATTTCTCTGTGAGTGGGGGCCAGGACTCCAGTCCACACATATCCTTGTAGTAGTAATCATGTGGTAACAGTGGGGAACTACATTTACTTCCTGAGCATTGTTTTGTCACAAGCACAGCCTACATGTGAAATTTACTTACTGTGCTCTCAGGGGTCCTATATCAGTTAAGTACACTGTGGATGTGTACACCTTGTACTTTACAAGCACAGTATATGTCACTGGTAGTGATGTTGTGAAACATTCACAGTCAGTTCATCTGTAGGGCCTGTAATAACTCCTCTGTGTTTAGTAGTAACAAGATGCATACCACCAGTATTGTATATATGGAAAGGTTACATACAGGCAGTACGTACACAATGTCCTACAGATATACAGATGGTATGTGTTGTCCTAGATACAACCATGGTATATTAACAAGGTATCTTACTCAGTAAAATGGTATACC
>NC_056733.1:1672546282-1672706282 GCF_019279795.1 Protopterus annectens | reverse complement strand
AAATCAAGGTAGACTGTATGTACAGTATGACAGCAATCAACAGCATGTGTTATCTTGTCAAAGAACTTTACGAGGTTCATCAGGCAGGATCTACCTGTCAAGGACCTGACTAGGTCTGATGCTGATGGCAGTCAAATCCAGCATAATTATGAGGCATGGTCAGTGTTATGTTTGTGTTCTGAGATGACTACATCTACAATCCCTTCCTCTGGCACACGTACTAGAAGTCTACAAACTATACCTCAGATGCAGAATGCTTTACAAAACCAGAATAAGACCATACTGAAACAACATGAGCAGAAACAGACCAACACATCAACCAAGCGTGTACCCTCATCTCAAGCAACATAGTAACCTTTGGTTAGTTACAACTCCACTCAGCATAAGCAGGTACTCAAGGGTCAGCTTGCTGGTGGACAATAATGCCAGATTTACTCAGCTCCTAATGTGAGTGTCTTTATAGTCCCTACTCAGCATTTCTGCAGCACTATTATATGGGGAAATTAAAACATCAATACTGCCATAGCTGAATTACATTATTGTAGTACATGGTCTGTGTAATGACCTGCAGGAGTGCCTGGGCAACGTGTGTTGCATTATGGACAGGTAATGTCAGCAGCCTCTATGCTGCATATTTCTTTGTGCAGCCACAGAACATGACTACTGTTCTTTGCATGAGTGGTTCACTTCAGATCAATGGGAAAGTTCACCGGGAAAAGGAGTTTTCATGATTTAGGACCCACAGTGCTAACAACTCCACGCCACCTTCTAGTGTTTAGGGTACTGAATGTACTGTGGACATAGACATGTACAGGGAGTTCATGATGAGATAGTACATCACAACTATGTTGCTTACATAGCCCTCTATCCTTTGTACATTTTGTGGATTGCTTCTATGATCTTCTCAGGAGAGGATGCCGCTTTGGACTCAGGCATGCACGATCAGTGCATACACCTCTTTCTGGTGCCTTAGGTCTGTTCACCAGAATAGTGCTGCATCATCTGTGGAAGGTGTGTCTTTGTTCAGCCACACACTCGTATCAGCACCTCCCACTGACAGAAGCTCACAATACACTAGTAACAATTTCCACTCCATTGCCTGACTTCACTGATCCCCTTGCACAATTATCCATGATTCACACAGTCACACATGACATTAAGCCTCAAACTCACCCAGCCTTGACCATTGATAACACTTGTCACTGGGGCCTTACCCCATAAATATATGATGACAATTGTGCCCTGTTTTCAGTGCTCAGTTACATATGAAGCCTATGTCTGATGCACAGTGAGGCCAGTTCATGCATAAGGCATCTTCTATGTTACGCTTATTTTGTCCTGCAGTGATGGAATAGACACTGCCTTTTAGCCAGTGCCACAGTGTGTTACTCCCACCTCCATCTCATATATTCATCCCCTTCAGCCAGTTCCTCCACAGGCTCCTCATCAGGCAACTCCTTTGCTTGTGAATCTCAGACTTCCGCCTCCCAGATGTCTTAATTCCACTTTTTCAGATTGATATCAACATGCTATGTATTACTGCATACATTACAAATATTTTACTTTATGCTTTGAGGTCATTCCTTACTGCACAACCAGAGATATCTAGATGGCAGAAGTAAGCCTTTAGCAGTCAAAACATACTTTGGACAATTACATGCATCTTTTACAAGAAAATGTTGCAAGTGTTCTCTGCCACAGTCTGTGGATTTCTAATTGGTCCAATTAGCCATGGCTCCAAGGCATATCTACGATTGCCAATAAGAAGCCTAAGTAGACAATTACCATGCAAAAACTGCTGTTGTAAGTAAAAAATTTACCAGATGTGGGTGTCGTGGGAATTGCCTGAGTAACCTCATAGCACATTGTATATTATATCCCGTGCACTGCAGATCACCTGACAGTTGATGATGTGAATCCTCTTGCTCTTGAATTACCATTGTTCCTGCTCCCCAGATGGGGTCTTTATTGCAACATGGGTGCATCCAGTGGTTCCCAGTACACCAGGGAATCAGACTGTGTCACAAAGTACTCAGATATTGCTGTCTTTCCCCTAGATGGTACATGGGAGCCACGTATTTTCACTGACATGATGAAGCCTGCCATTGAGAAACTGGTGGGGTATCCTTGAGGCAGATGGCACAGATACACTCTTTGTGTCCTATGTACATCATTGAAATTTCCCTGCAGCAAATATTCTCAATGTCACATGTACCTTGGTGCTCACGGGGAAGGGTACTCCCCATATTCCATGAACCTTTATGTAAGGGTAACACATCTTAGTCAGTTCCTACATGGTGCCTGTATTCACTATTTATGTGTCATTGAGGGCATGGTATGTTGGGTGGGAACTGATAACTTAGAGGTGTTGGTAATGATACATTCTTCCATGACCACTAGCAGTGAAAACAGCCAGTTACTTAAACACGTTGAGTAATGCAGCGATAATATATCTCGCACTCTTGTAACTCCTGGATTTTACTCTGGGTAATAACTTTGGAAGTAGCATCTCTTTGAGAAAAATATAAGTATATTACCATATTGTTTACCGTTGTATGCATCCAACATTTCCTTTATTTTAATTAACTCAGTCTAAAACTCCCTTTTTGTAAGCTTCCAGTTCACATCCATACCTCCTTATTATGTTCAGAACACTCTTGCATCTGGCTTCTTTAACTAAGCGACTTACCAGCTAACAATAGGCAGAATTATGAAAGGGCAAATAGTTATTAACAAAATAATGGTAAGGTTGTTACACTATGATGCTCTACAGTGGAGAAATTAATCTTTGTTTGCCACTTACCATTCTTATTTTCATATTTAACTTCATATTTTACTAACTGACAGATCTACATTGTATTGAGGTTCATGGCATGAAACAACAGAGTATGAGACTTCATTATAAATTCTGGTTTACATCAGGCTGTACTGGAAATATCGCTAGCTGTTTGTAAGTAACTATGAAAATGAGCATTATTTCCATATGTACTTAATATTTCAAAGACCAAATCACTTAGAAACTGTTGAATGAGATTAGGTGAAACCTCAGATGTTATTGAATAAAACTTCATTAATATTTGTGCTGTAAGTTGCATATCTTGAAAGATATAACATTTTATTTCTAATGATAATTACAAAATGAAACATATGTTTTCATTTATCTCAATAAACATGCACTTAACTTACTAAGGCATTTCTTGTTTTCTATAAATGCTTATGATGCCTCTCAACCTCTTAGAGCAAAAAATCTGGACAAAGCCATAAATAATGGGGGGACAAAGGACCAAAATAGGGACACATTTTAAGTAGTGTTCTTAGAAACTTAGAAAGTTGATAGAATAACAAGTTTTGCATTAGCATGAATTTTCTGAAGGGTATAAAGTCTGAAATTTAAATGTCTGTCATTATTTTCTGGCTTCAACCCTCCATGATTTACTAATGATTTGCCAGAAAACAACAATCTTATGAAAAACAGACCAAAAACATGAATCAAAAGTCTGGACATTCTGTGAAAATCTGTGCAGCTGAGAGGTATGAGTTGCTTATGTCTGGTTAACAAATATATTCTAACAATATATGTCAAGGTTGTATAGTTTACAAGATATGAAAAATATAATTTGGGGTTTGTGTGTATTAGAATGTATTATAGTTTTCCAAAGAAATAGAACATAATTCTATGTCAGGTAACCCTATCCCTCCCAGTAACATCTCTCATATGAATATTAAGAGCTACTCTGGGTTTATTTGGATACCACAAAAACTTCAAAACCAGTATATCAAATTATTTTATCAGTGTTTTTGGTGGCATTAATGATGTGGATTGTATAATATACAATATTTTGGGTAAAGTGATAATTTTACTTATTAAATGTTTCTCATCCATTGTGAAAAAGAATTGTTTCCATTTTGATTTAAGATTATTTATAGAAGATATACTGTTCTTGTAATTTAATCTTATTATATCATTTATATTATTAGGTAAGATAATTCCTAAATATGTTAAGCAGTCTGTTTTAACTAGATATTTAATACATTTCTGATCCCAGAGATTAGTGTTTGAATTAAAGGAGAATATTTTAGTTTTATTGTCACTGAAAATTAAGCCAAATTTCCTTTGAAAATAATCCATGACCTTGGAAATAATTTGCAAAATTTCATTTGTTCCTTTGACAGTAAGGAGAATGTCATCAGCAAACAATTGAACTTTGGAAGTTATTTCAGAGTTCAAACTAAATCTCTCAATGTCTGGATTCATCCTTATATAATTAGCTAGGGGTTCCATTACTAAAGTAAACAGCAAAGGTAAAAGGGGACATCCTTGTTTAGTTCCTTTATATATCAGAATGTTTGGTGATATATATGAACCAGTCTTGATATAAGCCTGAGATCTGTTATAAAGGTGCAAAATGAGATGTATGAATTTATTAGAAAAGTTTAAAGATAAGAAAAAGATAATTCCAGTTGACCTTATCAAATGCACAGTTTATATCTAAACTTAGCAATGTTAGATTTTTCTTAGAATTGACAGCATGGTCAATTAAGGTTAGTATTTTTTAATACTGCCATATGTAGTTCTATTTAAAATAAATCCTGTTTGATCTTCATCAGTCAGAAGAGGATGGAGTTTCTTTAATCTATTAGCATAAATGAACATAAGTATTTTGTAGTCTACATTCAAAAGTGAAACTGGTCTATAAGAGGAACACTAATTAATGAAAACTATTCAGCCAGATGGAAAAAAATTCAAGAAATTCTCTACTTCAATATTAATGAGAAAACTAATTCTAATAAACTTCTAATATTGAATAATCCATTTATTTAGACCTTAAAAAAAATTTCATGTTAACCAAACCTCCAAGTAACCTCTCTTACTATTTGAAAATTTTATTAATGGATTTCCGAAATTTTATTTATAAAAATTGTCGTATAAACATTGGATATTCACTTTATTTCCTATTGCTTACACTAAAAATGTTATTCCCACCTTCAGTTCTCCTGATATTACATTGTTGAAAGAAAAAAACTTTAATTTCTGGTTCCAGCTTCTAGAAGACACAAAGTTTATACTATTAGACCATTTAATAATAAAATATGATTTAAATATAAATTCATGGCTACAACTCCAAACATACAGACAATTCATGATTGACAAAATCAATTCAATTCCCCACATCCACACCTAAACTAATAACATTTTTGACCATGCTTATTCACCAAGGTACATCTTAGTCCACACAACAGGTCACTGTGGTTATCCACTTGAGCTGTGGCTAATGACACCATACTTTGAACCATCCAACTCTGCAGATAGGGTCTAGAATAGAGCACAAACAATGACCAGAAACAGCATAGAGTATGTTTGATGTACTAAAAGTCAGGTTCAGAAGTCTGGACACATTTAGGGGTTCACTGCAATGCACACCTCAGAAGGCAGCGCAGATGATAACAGTGTGCACCATGCTGCATAACATGCTGACTAGAGCACATGGCAGTCTACCATCTACAGGTGTGGGTGAAGTACCAAAGAACATCAGATGCCTGAAGGTGACATCTGAGAAGTATCAGAGGAGGAGCAAGACCTTGGGGCAGAAGTCACAGGTGTAGGCAACACAGAGTGCAACCACATGCGGACCCAGGCAACATGGCTGCAACTGACACATGAATTTGAGTCATGACATGCCACACATACATGAGTACACAGATTAAACACTGATGCTTAGGTGTTGCCTCACCACAGCAGTACAGATTGTATTTAATAGCATTTACTCAGTAGCTGTACACACTGAGCATCAGACACAACACCATAATCATAACATATATCATTATGAACATATACAAATTTGTCACAGCAGGGATCAACAACTCAGGGTACAACTGACACAGATATCTGCATACAGACTCAGATTGTTGTATGAGTGTATGGCACACAATAAGGGATGTACATGAGTGCACCACATTCCTATCTCTCCACTATAATAAGCTGAAAACAGGTAAACAAGGCAGGGCATCATGCAGAACTTTTAATATCGCAAGCAAAATTTCTCACTGTCCAGTATGATAAAGTAATGCAATAAATTAAGTCAGCTATGGTTAGTAAAAATGTTGGACTCATGACATCAGACATGTCAAAGTACACAGGCAGATGATATTGTTACTGTCCTGCATAGTGGTGAACATCGCCATGGGGCGAGAATGACATTATAGGACAGACTGCATCAACTTGTATGTGTTATTATAATGCAGTCTAGACTGCTCACACTGACAGATCACACAGCAGTCTGCCCCTACCATGTATGGAAACACTTAGCTCAATTTGCTCCACAGAGGAAACTGAGGGGGTGACACCACTATGCAGAAGTGAAGGATTATGACTGCAGCTTGACTGTCTTGTTGTGATTGCTGAGCCCACACAAATGGGCCAGCAGCAGAAGTGTGTGTATATTGAAGCATAAACACTAATGTGTGATGGGCAAGGTTTGTTCTGCTGAGAGGGGGTCTGTCTCTCCTAAGTGGCGATTGGCTGAACACAGTAAGGCCACGCAGAACCCCGCTTATACTATGGCACTGCTGTAGTACTGTAGAAGCCAGGGACTCTACTAGTCATGCCACAGATAATTTACTTTCATTCTAAACAGCCAATGAGATCATTATCTCACCATGTCTGTGCTCCCATCCTTCATGAGGCACACTCAATTATTGTGCAACATAATCTATGACATGGACAAATGAATGGATGTCAGATCCATGATGTTGCTGTGAGTGTTCATTTGTAGGCAGATACCCTCTGGCACCTACCCATGCACACCATCTGTATGACTACATCTACTGTGATGGCCAGTGTCAATGTGATGTTGGGAACTGTCAACATCAGCAGCAGTTTCAGCTTATGCCTGTTGCTCACTGGCCTCGTCCTGTTCAACATCCAATGCCCCCTCATTGTCAGAATTGCTGAACAATTTTCTCTCCTCATCTGAGGCTACAGCCACATGCACATGACTGTCACCATCTTGTCTAGACTGTATCATCATGTCACTGTCATAAGTGTCAGGGTGCATGCTACCATGCTGAGGCACATCAGATCTGACATCATGATCACTGGATGGGCTAATGGAGGATTCAGATAGTGATGTGCTAAAAGAAAAGACCAATGACACAGATCAGGGCAACATGTTTGCATCACATGCTGGATATCATTAAAGAAATATGACAGATATATATATATATATCACTGCGATGTCACAGATAATACTGACTTACCATTAGCTATTGTCTGTGTATGGGTCATAGAATCTACTTAACAGGGAATGGACAATTAAGTTACACAGCCAGCATACATGGGATATTGGATGAATACAAATACAACATACACCTGACAAGTCCTCCTGGGAAGATGCTGTGGTAGAAGGCAGATGCACTTCAACTGTTGTATGGAAAAACATCAGCATTATTAATCACATCATTGCCAGAATGAACAATTCAAACAGAATTATAACATGCATTAGGTATTACATAGACACACCACTTGTTTGTACCCTAGATTATGATGCAGTCTTTCCTATGAATAGGTAGAAGGACACAGTATTACTGGAGGACATCAACAAGAGTAACAGAAATGACAGGTATGAAAGATAGGTAATAGCATACCACTAACAGACTCCTGCTGCTCTGAGTTTCTGTGTTGTATTGCAGAGCCTGCAATGGGAAAGTAAAGAGAAAGACAGCACAGTCATGTAAGCAGGCAACAGAATACTGACAGCATGACATATATGACACAGTAACAGCGTCTGGAGATACTGCTCACATGCTGGACATTGTACCTGTTGGCAAGATGTCCCTGTGTCAGAAAACAGTGATGTTAATGTCATGTATCACAGATGTGCTACACAGTGATGCAAACTATGAATCTGTTGCAGTAACATACCTGGTCTACTGGCTTGGGCCCACAGTGGATGCACCTGTAGCGTACAATGTTAGGGGAATATCAATAGGACAGTAAACAGAGGTGTCATGACATTAGACTGAGGAAATAACAGGTAGTGGTCACAGTAGGACAGTATGGAGACACTCCCCTGGTCTTCTCTGATGTCTCCAAGTAAATGCACCTGTGAATATTAAAGCAGACAGCATTACACATGTTGCTTGCACTGTTCTGTCTGTACTAGAGCTGCATAACTACATGTCATTGCACTTACATTCATCATCATCACCCTGTGTGGATCTGTGTGCATGGTTCAGTTCTGTTGCTGTAAATCCAAACTGATAATACATGAATATGCATGAAAGAGCAACGTGAGACGATTTACTCTATAGTCATCCATGCCATGAAAAGTAAGACATACATTTTTGGCCTGGAACTCCTGCTTCTATCTAACATCTGGGTATGTGTTCCTCCCCACTTGTCATAAGCAGAGAGGCAAAAAATATTGTGATCTCATCAGGGATCAATGGTTGTCCACCACTGGTGTTATCCCTTAATGTTTGATACCATCATAAACTGTTGGCTGCATAGAGGATCATGTCAGAGCAGCATCATTGACAGGCCTCATGAGATCTATTGTGACCTCCAATCACATTAATCACATTGGTTATGTCAACCCACAATTCATTCCTCCATAATGTATTCTCTGCATGTCTAAGGAGTCTCCATCCATGTTGTCACATAGCATCTAGTATGATGTAATTTTCCTGTGTGAAGAAATTGTCACATCTAGGTCTGTTTGCCATTTGAAATACAGTGCTATGCACATGATCATATTCCTGTGGAGACCCATTTTTGCATATGGCAATGTCACTATAAACAGTATGCATTCCTATGCAATGCAAAAGTCTATGAAACACTGACTGTGACAAATGCTGACGTGACATAAAAAGTAAAAGCAATGTCTGCATACATAACAGTTGTAAAATCAACATAACTTGTGATATCTGTACAGTCTGTATGATTTGAATCCCCTTACACTACATAGCTGTTGAATGGATGCTCAAAGTCAACAGCATCATGCCACAGGAGACTGCATGCATTTCACCTTTCAGTACTACACAAATTGTTAATTGAACCACTAATGGAAAGCATCAGAAAACCTTAGTATCCATAAGCAGGCCACTGAGAGTATGGATGCTTTTAATATTGAGCCAAAGGTTATAAGACTTGTGTTAAGAACCATCACTGATGAAATAGCTATAACAATAAAATGACATAGTAGATACAGATACTGTCAGAATTGTAGGTTTCCGTGTGTACTTCTCAAGTGTGTATCGAGTCACCCTTAAGACATATGGATGATCTGTAAATCTGTCTTTATTTACTGTTCAATTTTGCTATGGAAATCTGTCAATACAACTGCAAATGGGAAATTAATGCATGTCCTTAATGCAAATGGCAACACCTGTATGCATAAAGTGAAAAGACAGTAAGCTACAAACATTTATTTTAAAGCACACATTTTCAAAAGGAATAACACTAATCAGGTACATTTGAAAACGAGTAATGTTAACAGAGGTAATATTACCAAAAACAGAAATGCTAACAGGTGGCAATTTACCTTATCAGCTAACTATGACTCAGGTATCACTGAATGTGAGAGCACCTAATGTGTACCCGTTTGTGCAATACATAAAGAGATTCATTAAAATTCCAGGTTTTGGACTGTGATGGGTAGGTGCTACGTACAAGTACTGAGTAGGTATTGATAAACAGTACCATGTGTAGCACATGTCCATTATCTTCCAATAATATGATAACATGACATAAGCATCATTATTAAATATTGATTCTGATACATTTACAGATTGGGTCATTGCTACCTGCAAAGTAAGTGGGACCTCAGTGAGCATTTTTCTATGTTTCCATTTCAGTCACATTTTCCATTGGAGTATTGAGATGGCTACTTCCAGGAGGCTGTGACATGTCCACGCACCCAGCTGGATTGAACAGCAGACCACACAGATGCTGACTGTCTATGCTGGAGTGGAGCATTTGATAAAAGCCAGGCTAAGGAACTTTGTAATGATCGATGTCTGGAACCTGACTGCGAGAGAGTACCGATGACATACAGGGATCTACCAGACTGAAGTGCAGGAGCTTCAATGCCCTGATGATCTACATCTGGGTGATGCAGATTAGCTTCATTGGAGAGTCACCAAGGTGCAGAGCTAGCCTGTGGATCAGTACTGTAAGTGTCACAATCCTGTATATAGCTGAGTAATCCTATAGAATTTACAGATATAGCTGTGTCCCAAACCTATCAGGTACATAGGCTTTACAACCATTAAGTAGCTATACTGACAATTTGGATAATTAATAATACATGGTGTCTGCTCAACATATAAGTATGGGTTCATTTCTGATGCTGTTAATTTATTTAATTTAGAACTTTGTAGATGTACATCTGTTTCCAAGATATAATGACATCATTCCACACATCCACTGTACTTGTGTATCACCAACGCCTATACTATAGTGCCTAGGCTGCTGATGACTCTGCATGTTATAATTAGCCATTATAGTATGACAGTATTGCATACTGTAGCTGTATATGTCTGAATAGTAATGCCTGAATAACTTATTTACTTCTTTATACTTAATAAAGTGAAGATTTTAATACAGTCCTACTTGTTTAAGCCAATAGGAATGCTTGTCTGATTGCTTACTCATATGTTTTCATTTATGTGCTGCTAGCTATTATTCCTTTAGATTATAATGGCCAATCAGTGTCAGACGTTTCTGTATTCATCCATCACCTGCAAGAATATGGATTAACACAGCATATGCTGCCTGTTAGCTTGGCCTATAAGGATACCACCCAGCATGCCTATATTTTGGTGCGCTTTGGGTTCACCTCCACATAGGGGAACATATAATTAAATATCTTGATTTATTTCACACATACTTGAATATTCTTCTCTATATAAATGCTTATTGATATTAAATTTTATTGTGTGCATAGTTATGAATAACCCAGTTATTTGTTTAAGTCTTATGAATATGTTTGTAATCTGTTATTTCCTCAGCTCTTTAATTGCAGGATGCAATATGGTATTATTTTCCAAAGTGCTATCAAGTGTTATGTTTCCATTCATTATTAAATTCACTTTGACAAATATCTCATCCTTAACTTTTAAGGTAGTCAAATGGTCAGTTACACATGAAAAGCAGAACAAGGAGTTACATTTATGCATTTGTTTTGTGATGTGCACTTTGCTGATGAATATCTTTAAATGTAGTCATCCCACATACCTTAATGTGTCCCTGATGTACAGCACCTTTTTGTGTGTGTTAACAGAATCTTTGTGATACATGATACTGCCCCACTGTCACACTGTCTGAGGAATGAAGGTTTTTCATTGTTGTTAATGGTTGTGACCATACTCCTGACATGAATTTGTTCTTGCTAAATATTTACAGTACCTACATGCCCAGCAGATGTTCCTTTTTTAAATCCTAAACCATGATCCATATTATTAGCCCACCCTCCATCCAGGTGATGTCATAATCCCAAATCTTTTCACTGCATTAACAACACACACTCTTAGTCAATTTGTATTAGCTAGGCAGGTAGGCATCACAGTTAAGAATTTAGAACAATGTTCAAGCGGCAAGTTTGAATCTCTTGTCCTTCATTCTGTTTTCAAAAATGAAAACGACTCTGTGTGTAATTGCAAAATGTGATATATATATATATATATATATATATATATATATATATATATATATATATATATATATATATATGTATATATATTTATTTATATCTAATGCTCTTCATAAAGTTTCTGGAATCAGGTCTGAGCAACATATATTCCTGTTATTTGAAGACTACATCATTTTTAGTTGCTTTCTTCTCTTTTCAGGTGAGGAAGACCAGAGCCAGAATTGAGCCCTGTGCATCAAGTGGATGCACAGGCTTGAGCAGCCAAGGAGGGAGTGAGGTATGCTGCTTAATGTTTCTTGTTTGTTAAATGGCATTCATTAGATCCTTGTTACAGGCCTGTATTTTTTACATTACCATGTATATTACTTAGAATGCCTGAATACCCATCATGCATCATTAAGGTAAGTGCAATAATCACACTATACTTGCTCTTAACAGTCTGATTTAAAACAAATATGTTGTATCAAGCCAAGCTTTCTGTAGATAGCTTTTGAAATGCAGACCACAACCTAAATGACAGTCAGGTTTGTGTATCTGTCACACATATTTTGAGCTGGATGTTTTACATACAGGTTTATAGTGCTTTGACTGTTTCTTATCATGTGTGGGTTGGTACATTTGCATGTGTGGATGTGTTTCCTAGTGAACGATCTCTTGAACATAGCCTACCTATTCATAGAGTGAATGGGTGAATGCTGTGTCAGTGCTCACACTGCCGTTTGCAGATTGTGGCATACCCTTCAGTTCAGTATTGGTGCTGCATCTGCCTACAACACCTTGGTTGTTTTTGTTACAAAATACTTGTATCCCAAGTTTGTGGATACTTGTGCAGATAGGCATTTCTTTGCTACATTTCATAATCAGCAAACATCATCAGGATGTTTACGTTTTGCAAGGTACGGATTGCAAGTAGTTGTAGGTATGTCATGTAGACAGTTGTACACATACAGTACTGTTACTATAACATATAGTAGATTCTTGTGTGTCACAGGCTATGATAAATGAACTATACATATTTGTTACTGTTGTATTCTTTATGTTGATGCGGGTTCAACTAACTAACATATCAGATCTTTGTCATAATATTGTTATCTCAAAAGTGTCTTCATTTTAGCAATGCCACTTGGTGACTTTTCATATGACTCATTACATGTTGCGACTACAACTTACATTCATACACAGACATATCTGTTCAGGGAAGACATGCAAGGGGAATAAAAGGGAATAATGACATGCTGAAAGACATTTGGATGAACGGCCTACTGAGGCAGACAAATTATTAAACAGTGCAGGCCCCATTAATAATGTTATGATGATGTTTAAAGGCATTTATTTTGTCAAATTTCAGTTATGTTAATGTAGCATGAGGCAGTGTCAGGCATGATTCCATTCAGATGTCAGGATATGTTACATGTGCTTGCTTTGAATATGCTTTCCATGCTTCATGCTGGCCAATATTTTAATGTTCAGGTGATGTCTTGATTGCCACTGATAAGCTTTGGAATGCATGCCATTGCATGGGCTTGACTAAACTGCTCACATTGGTGTTGGATACATTCTCCCTGACATGTTCTGTTATTGCGCATGTATATAACTATAGATAAATTGAAATATGGAAGGAACTGAGTGCATTAGGAGCCTTTCACTAGCAACAATTGTGTTGATTGCAAGTGTGCTACTTGCTAATGTTTGCACCATTACAAACTGAACTGTGTTTTGCATAAGACTTTCTATGTATGCTACTACACCCTCAGTGTAACATTTGTATTTGCAGAACTAACAAGGGGATGGGATGTTAATTAAGTGTGTTAGATTGCAGATGTGCACATCCATTTCATTTTAAGGTAAGCTGTGATCTTCATGGGAATGTGTGGTGTGACAGATATTTGCGTTTCATTTATTGATGTGTTTTAGGATTCTTCTTGACAGACCATGGGTCCCACGGACAAATACTAATCAGAGAGAGATGACAAGCACATGCCAGGCCCCTTCCAGAGTCCTCTAACATTGATGATGATTATGATGACAACGGCAATAAAGAGGAAGCTGGACCCACATCTGGCCATACCATCATGCCTACTGTACCCTGGAAAAGAAGATGCCAGGACCAGAGCAGAGATGATTATCGGGATAATATTCAGGAGGTTGTGATTGATGTGTTTTGAATGCAGACAAGGTATGTGATGGGGAACTTTTTCCAGGATATGACACAAATTATGTGTTTAACGGTTCAGAGAGATGGTTCATGTGGTCATTTCTGAGGCTCATCCCCATCAGCTAGGTCCTTCAGGTCCATAGGTGTTGTCTGTGTGCTCTAATTGTGTTATATTACCCAGCATGCTGATTGCCATATAATTGATTGGACTGTATATACACTGAGGTGCATGCACAGTATGCAGCTGCCATACGTATGTGCTGTCATCGTGTGATGCATAATTATGCTTCAATGTGTGCATAACACACAGTAACATATTACACATTCCTCTGACATTCAGCTGTCCGTACACTGTGGCAGTTAGCATGCAGCTAGTGCTAGCCTGTATACATATGTTTTAATTAGGGAAACTGACAGAAAGCAAATGATGTCCATAATCCAGCACTACCACTGTGGTATGGTTCATATATATGTATTGCCATATCATGTATGTGCAACCCAAGGACATGTCATTTCCCATTTTTTCTAGATTACACTTGTCACGCTGTCCCTCTGACATGATGTTGTGATGTGTGCCATGTGTTGTCAATGCTGATTCCATGTGGGGTCATACACAGATATGTCATACTTAAGGACAGTCCTCTGTATCAAACAACAATGTAGCATTAATGTATACACAGTGGTAAGGATTGTTTATTCTGTAACAGTACATTATGTTGTGTCTGCTCAGGGCATTTCCAAATACTTATTCACATAAGTTCACACCTTATACTAATATTTTTACATACTATCAATTACTGCACATCTCAGCACATAGTCAGATCCATACTGACATGCAGTTATACCTTTTACATGTGAGGATAACTAACTTATTGATGTGCTGCGATGACGCTCACTGGAGTGTAATCTTATGAGTAGGGTGTGTGACATACACCTACAGCTGTTTATTCAAAATTGGCACAATAGGATATGTGTATGTGACTGAAATTCTTAGCTTGCTTACCTATGTCTGTTGATGTTACATGATTGCACGTTACTGGGTATGTGTGACTTATACATGCCCATTTCTGCAGACATCAGCAATCAGTCTGCCCATGTAGCATACATTTGCTATTTGCTTAAATATATTTTGGGTTGACTTCAACAGCATCCTGTGTGCTATATACATGCATTTGGAATGTTTATACTTACCTTGTTGTCCTTCTTTTCCCTTATGTGGGCCCAACTTGTCCACCACACTTTCATCTTCATATTTCCATGTTATATTTTGCAGACATGTTTGCCTTTGTTGAAATTATTGACCATTATCATGTATACATTGAAGACATGAAGAACATGTGCCAAATGTATGTCCATTTTGCAGAGGCAGGACATCTGCATGCAAGACGTTAGCTACTGCATGCAAAATATCCTTGCCATCATTATACTTTTAACCAGTGTACATTGTTGAAATCCATGTGCAAAATCTGATATATATATATATATATATATATATATATATGATTTATTTGTACTGTTAGATATTTGCAAATGTTCTTACATGTCATTGGCCTGTATATGTGTAATGACATCGCTTTCATTCTAGATATTGACAGTCATATCTCTGCACCTTCACCTGTGTGTGTTGCCTTTGACATGCCATATGCATGTCACATTATCTTCATTCCATTACACATTTGTTTGGGTTGTGTACACCTACTTGTGTATTTAGCAGTCATATTGCTTCTTGGCTGCAGTATTGCAATTTGGCACTGTGCTTGTATGTTTTCTTTTCACATTCATGGTTGGAGGTTTGGTTCTGTTGGAGTTATCTAGCATTCAGAGATCTGCGTGTGCTCTCCTGTTATGTTATTTGACTTACACTTGCATTGATGACAGATTACTTGGATATCTGTTTATTTATCCAAAGTGTACTGTGATCCTTATTTATTACCCTACAACAAACAACATCTACCATTTGTCATACACATCCAGGTGTGACTGCCATACATTTTGCAACAAGTTGCAGCTTTAGAGTGCATACGTATAAATCTTTTTATGCCTTTCACCATGGCTGGTATGCATCCCCACCCTGTTTGACAACTTACAATTTCCCATGTTGTGCACAGTGCTGTCTGTGTAACTTACCTGCCCTTACTGTTTTATTTATTTTTTTTATTTATTTTAAATTTGTTTACTGGGAGAGTCCGACTGGGCATAAAACCCTTTTTCAGCGGAGGCCCGGGGAGAAAAGCTCCATTGTTAGTAAACTATTTTGTTAGTTGATAGAAAATTGTATAATACAATAAAGAAAAAATAGTAGCAGACATTCATAATGGTAAAAAGACTAGAACAGAATAAACTGGTCTAGTGGGGGACAAGACCAATAATATTGTATAACAATGCTTCTAGAAGACAGTTCATACAGTAGTAGCAGGTAGTGACATTCTATACAATAATAGTGCAATTACGATACTTAGTCTTATATACAGGTACCATAGCAAACTGAAGACTTAAAATCTGGCAGATATTAACAGTGAGAAAGAAAAAAAAAACAACATAAGATAGTCATATGGCTTAAATTCAGTGCTCGTTACATATGCAATTAAAATTTTAAAATCAGCTAGTTCCATGGTTTGGTCTACCCATGCCCAGTACATGTACAAGTCCAGGAATTGGTGAGATGGGCTTTAATGGGATGCTTGAAGTTTTTTAAGATAGTTATAGTTCTAATTTCAAGTGTTTAGGCATTCCACAGTTTAGCAATGTAGTAGGAGTATAGAGAGTCATCTGAGCTTTTTTTCCACATGGTTACTTTAAATAGAGCTTTATTAGTGGATCTTAGTGGAAGGGTACTTATATGGGGATTGAGGAGGCCTTGTAGAGCTGGTGTTTTATCGGGTTTATAGTACATTTGGTGGGCAGTAGAGATTTACGTGAGAATGAGTTGGTGGGGTAGTTCTAACCAAGATAGTTGTCTTAGGGCCTTAAAATGATGGGTTCTAGGAGGACAGCTAGTGGCAAATTTAGCTATTTTATTATAGCAGGCATCTAGCTTGCTTAGGTCTGTTTTGAAGAGGTTGGTAATGATGGGTGAGGTGTATAGTAAAGTTGACAGAAGATGAGTGCTGGCTGTGGTTATTCTGTAGTTTGTGGTTAGGTAGTTTTTGCACCTGTATAAGGTACCTATTTTCTTGTGTACTTTTTTTACAGTCTGGGCAATGTGTAAGTCGAACTTCAGATTTTGCTCAGTAACAACACAGAGAAGTTGGGTGGATGGTACTGGTTCAATGAAAGTCTTATTACTGGATGTGATGTTGAAGTTAGTGGATTAGGTTTTGAATTTAGTGGAGTGGAAGAGCATGAGTTTAGTTTTATTTGGGTTCAAGATTAATTGGGCATCTGCCGGCCATGATTCAATAGCATTGAAGGATGTTTGGGTTAAGTTCTGTAGTTCAGGTAGAGTTGAGGCAGAACATATGACAGAGGAGTCGTCTGCATACTGTATAAGGGTGGCTAGAGTTGTAGCATTATGGAGATTATCTGTAAACAGGTTAAAAAGGAGGGGGCCGAGAATAGACCCTCGAGGCATGCCCCATAGTCACTGGTAGTAAGGGAGAAAGAGCTTTGTTCCGCCATACCATTTGTTGCCGATCTATGAGGTAGTTCTCAAACTGGGCTAGAGTGGAGTAGCTTAGGTTCAGTTTGGACAAGCAGTCAGCAGTTTGTTATGAGACACTGTATCGAAGGCTTTTGATAAGTAAAAAGATTGCTGATACTAGGTCACCTTTATTTCTAAGTTGACTGATGGTGTCAGTGAAGCTAATAAGGGCTGTGGTAGTACTATGGTAGGGGCGAAAGCCATGCTGAGTATTTGCAAGTAATTTATTGTCTAGGAGATGGTTAAGTATTTGGGTGTGGACACACCTTTCAAGGATTTTTGATAGAGGGTATATGATTGCTATGGGCCGATAGTTAGGGAAGTCAGTGGAGGGACCTCCTTTGTGTAGGAGTATGATGTGAGCAATTTTCCAGAGGGTCGCGATGGGTTGCTCAGATATGGAATGGTTAATTAGTAGGGAAACTGGATAGGAGATGGCTTCAGCTGCTATTTTTAAGTATGTTGAGGGTAGGTTGTCAGCTGCCAGGGTTATGGTTTTTAGCCTGAGCAAGTATTTGTGTATGTTGTGTGCTGGGACTGGTTTTAAGGAGAACATGTTGTTATTGTTTAGTAGAGAGGTTAGGTTTGGTTAGTAAGGATTTTGATGGAGTCAATAAAGTATTTATTAAACTGGTTAGCAATACATTCTAGGGGACTACTTGCTGTTGGTTGAGTGAGGTTAGTTTCCTTTTTTTTTCCACCCTTTGTCTGTCATGTGTTGTGATATTTGCTATATGGGTATTCCTGTTGCGTTGGCCTTCCTCACCTCTTTCCCTGTCTTTACCTTTTTTCTGTTTTAAAATAAGTAAAAAAAAACTAGGGTCTATACCGAGAAAAAAAATAAGCCATGCCCCTCTGACTTTCCCTCTGATTTTCCTATTCCATCATCCCTCTTATGTGTCCCTCTTCTTCACATATACTCCACATCTTCTTTTCTATCTGCAACTTTCCATGGATGTGTGCTTTACCTGTGTACCCCATGCAAGTCCCTCACCAATTGTTTGCTAATGTTACTTGTGACGATGTGGCCACTATTACCCTTCACCTTTATTATTTTTTATTTTATGTTTTTTTAATTTACAGTTTCCATCAGAAGTAAGTGAGAGTGAGCATATTTTAAACTAATGGAGTTAAGGTGATATTCTGTAGCTGACTTTAAGCTTACTGGAGAGATTCTGTTATAGATATGCATTTAAGGCTGTCAAACGTTTACATGTTTGTTGTAAATTGTTTTGTGTGTTTGTTCACCGAAGTGTTATGGAATTTTAGGGTTGAGTTAATGACCACATGGTGTTATGTTTTTCATTGCAGTTCAGTACGAATAAGTGTGATACAACACGGTAGCCTGACCCAGAAAGTGTAAAAGGAGAAGAATGTTTTTAAGGCCGGAAGCTCCATGGTATCGTGACAGTGTTCAGCAACTGGGATGATATAATACTTGTGCGATCCATTTTATCGGCTGGTTACCCTTTCACCATAGTTGTGCAGCCCTGGATCTGGTGTGTATAAGTGAAGAGCGTGTAGAGGATGCAGAGTCTTTGATATAAGGATAAAAATATTACAAACTGAAGCTGAAGCTAAGAAGGCTCAATTGCCAATAAATGTTGACAGTTGGTGGTGGAGAGAAAGAAAATGGACACTTGGTTAATTGGTACATTCAAGAACCTAACTACCCGCCTACTACCCTCCTGGAAGACCAGAAAGTTCACCAACTAAGATCTCTCCCTTCAGCTCCCTGAGAAACCAACTCAATAAGACAGTGAAAGTATGTCCTGTTTCTGTATGTTTGTTCTAAATTAAAAGACTCTTCTACGTTAGGTAAGCTTCCTACCCAGGATAGCCAGCAGCCAATAACCCCCAATCTCCACTTCCTTACTAGTGCTGAATCTTACTTTATATCTTGCTCAACCATTCATATTGCTATACTTATAGTATCTTTTCTCTCTCCCGCCTGCTATCAGCCGTTACTTAGGAACCAGTCTTTGCAGTTAAACAACTGGCCACAAGGTGGCACCATCCCACTATCCTAATTACACCTCATACACTGTTTTCTAACCTCCCTCAGCCCTTACTTACTTTGTCTTTTAAACGGAGTCTCTTTCTCTGACCTATTCATTTTCAACCTTCCCTCCCTGACCTTGCTATACAATACTCCTACCACACTCCTGTACCCCAACGTAGTATATCTCCTCAGATTAGCCTAATATACCATTATACTTCTCTCACTCTCTGACCTACCTGCTGTTTTCCTCCACTCTATAGATTGTCTTCCTTAGTAATCCACTCACTTGTTTCTACTCCTAGCTCCACCCCCCTTCCATCTCAAACCTATACCCACATCCTATATCTCCTCCTTACTTCAAAAATTAAAACCGACTACCCTCTCAGCTGATAAATTACCAGCAGAATACCTTCAAATAGGAGCCAAACCTATTGCCTATAACATCTCCATATTGATTAATAGAACCATAAAAGAAGGCACTATCCCATCTATCTGGAAAATCTCACACATTATTCTTCTTCACAAAGGTGGAGACTCCACTGATTTCTCCAACTATCGCCCCATAGCTCTACTCTCTCCACTCACTAAAATAATGGAGAAATGCATCCACAAACAATTACTAAACCACCTACTCCTCCATAATCTTCTAGCTAACTGTCAACATGGTTTTCGGCCATTCCATAGTACCACCACAGCCTTGTTATCCTTTACTAACAGTATCAACAAAAATCGCAATAAAAATATTCCTTCCTCAGCATTCTTTGTAGACCTATCCAAAGCCTTTGACATGGTCAATCATCAGCTTCTCCTCCACCTTCTGAAGTTCCTCTCTCTCGGCAATCCTGCTATGAACTGGTTTACATCTTACCTGGAAAACCGAAAACAAGCGGTTCTCTGGCAAAACCATCTTTCAGACCTCCTTCCCACCTCCCTAGGTGTCCCTCAGGGCTCCATTTTAGGACCACTATTGTTTTCCATTTTCATAAATGACCTTCATCTTTCTACTCCACTCTCTACCTGCATTCAATATGCAGATGACTCTACCATAATCTGTTCTGGCACATCCCAAACTGAACTTCATTCTCTCACACAAAAAGCTTTCACCACTATAGAACAATGGTTATCTAACCATTGTCTTCTCCTTAACCCTAAAAAAAACAAACTTTTGCTCTTTACACCCTCTTACTTGTCTCCCCCTCTTCATTTCACACTCACATCCAGTAATGGTACCGTTATTTCTCCAGACCCCACCACCAAACTCCTAGGTATTACAACTGACAATCAACTAAAGTTTGACAGTCACATAAACACCACAATAAAGAATATTAACAGAAAACTCGGATCCCTCTATAGAATTAAACCTTTCTTAACACCTGAAGCCAGGACCACAATAACTTGAACTCACCTAATCTCTACCCTATTATATGCTTCTCCCATATATACCAATCTTTCTAAAAATAACCTTAACAAACTAGCTAGATCATACAACAATATTGCCAGATTTGCTACAAACACTCCTTACAGGACTCATCACTGCCAGAACCTAAAACAACTAGGCTGGCTTGAATTACCTCACCAATTACAATTCAACCAACTTATAATTGCCCACAAAGCCCTATACCAACCCAACAGCACCCCAGTTCTTTCTACCGTCATATAACAACCTGAGGAATCTACGTTCCGCTAACAAAATGTTGACCTACACTTCCTTATCATATAACTCAACAGGCGACTCCATATTTTCTAACTCAGTTGGTAAAATATGGAATCAATTACCACAAGACCTTACAAACCTAACCTCTCTCTCCCACTATTTAAAACTAAACTAAAACATTTCCTCTCTAACCACTGGTTATGCTCTTGTACCAACCCTGACTAACTATTATTCACTAATTTTCCTGTTTCATTTAAAACAGAATATTCTGAACTATAAACCTCTTTATGTAACTCTCTATAAACTAATCTTTTCTCTTAATTTCTAACATTATTATTCCTGAGTACTACTTTCCATGTTTGATTCTTTAACTCACTTTTTAACGGTACTTTCTTGTAAATTATGTTTTGGTATTTGTAAATTTTTACAAATCAAAATATGTAAATTGAAAATTTTTGTTAATCTGATGATGCATCATAGGTTCATAGGTTCATAGGTTCATACTAGGCTATCTGCCCTGGGGCAATTATAAGCCTAGCCTGATTCTGTATGGCTTACGCCACCCTTTGATTTGAGTATACTGTGCCCTTCTTAAGGTTTAGTTTACTGTGCCTCTGTCTAATAGTGACACGGGAGTAATCCCTGGGACAAACCTATGATCCCCCATCCACCTATAGAGATTCTTCTTGAAGAGATTCAGTGAGGTGCTCTGCCTTACATGAACTGGAATTCTATTCCAGAGCGAAGGGAGCCTCTGGGTTATGAACCTGTCCCTCCAGCAAGTTCTATTTATTTCTGTGCTGAGGTTCAAGTCCCTCGAGTGTGTGGCTCTAAGGGATTTAGATTTACTGAGGTGGAGCATGTCCATTAATTCTGGATTTGACAAAGCTTTGTATGTCAGGCATAGATCGCCTTGAAGTAGACGGTATGCAACTGAGTAGAGCTGGAGTTTTTTTAACCGAGCAGCATATGGCATCTGTTTGAGACCCTTGATCCTCTTGGTGAGATACTTTTGGGGTCTTTCTAATTGCTGCAGGTGTCGGGTAAGGTGCATCTCAAAAAGGGCATTGTATTCTATGATGGGCCTGATGAGGGATGAATAAAGGGGCACGATTACCTCTCTTGATCTAGATGTGAAACCCTTCGTGATGAGGTGGGCTATGTAGAAGGTCTTTCTAACCACTTTGGCAATGTGGTTTTCAAAGGAGAGATTGCTATCAACTTGGGTCCCCAGGTCCCTAATAACTTTCTCTGTACTTAATGGATTTCCGCCTATGTGGTAATTTGTGGGCACATTGTTTTTGCCAAAGGGTATGACTATACATTTTTTGGCATTTAGCTTTAAACCATGGCACTGGCACCAGTTATCTGTCTCTGTGAGACCTTTTTGAAGGATGTTTGTGTCAGCTGGAGAGTCGATTATGGCACCCAGTTTGCAGTCGTCTGCAAAATTGGTGAGCCATAGTCCTCCCTCGTTTGCCTGTACCTCAGAAAAGTATATACCGAACAAGAGTGGTCCCAGGACAGAACCCTGTGGGATGCCACTTGTGACCAGTTCCGAGTCTGACATGGCTCCAGCAACTCTCACTCTGTGGGTTCTGTCTTTGAGCCAGTTTGCGACCCATCTTGTGACATAGGGGTTTATATTTAAGCTGGATAGGTTATCTATGATGCCCTAGTGGGGTATTGTGTCAAATGCTTTTGTAAGGTCCAGATAGGCTGTGTGGACTACCTTCCCTTCATCTATGGCTTTGGTGACTGTTTCGAAGAAGTCACCAGGTTCAAAAGGCAGGATCTGCCCTTGACAAAGCCGAACTGGGTAGGATCTAGTGTCTGTAGGTCCCCAATGTCTTTGTTTATGAGCTCCATGATGATCCTGTCCATAGCCTTGCAGACTAAGCTAGTCAGGCTTATGTGGCAATAGTTTCCATGGTCCGTAGAGGCTCCACCTTTGTGGAGTGGGACCACTGTTGCTGTATGCCATTCTGTGGGCACATTTCCTGTAGTGAGGCTGAGATTGTATAGCTGTTTTATTTGAGGGATTAGTTCCTCTTGGAGTTCATGTAGGACGCAATCTGGGACGCCATCTGGTCCCATGGAAGCAGTATTTTTTGCTTTGGAGAGGGCAGCCTTCACCTGAGCATCAGAGATGTTTGGGAGGCAGCCCTCTGCCGGGATAGATACTTGCTCTTTTGGGGGGGAGGGATGGAGAAGTTTGCACTGAACCTGTCTGCCAGGATATTGGCGATGTCTGTGGGTTCAGTGTATTTTTTGTCATTTAGAATCAACTCAGAACAAGTCTGGGAGTTGCATCCCAGGTTCCTAACATAACTGAAAAAAGCATTATGATTGTCTTTGTTGTCCTGTGCAATTGTTCTCTCGAAGCTGGCCTTGGAGGATTTTATGAGGGATCATAATTTTTTTGCTAGTACTGATCAGAGATGCATTCCCTATTAGGGATTTTGCTCTATCATGTAGTAGCTTCCTCCTTCTGTTGTACAGTTTATTTATGGCAGTGGTCCACCAGACTGGACGCCTGCCTTTGGATGATTGGGTCTTGGTTTTGTTTGGGATGGCATGATCCATGCATTCCTGGATATGTCCGTAGAATGCATTTATATAGGTTTCTGCAGTTTGGGCCGTAGTTTCCACTGGCCCTGGGGCCTTGAAGGATTCCACTTCGGTTTTGAGAAGTGAGAAGTTTGCTTTTGAGAAGTTTTTCACTGTGGTTTTCTGGGCTGGGGGTGGGGTCGGGATGTGGACATCCAGTGAAATTAATTTATGATCTGATCTTACCAATGAGGGATATACTTCTGGTGTGGAGCATAGAGTCCCCATGCTGGTAATGATCAGGTCTAGTATGTTGTCCCCTCTTGTGGGAGTGGTGACTAGTTGTTCCATAGCATTTGAGTTTATGATTTCCAGGAACCTTTGGGCTAAGGTGCTGGGGCTTGAGTAGTGCTCCCATTCAATGTTTGGGTAGTTGAAGTTGCCCAATATAATGGTGTTCGGAGAGATCTTCATGTTCTCCAATGTTTTCAGGAAAGCCGAGTGGGATTCCTGACTTTGAGAGGGTGGTCTGTAGGATGCTATAAACTGAAAAGCAGTCTTGCCCACTGTTAATTGCACATGGATGGTCTCCGATACTTCGTGCAATGCCACTAACCTGGAGGTGTGGATATCCTTGATAAATATGGAAACTCCCCCTCCTTTTGTGGTTCGGTCCAGGTTTTGGTGCCGAAAAGCATGATATGAGGTATAGCCTGGTAGTGCTGGGGTGCTCTCTGGAGCCTTGAACCAGGTTTCTGTCACTGCACAGATATCGATGTTCTCCATACTGAGAAGAGCTTCGAGTGCGTGCATCTTGAGGTTAAGACTTCTGGCGTTAAGCGGCATTACCCTTAGTTTCTTGTTCCTTGTGCTGTCTATGGGGGTGGGTTTGACTTTTGAGCCTTGCCTAAAAAAGGCACTATGGGGGTGGCAAGAGCCTTTGCCAATATCCGAAAGGCCAGTAGTGACAGGTGCAAGCCGTCCCTAGCGAAGCATCGTGGCTTGTCAAGCATGTCATCCCAGGCTGACAGACACTGGATCCCCTTTGAATGACACCAAAATTTTAGCCAATTGTTAAAATCGATCATTTTGTCTTTGTACTGTGGTATCATTCTATTTGAGGGTAAGATGCTGCTCAAGGTCAGGGTCATACCAGCCTGGGCTACATGATCAGAGAGCTCCTCTATGTCTCTTTTCATGTAGTCCAGGGAGGTACGTCTCAGGTCATTCTATATTAATGTTATTTTCTAATAGTTGTACAATATATATCTTTGTGCTTTTTTTTTCCGAGGATGTTTTTAATATGTTTTTAATATGTTTTTTTACTGGAGCTTTTCTACTCGGGCCTCCACTGAAAATGGACATGTATCCAGTTGGATTAGCCCGGTCAACAAATGTAAAATAACATAAATAAATAAAGATGACTGAACTGTGAGATTCTTTCCATAACTTTTTGTATATCACACTTTGATAGTGATTTTTCATTAATTATGGATTACTTGTGGGTATTATTCAGTGCGGTGCTGCTACTACTGAGGTACTCCTTTGTGCACTAAGATTTTCAGAATTCACTGTGGCAGATTTACATATTGCACTTTTTTCCATAACTTTAGTGAAAATATCAGTGTCATGCGTCGGATTTCATGAGCTTTATGGAATCTGGCCCTGTGAATGCATTGACAATTATCACTGTAAATAATATTTCTTACTGATAACATTGCAATTTGTACATTTTCAATAGAGTTTATTGTTCACAAAATATCTACATGTGTTGATCTTATGCTTTATATTTTTCAGAAAATGCTCTGGAATGCAAGATGTATAGGGGGTTAGTTGCATGATATTCTACAACACACAGGTGTTAATGAATTAATAAAGGG
Source organism: Protopterus annectens (assembly GCF_019279795.1). Classification (NCBI taxonomy): domain Eukaryota; kingdom Metazoa; phylum Chordata; order Ceratodontiformes; family Protopteridae; genus Protopterus; species Protopterus annectens. The sequence continues at coordinate 1,672,680,750 of NC_056733.1, read as the reverse complement.
GGCTTATTCGCATATCATTATACTGACACAGTACACAGATTTTTTTAAGGCTACCACAATCTCATTTGTGTGCCTTTGAACCCCCCCCCCCGATACACACACTGTGCATGGCGACTCTTTGTACAAAACCAGCTATCACAACACAACATTTTTATGAATCCAAGTGAAAGCTACAAATAAATACTTTATATTTAACTTAATGATGACATGTCCCTTACTCATTGTATCTGGCCCTCTTACTTAATGCAAGATGCTAATAAGCTACTACAATAACTAACTGCATGTTTAAATGAGCATTGTTATATTCACATGAAGTTCAGTGCTCTAAAATAAAACAAAATTAAAAGCGTTTTAGCCACTAAACTATGGATATGCTTCCAGGTATTAACATATTGTCACTGCAGACAGTGAATAATTGTTATCATGATATACTGATTGAAATATGTGTTAAATCCTCACTCATCATGATTATTGTTAAAAGCGTACTTTCACAAGATTTTCCTTTGTAATTATCCCTATTTATTATTGTGTTTAATGCTATACTATTTTGTCAGATTCAAACACTTCATGAATTATAATTAACAACAATGAAAAGTTATCATAGCTTATGTTGATGATTTCATACTAATAGCAAACAATTACCACTCTAAAATGTCTACATTTATTCATATTCCTGAGAGGATTTGAAGTATATTGAAGTTAAAAAAAATATTTATTAGAAATGAAAAATGTTAACCTTATATGATGTTATACAATATCTTTATAAGATATTTTTCCAGATAACTCCAATTTGAAATTATTAATATAGTATTATGGTAATTTAATAAGAGATTCCTACAATTGTACATTATTATTTTGATTGATACTAGGGTCTGTTAAGTTCTGTTGATGTCTTAAACTGAATAGTCTTCTGCTTATTTCTTTTCTCTTACACACTTGACAATGTATTCACTAATTTATTCACAAATAATATGAAGAGGTATATCTTCTCCTTCATGAAAATATGACCTGATTTTTCCTAATGTAGAACAATAATATCTAGATCAGACTTTCATCAATATTATGACATTTGAATATGTTCAAAGTTTTTAATATAATTTTAAGAGCAAGCAATTTAAAATCCCCAACATCTTTTGGACCAGATTTCAAAAGTTGTTTGTAGAAAGCACAGCATGCCAAAGAAAATCTTCAGAGTACCTGCTGTGGATGTGATTTCAGAAGATATACTGGAAGCAATCTGAGTACTTAACTATTCGGATAGGATAATTACAGATTCTGCACATACCTGATTACAAAACACATTGTGCATGCCCAATGCTACTTAAATTCAACAAACTGCAAGGGTGACTCTCTGTTTCCAAAATTCTCGGCATATGTCATGTTACTACAAAAGGAACAGAAGCTATTACCACAGAATACTACATACTTTTTTATAATACTGCCCCCCCCCGCCCCAGAAATGCTATCTGCATTGAATGATCTGCAACAGGCTGCGGTAATGCAAGCTAGCTATCTGCACTGAATGATCTGCAATAGGCTGCGGTATGCAAGCTATGGAGGAGGATGTGGCTGTGCATCCTAGAACGCAACCAACTAGACTGAGTGCAAGGGTGTAACTAAGCCATCTGTCAGATCAACAAATCAGTACAGGTACTGCCTAGACAGACAGCTTGTGCAGGCTTTGTGCAACATGTGTGCCCCGTACATGTCTATGTGGACATTGTTAGGAAACCCCATTCCTCTCAAAACAAATTGTGTCTTACCCTAGGTGTACTGGCATCTGGGACATTCCAAAGACACATGTGGGCTGCTGTAGGAATGTCACAGAGAGCTGCAAGTCATATCCTGTCAAAATTCCTGGCAGCAATGTGCAACAAGGTGGATGAGTGCATACACTTTCCATCTACCCCCCCCCCCCCATGGAGTGGAGAACTATTATGCACCAGACATATAATTTTGCAAACTTCTCAAATGTACTCGGTGCAATAGACTTCACCCATATCCCTGTTAAGGTGCCAGTTCATCAAGCAGCATACAGAAACATCAACAGAAAGAGGTGGCCATTCCTGAACTGCCAGGTTGTGCGTGCAGCAGATGGAAGCATGACAAACATCATGGCAACACACCCTAGAAGTGTCCATGATGCTGCCATATGGAGAGAAAGTGGTCTGAGGGCTGCATTCCAGGCAGGTGAAATATCTGAGGGACTACTACTGGGTAAGTACAGGAACACAGCTAGGATGTAAGCTAAAGACATCCCTCTCAACATTATCTGTGATAACAACATATGTGTTCACTCCCCACAGCAGGTGACTGTGGTTATCACCTCGAGCAGTGACTAATGACAATGTACAGTAAATCATCAAACCCTGCAGAGGAGGCCTACAACAAAGTGCACAAAACAACATGAAATACTACTGAGTGCATGTTTGCTGTACTGAATGCTAGGTTCAGATGTCTAGGCATATTTGGGGATGCACTGCAATTCATATGTGAGAAGGCAGCATAGATGATAACTGTGTCCACCATGCTACATGATATGCTAACAGCATATGATGGTCTCAAGTGGAAGGTGTGGATGAACTATCCTAAGAACACCAGATGTCTGAAGATGACATTCTACAGCTATCAGAGGAGGAACAGTTGAACACATTGGGCAGAAGACACAGGCATGGGTGACGGAGGGTGCGACCAAAAGTCCAGGTCCAGGCAACACTGCAGCATCTGACACACAACTTTAAGTCATGACTAGCCACACATATAAAAATACACACATTAAACACTGATGTTCTGGTGTTGCCATACCACAGCAAAACAGATTGCATCTAATGGCAATTAACCAGTAGATGTACACACTGAGCATTAGACATAACAGCATAATTATAACATATAACATTATGAACATATACAAATCTGTCATAACATGGATCATCAACTCAGGCCATAAGATATACTGGTATCATGCAAACTCGTAGTGGTATATATGTGCATATAGCAGACAACAAGGGACACATATCTGTGAAACACATTCCTATTTGTCCACTATCAAAAGATGCAAAAAGGAAAATAACTCAGGACATAATGCAAAACTTTTATCAATATCACAAGCAACATATCAATGTAAATTAGGGATAAACTGTAATGTACTAAATGGAATCACCTATGTTTAGTAAAAATGCCAGATCAGATGACAATGTCAGTGATCTGCACTGCAATCATCATCTCCATAGGGTAAGATGGAAACTACCATACAGACTGGATCAAGTATCGATGTTACTCTAATGCAGTTTAGAGCATCCATGTTGATGACTCATACCGCTGTCTGGTCTGCCCTACCACATACGGTAACACTTGGTAGAGGTTGCTCCACAGAGGAGACTGATGGGGTGATGCCAGCATCTGGAGATATTCTGCATGAAGGAGGATGAGTTTAAGTTGACTGTCTGAACATGACTGCCAGATCTACATCAGATGAGGCAGAAGAGGAAGTGGGTGCACGTTGCAGCATAGACATTAATGCCCGATGGGCAAGTTTTGTCTGCTTTGAAGGAACCTGCCTATCCCTTGTGGAAATTGGCTCAGCACAGTCAGGGCATGCAGAAACCTGCTTGTACTGTGGCACTGTTGTAGTACTGTTGTAGCCAGTGATTAAATGGACCATACCACAGAAAACATGGTTTCATCCTGTGCAACCAATGATGACATGACCTCACTGTGTCTGTACTCCTGTCCTTCATGCAACACACCTAGCTAGTGTACAACATGATCCATTGTATGGGCATTGATGTCAGATCCATGACATTGCTGGGAATAAGCATTTGCCTGTAGGAGTAGGCAGATGCCCTCTGACATGCCTGTGCACACCAACTACATACCTATGTCTACTGTGATGGGCATTATCAACATGTTGTGAGGAACAGTCAGCATCACCAGCAGACTCAACATGGAGCTATCGTCCACAGGCTTCAGCTTATCCAGCATTTGAAGTCCCCTCATTGTCAAAATGGCTGAACAACTTATCTTCTGCATCTGAGACTACAGCCGCTTCCATATGACTGTCACCATCTGGGCTGGACTGTATCACCAAGTCAGTGGCCTATGTGCCAGGGACCACATTACAATACTGAGACACATCAGATCCCACATGGGGATCACTGAATTAGCTAATGGAGGATAAAGGCAGTTAATATGCTAAAAAAAGAGACAGATGACACAGGACAAGAAAAGGTGCTCTATAACATTATTTATTTTATTTTTATTTTATTTTACATTTCTTTACCAGGAGTGTCCACTGGGCTGGAATGAGCCCATTTTCAGTTGAGATCTGGGGAGAAAAGCTCCGAATAGACATGTGTAAACAAGCAGAAAATTTTACAACAAGTTCAGCATATAGTTAGGTTACAGATTGAAGTTACAAATCAGAAGGAAAAATAAATTATTAGCTGAAACAAGTTAAAAATGCAAGGCATGTGTATTATTGAAGTTTTAGCAGTCATGACAGAATATGAACAGTTGCATTTTGAATTACATAACAGTCTAACAGTCATAACAGTGTATAAACAGTTATATAGAGTATACATACAAATTTGCTAATGGAACAGTTGGAAGGGGTCAGGTAATGTGGGGTGTGGAGCAGGAGCATTGCCACTGGGTAGATAGATGTGAATGGAGGCCATCTTTGAAGGTCCAGGGATTACTGGTGGCTCTGAGTGATGTAGGGAGTGAGTTCCAGAGTTTGGCAATGCAGAAAGTGTGAATGTCCCGCAGGGAGCGCAGGTTTTTGGATGAGTAGCAGGGTCTCATTTTGTGATCTAAGTGGTCTGTTTGGGTGGTATTGAGTTAAAGTGGAGGTAAGGGCTGGACAGTCAAGGGGTTTATAGATAATTTTGTGGGCTATTGAGAGTTGCTGGTGAATGAGGTATTGCGGAAGCTCAAGCTATTTGAATGTGTGCAGTGAGGAACAGTGTTGGGAGGAGTAGGTAGCATTAATTGCAAATCTAGCAATTTTATTATAACAGGTTTCTATTTTATTATTTAGGGATGTGCAAATGTTAGTGAAAAGGGGGACTCAATATTGTAAGGAGGGTAGTAGAAAGGTGGTGGCCAAGGTTTGTTTGGTAGTGGGGTTGAGGAAGTGTTTGTGCCTATAGAGGGTTCCTAGCTTCTGGTGTTTTTTTTTTTACATTATTGTGGATGTGCTGGTCGAGGATTAAGCTTTCGTCTATGGTGACACCTAGCAGTTTTGTGTGTGTGACAATTTCTAGGGTGGTTTTGTTTAATGAGTAGATTTTGAAGTCTGGTTTGTTTATAGTGGTGGTTTTCTTAGGGGAGAAGAGAAGATGTTTGGTTTTGTTCAGATTAAATGAGAGATGATTGTTAGTCATCCAGCTTTAAACAGAGGAGAATGCTTGTTGTGTGCATGAGAGTAGTTCAGGTATGGTTTTGGAGGTGGAAATTATAGTTGAGTCATCTGCATATTGAATAAGTGAGTTGTTGGGGACAGAAGAATGAAAGTCATTAATGAAAATACTGAAAAGTAGAGGGCCTAATATGGATCCTTGAAGAACTCCTGTGGAGGTGTCAAGGAATGGTGAGGTAGATTCAAGCCATCTAGTGGACTATTTTCTATTGGATAGGTAGCTGGAAAACCAGAGCAGAGTTGGTGGAGACAGGTTCAGAGCTGAAAGCTTGGAGAGAAGTAGGGCATGGGAAATGGTATCGAATGCCTTGGACAGATCAAGAAAGAAAGAGGAGATGGGTTTTCCTTCATTGCATGCTTGGTTAACAGTATTTGTGAAGGATAGGAGAGCAGTGGAAGTACTATGAGCAGGGTGCAGACCATGTTGACAGGAAGATAGAAGATTATTGTTTAGGAGGTATTGCTGGAGCTGGGAGTGTATGCATTTTTCTAAGATTTTAGAAATGGGGGACAATTTCGCTATGGCACAGAAGTTAGAGGTATCGGTATTATTACCGCCTTTATGTAGGAGAAGACTGTAGGCTTTCTTCCAGATGGTGGGTATGTAGGATTCCTGAATTGACCTGTTTAGGAGTATACTAATGGGGTAGGAGTTCTGGGGGTAGGTTGTCAGGGGCATTGCTTCCTGGTTTCAGTTTAAGCAGGAGTTTGTTTATAGTAGATGTTGGGATTGGAGAGAGAAAAAATATGGTAGTGGGTGGGTTTACTAGGTGATCTTAGTTGGTGGAGTGGTTAGTTTGAGAAGGTGGGGGTGGGAATGTGGCAGTTAGTTTGGCTATAATTTCAACAAAGTATGAGTTAAAGATTGTGGCAATTTCTAGGGGTGTTTTTTTCAGGGTGTGGACAGGGATTACTTTTTAAACCAGAGTTTATTAGTGTGGACATTGAGGCCCAGAATTGTTTTGGGTTTTGTTTGAAATTATGCTGCAATTTAATATAATGATTTTTTTTTTGTCATTGATGACTAGATGTTTAACTTTGTTGTGAAGGTGTTTGTACTGTTGGAGGTCAGAGAGATTGGTAGATGTATGCCATTTTTTCCAGGCATTGCCTCTTATGACCATGGCCTGCTTGGTGCTTTTAGAGGGCCAGATGCAGTTTTTTGTTTTTACTCTTTTGCAGCGCAGATGTGCATAGTAGTTTAGGACTTTTTGGAAGGTTGAATTAAAAAATTCAACTGCTTCATCCAGATGAAGAGTTTTTAGTATGTTCCAGTTAATAGATTTTAGATGGTCATTAAAAGTGTCTTGGTTGAAATTAGTAAGGGTTCTCCGTAGTATATAATGATGTTGGTTAGAGAGTTGGGATGTCTCGCGTATGGCATAGGCTGGGTTGTGGTCACTGATATTGCAAAGAAGGGTACCTGTTATGGAGAACTTGTTGAGGTCTGAAACTAGAATCCAGTCTATGATTGAGCCACCGCTATTGTTTTTAGCTGGTCTGGGTGTATTTGTTATTACTTGGATAAAGATGTAGAGGTTGATATTGGGGGTTAAGGAGCTATCTACCTGACTGGGGCAATTTATATTCACATCGTCAAGTATGATTGCTTCATTGTAAACTGTGTAAAGGCACTGGAGACCAGCAGATCCAACACAAAGAGAAACTTTATTCAAGCCACAAATGAACACACAGCACATAACAGTGATAGAATAAAATTGTAAAACCAATTCACCTTACGTTTTTGTCTAACTAAACTTCATCAGTAAGGTGAATTGGTTTTACGTTATTCTATCACTGTTATGTGCTGTGCATTCGTTTGTGGCTTGAATAAAGTTTCTCTTTGTGTTGGATCTGCTGGTCTCTGGTGCCTTTACACAGTTTACAAGTTTTGAATTTGGGCACTGCAACCACTTAATTTTGGTTAATGATTGTTTTGTTGTTAATTTTTGAGAAGATCCAAGCTATGATTTCTTCTAGAAGTGGGGTATTATTTCCAGGGGGTAGGTATAATGTTGTAATACCTATGCTTTTGTTGTTATTTAGGTTTAGGAAAGTGATTAGTATTAATGACATATGACACATATATCTCACTACAGTGCTACAGATAATAATGACTTACCAGGTCTTGCGTGTGTATTGGCCACATAATCTATATAAGAAGGAATTTATGATTATGTTACATATACAACATATGTGAGGAATACAAGCATAACACATACCTGAAGAGTCCTCGCGGGAAGATGGTGCCAGAGGAGAGGGCTTAAATGCAACTCTTACAGGGAAACAAAGTCATAAATACAGCATTCTTAATCACATCCTTGCCATCATGGACCATTCCAGCAGTATCAAAACATACAGTACATAGTACATATACATGCCAGTTGTTTGTGGATGAGATGCTGAAGCCGGCTGTCCTATGAAGGGGTAGAAGGACACAGTATTAATGGAGAACAACAACAGCAATAACATCTATGACATGCATGGAAGTGAGATAATAGCATACTTGTGACAACCACCAGATATGGAGAGTTTTTGTGCCATATGAGGATCCTGCAGTGGTATAGTACAGACAAAGCAAACAGAGTCAAGTATGCAGACAATGGAATAGTCACATGATGACATATTCAGCACAGTAACAGGGTCTGGTCATACTGACATGACATATGGTACACCTGTTGGCCTGATATTCCTATGTAAACAAACAGCAACATTAATTGCATGCAACACAGGTCTGAAATGCATTGCTGCAGCCTATGAACATGTTGTGGAACCATACCTGGTCTGTCTGAAGAAGTGGATGGACCTGAGAAAATAAAGACAGACAACATTGCACATGTTGGTTGCAATATTATGTATGTACTGCAGTCATTATACTGACTTTGGTCATCATCTCCCTGTATGGACCCATATGCATGATGAAATTCTGCCACCGCAACACAAAAATAGCAATACATGAAAACACATGAAGCAGCAATATGTTCTAATTTATTCTATATGCATCAGTGTTTTGCAAAGTAATACATACATGTTCGGCCTGGAACACCTGCTTCTATTCTACCACTGGGTATGAGGTGCACTCTACTCACAATATGCAGTGATGCAAGAAACTGGGTTATCTCATCAGGAGGTGTCAGTGGTTGGCCACCACTGGTGGCTTCCCCTCAACTTTTCATGCCAGCATATCCTGTTGGCTGCAAGGAGGATCATGTCAGAACACTGCTGGCACACCTCCTGGGATCTAGTGCGACCTCCTACAGAATTACTCATACTGATGAGGTCAGTCCACACTTCATTCCTCCATACACTATTTCCTGCCCACCAGTGGAGTCTCCTTCCAATTTGGCAGAAAGCATCTATTATAATTTCATTTTCCTGTGGGGAGAAATGGTCGCCCCTAAGTCTGTATTCCATTTGAAAGACAGTTATATGCACATGATTAGATTCATATTGGGGCCCACATATGGAGATGATTATGTGGACTGTTTATGCCAATGTAAATTCTATGCTGTCCAGTGCAATGCAAAATTCTAGGAAATAGTCCCTGTGCCATCTAGTACTGTGATATATAAAACCATAAAACAAAGTATGAATACATGACACATGGAACAGCAACATAAAGTGTAATATCTGAAAAGGCTGTCTGTGTGATTTAAAACCCTTATAGTGGCTATCAGAGTAATGAAGTTCCAAACACAACAGCATTGTACCACAGGAGCCACATACTCTGCATGTATTTCACAATAACATACAGCATTTCACATTAACACACTGCACAGAACTTGTACAACAGAAATTTTTGATGGCTGTAGCTGTAAAGCAATTGCAGCCTAAACAGTGTATAAAACAATGTCATATGAAACATTATACATGATCAGCACTATTATTACTGAGCAGTGAATGCCATCCACATTAGCGGAGAGTATCTATAAAGTATTAGTTGAGCAAGTTGCAGAAAACATTGGAAAGTCTCAGGATCCATAAGCAGACCACAGACAGTATGTGGTAAGACAACATAAATGTAAATCCATTTTGTACTGAGTCAGTAGTTCTGATACTTGGACTAAGAAGCAGCAATGTCTCTATGTCCATAACTGCAATATGAATACATACTACCTAGAAATATTCAGATAATGTTGGAATCTATAGTTTTCTGTACATATACCACCGAGTGTATTGAGTCACTAGCAAGATATATGGAAAAATCAGAAAAGCTGTCTTTATGTACTGTTCAGTTGTGCTGTTTAGATCTGTCTGTACAACTGTAAATGAGAAGGTACTGCATGTTACTGATGCAGAAGTAACCATCTGTAAGGATATAGGTAAATTCCACACCTTTCTGGTAAGTCACAAACACTTTTCATAATGCATACATTTTCCATAAATGCATCCGTCTAAACATATAGACATACTTGATATGTAGTAATGTTAACATAGGTCTATAAGGAGGTACACTTTTCCCAACATAGCAATGCTAGTAGGTGCCAAATTATCTTTGCAGCTACCTAAGAGTTAGGTATAACTGAAAGTAAGTCCATGTCTGTGAAAACATCTTTTATATCGCATTTGCACCATACATAATTAATGAAGTTCATTAAAATTCAAGGCTTTGGAATACCATTTGAGCATGTCCATGCAAGTTCTAGAAATTTGTCCCATTAACAAATAGCTTGGTGCAACAAAAAGGTGCTCCATGCAAGTAACAGTATAGTTAAACAGGACCATGTGTAGAATATACTCATTATCTTCCAATGATCTAATAACATGACATAAGCTCCACTTTTAAATATTGATTTTGATACATGTACAGATCAGTCCATTGTTATCCGTGAACAGAGTGGGACCTCAGTGAGTAATTTTATGAACTGTGTATTTCTGAATTGTATATTATCAACATTATCAAGATGGTTACTTCCAGGAGGCTTCAATGTGTCCAGGCAGAATCCATTTAGTACATCGAATTTACGTTTCAACGAAATGTAAATTCGCGAGTGCACTTCAGCAGTCGAAAATGCACTTTCGTGTGAAAATAAAAATAAAAGTAAAAAAAAAAAAAAAGAAATAAGAACATGCAGTTTGCATGTAACCTTAGTCGTACATCAAGCGTTTAGTGTTGATGAACAACTAAGCAAACTAGTGCTGAGAATGGGGTACAGTGGAGATAAGAGAATACTCTTTTTTACCCACTGTAGTGTGATCTCGGAGTTAGAATATTAAAATAGTGGGGCTGTGGGGGACGCAGCCCCACACATGGTGGGTGCAGGGGGGCTTGCCCCCCTGCAAAAGATGGGCTTTTTTTGTGTTTTTTTTTTAGTTAGCCAGTCCGGCGACTCCACTTAAGTGAAAGTGCAGTTTCGTTGAAGGTGCACTTTCGCTGAAGTGTGCATCTACTTTTCTTTTTCAAAAAAGTGTAATTTCGATGAAGAAAAGCAGATCCATCCAGGCACTTAACTGGTCTGAGGAGGAGACCAGGCAGCAACATAGACTGTCTACGCTGGAATGGAGCATCACATGAGAACCAGACCATGTAAGTGATTGACATTTGGAACGAGATCACAAAGGAGCATCAATGGTATACAAGGATCTACTGGACTGAAGTGCAGGTTTGCCTCTACTATGATGACCTACATCAAAGGGACACAGAATGGCTTTGTTGAAGGGTTACCAAGGTGTGTTGACAGCTGGTGGATGCCTAGAGTGTCACAGTCCTGTGTATACATTGACATTCCTAATGAATTCAGTGATACAGATTTGTCACAGATATAACAGATACATGTCTTTTAAAACAATTAAGTAGCTCTTCTGACAATTAGCTCATATGGATTATTAAGAAGGCATGGTGACTCCTCTCTATAAGTATAGGTTCTATTTCTATGGGTTTTATTTATTTACTAATGTTTATAATGAACATAATATTAACATTATAGATATCACCAATGTGTATCACTGATGAGTATAGCACCTAGGCCACTGATCACTATGCATTTCTTAGCTATCCATAATACTTCAACAGTATCACCTAGTCTATCTGTGTATGTGTGAATAATAACTGATAAATAACTTCATTAGTCTGTTCCTCTTAACAAGACAAACATTCTTATTACAGTCCCATTTGTTTTCCACAAGAGGACTGTATGTCCGACTGGCTATATATATCTGCTACACTATAAAACTTGATGATATCTGGTATTTGTTTGAATAATGAGGGCCTATAGCATTTATATGTCTAAAGTTTCTGTATTCATCCGTTATCTTCTGGAACATGGACACATGCACATGCAGTACTAGTTTGTTCAAAAGCAAAGAATGCTGGCTCTTAGCTCACCGTGTAAAACAATAAGCCACTACACATATACCTTTGCTAGTTATGGGTTCAAATCCAAATGAGAGAAAGCTCTGATTATATTCTTATTGTTGTGGTTTCATATATTGCTAAAAATGCTACTCTACATACCTTCTTATTGATATTACCGGGTATTTCCTCCCAGATTCCAATGACATGCATTTGGAGGGTTTCTGCCTGGGACTCCTCTGAAAATGGGCTCTGTCCCAGTCGGGCTTTCCCAGTAAACAAATATTAATTAAATAAATAAATAAATATTTTGAATATGCTTAGGACTATCCCGATTATTCATAAGATTTCTGCAAATATCTCCATAATCTGTAATATTTTGCCAACAGCACATATTTTATTACAGTGTTATGTGTAAATCTTGCAACAGACTGTTAATTTCTGCCAAAAATGTTTTGTTGCATATTCTAACATTTACAGACTGGATTTCATGCATAACTATGTCATTCTTTATTAAACTGACTTGAACAATCTTCTTATCCCTGCATTTGCAGGAGAGAGAGGTTCAGAGATTCATTACGACTGTAGAACTGGGTGATACACTGATATCATGTATGAATTTCAGTTATGATGTGTACTTTGCCAGTAACTATCTGTACATGTTTTATGTCCTCCCACATAAAATATGTTACTGTGTCCATGATGTACAGCACATTTTAGTGGTCTGTTAACAGCAGCTATGTGTTACATGATAGTTTCCAACTCTCTGAGGAATGAAAGTTTTCGGTTGAAGTTTTCAATTATGACCACTGTCCAGACATGCATTCATGCTCACAACTTATTTTCCTAAATGCACAGCATGTTCTCCTTTCTGTAAAGCAGAGGTGGTGATATATTTTAGTGTGCTACCCCTGCGCATTCATAATTCCAATGCTTTTCACTGCATTCCCACTACACGACCTCAAGCAAGAGGGATTAGATAGGCAGGGTTGGTGACAGGGTTAGAGACTGGCTATAGCTTAGATTTGCAGGTTTGAAATTCATGTCCTCCAATCTGTGTTCATTTCTGTGCTAAGATGTAGAGAACTGTGTGTGTAACATTACAAAATGTGTATGGCCCTCTTCAAGATACAATTTTGAGAACCTGATCTGAGCAGTGTATATCACTGTTATTTGAGAAATACACCAATCATACATGCTATTTTATGTCTGCAGTTATGGAATGGACTCACAACCATGCTCTGTGCATCTATTGGATGTATAGGCTGAAGGAGCAGTGCAGAAAGAGAGGCACATTGATTACTTTTTTTGTTTTTATAAATAAAATTGATCTGATCATTGTTACAGGCTCATATTTTTGATATTACCATGTTTTCTACTTATAATGGAGGAAAAAAAACATCATATATCATTAAGGTAAGTGCAATAGTCACACAATACCTGTGCTTACAAATAGGATTTACCTACAACTATGTTTAAATATCATTAAGCAGCAAGCCATACTTGCTGAAGATGGTCTTTGAAGTGTAGGCCACAACCAAAATGACAGTCATTTATGTGGAACTGTCAGTGCTTTTGATATGGAAGTTTCACATACAAGTTAATAGTGCTTTGCCTGTTGTTTCTAATGCATGTGTTAGCACACTTGTATGTATGCATGTGGTTCACAATGACCAATCTGCTGTGTATAGCCTGCTTATTCACATAATGAATGGGTGATTGTTGTGTCAATATTCACACTGTTAGACGTTTGTCTGCTATTCCCTTCTGGTCAAAATGGGGTTTGGTTGAAATATAATTGTATCATACGATTGGGGGTATTTGTTCACATAGGCATTTCTTTGCAACATTTCTAAATGTGTGTTGCATAGTTAGCACGAAGCATCAGGCTGTTTGCATTATGCAGTGTACTGACTGCTAATAAATGTGTTTAGGTTACACATATATTTGTACACAGCCGATACTGTTTGTAGAGCATAAACTAGATTTCCATGTGTCACAGGCCGTCACTGAGTTTAGGATTGAAAATGATTGCTATTGTATTGTGTTGCACTCCATAAATTGATGTGGGGTCAGCCAATGATCATGTTGCCTGGATCAGATGTTTGGCATATCACTTTTATATTTTGCTAGGGATTGTCAGGTCACTCTGTCTTCATTATAACAATGTTAATTTGTGGTTGTTTATATGACTCATTACAATTTTTGTCCCATGTTTTGATTCATCTTAACAGAACATGGGACCTGTGGATGATCACCCACCAGACATCAATGATGAGCAAGTGCTAGACTATTGCCAGAGTCCTCCAGTGATGAAGACCATGATGGAGATAACAATGATGAGGAGGAAGTTTCTCTGTTCACCTGTGAGAGAGGGGAGCTTTGAGAAGGAGGAGTGGTTTCAGCCCAGAATTAGTAGTTTATTGGCCGTTTTGGGCTAATTTCTATCTCTTTCATTTTCCTGCTATAAAACTCGCATTTACAAGGTTTTTGTGCTTGTATACAGCTCAGCAAGCTCCTGTCTGGTGTCCTGCAGAGTTCTACAGCAGCAGAGAGACAAAAGAGAGACTTTGAAGTGATTAAGTATAATTTTTCTGCATTTTCTTGCTGCCTTTAGCTAATTCTGCCTAAAACGCTAATTTTTTAGAGTTTCTGCGATTTATAAAGCTTGTTTCAGCTACATATTGTACTTATTTTACTGTCTGCACTTTAACAAAGTCATTTTTGTGCTTAAATTACCTGTTTAACTGCTGTAGGCTACACACTCAAGTGTGATAGCCATTTCTATGCATTTAAAGTGTTTTTTATTGTATCTGCTTTATTCTCTGAAAAAAACAACAAAAACAGAAACATACTTGTTTCCTGCCTTTCTAAGCTAGTATAGTCCAGTTTTCAGGTTAGTGCTGAATTCAGGGCTGTGTTACAAGTTTCTGTGTTTACCCATACCTTACTTGGATAGAAGGAAGTTTTGCTGTTCACCTGTGAGGGACGGGAGCTTTGATCAGCCTATCTGTCCCTAGCGGAGTGGTTTAAGCCCAGAAATTAGTAGTCTATTGGCCATTTTGGGCTAATTTCTATGTCTTTCATTTCCCTGCTATAAAACCCGCATTAGCACGATTTTGCGCTCAGGGCTGCGCCGGTTATCTAGGGTATAACTATTTCCGGCTCCACAAAGTCTACGTTCAATTTTTCCTTTGGAACTAGACAAACTTTCAAATTAAGCAGTCAAACCATTCACTTTTCAACCCAGCACTTGCTCAAAACTCATAGCAAGCACTAATAAACCTTAGCACTAGACCCTCCTGTACTGTAGAGAAGGACAAGGCTCTCTATTCCACCTTACCAGCCAGTCAGTAAAACAGCTCACTGTACCTATCCAGGCATGTCCAAAGGGCAGTTTTAGGTGTACTCTCCAGTCCAACTGGTGAATCTGGGCATTTTAAGGCAATGTTACAACTGCCTCGTGTACACAGACAACCCTCTCCTCTTACCACCAAATGTTAACACATGCGAGAGATGCAATTATACAGCCAAACCAGAGGCTAAGCTCTCTCATCCCAAGACTGCACCAGTGTGTCAAGAGGAGAAGGGAACTACTTGCATCACACTACCAGTCTCACATAGCCCTGTGAAACCAGCACCAGCCAAAAACACACATAACTATACAAAAACATACTCGGAGGCTCTAAATAAAAATCTGCAAAAGCAACAGAGACCTCCAAAGCAGACATCCAAGCAACCTCCACCCCCCCCAACACAAACCATGAAACACATACTTCACAAAACCAGTGTACCATGCAATCACAGCCCTCAAGGCAAAATAACATACCCAACACACTAGTAATAGGTGATTCTATAGTCAGGCACACTGATGTGCCACTCACTAGGCTGAACAAGGAGAAGGTTACTGTTAGCTGCCTGTCGGGTGCCAGGATCCGCCACATAACACAAGCACTCAGGTCACTCCAGAACAAGTACAAATACGACTTTGTCATTGTCCATGTTGGTGTGAATGACCTGAGCCATACCTCCATGGACTACATGAAAAAAGACGTGGAAGAGCTCTCTGATCACGTAGCCCAGGCCGGTATGACCCTGATCCTGAGTGGCATCCTGCTCTCACCAGGAATGATACCATGGTATAAAGAAAAGATTATGAATTTCAACAATTGGCTTCTGGTGTCATTCAAAGGGGATCTAGTGTCTGTCAGCCTGGGATGACATGCTCGACAAGCCACACTGCTTCTCTAGAGATGGCTTGCACCTGTCACCCTTGGGCTTTCGAATACTGGCCAAGGCTCTTGTCACCCCCATAGTGCCTTTTTTAGGCAAGTCTCAAAAGACAAACCCACTGCTGTAAATAGCACAAGTAACAAAAAAACTGAGGGTAATGCTACTCAATGAAAGAAGTCTAAACCTCAAAAATGCATGCACTCGAGGCACTCCTCAGTATGAAGAAAATCGATATATGTGCAGTAACAGAAACCTGGTTTAAGGCTCCAGAGAGAACCCCAGCACTGCCAGGCTACAACTCATACCATACATTTCGGACACAAAACCTGGACCGAAACACAAAAGGCAGGGGTGTAGCCATATTCCTCAAGGATACCCACACCTCCAGGTTAGTGACACAGCAAGATACTTCAGAGATCATCCACGTGCAACTAACAACAGGCAGAACTGCAATTCATATTGTAGCTTGCTACAGATCATCCACCATGTCCTAGGACCCCCATTCCACATTTCTGGAAACACTGGAAAACATAAAGGTCCTACCAAACACCCTTATATTGGGTGATTTCAATTACCCAAACATTAACTGGGAGAACTACTCAAGTACTAACTTCCTTGACCAACATTTCCTAGAATTTATAAACTCAAACACCCTGGATCAAGTGGTCAACACCCCTACCAGACGTGACAACGTATTGAACCTGGTCATCACCAACATGGGCGACCTGTGTACCAGACTTGAGGTCAACCCCTCGCTGGTTAGATCTGACCATAAACTAATCACTCTGGTTATCCACATTCTGCCCCCACCCCAGTCAAAGAAACCACTGTGAAAAACTTTTCAAAAGCAAACTTCACATTACTTAAGACCAAGGTGGAAAGTTTCAAATCCCCCATGCTAAAGAATAATGCTGCCCAAGCTGCAAAATCCTTTACTAATGCATGCACTCTACGGGCACCTACAAGAATGCATGGATTATGCTATCCCAAGCAAAACCAAGACTCACACCTCCAAGAAAAGGAAACCAGTCTGGTGGACCCCTGCCATAAACAAGTTATACAACAGAAGGAGCAAACTAGTACAGAAAAGCATAAAATCCCAAAAGGGGAAGACATTCCTGATCATTATCAGCAAGAAACTATGATCCCTCATAAAATCATTCAAGGCTAGCTTCGAAAGAAAAATTGCCAAGGACTCCAAAGATAACCCCAAGGCATTCTTTAGCTATGTCAAGAATCTAAGTGGCAATTCCCAGATCTGCTCAGAGTTAGTACAGAATAGCACAATATACACTGAACCTTCCGATATAGCCAACATCCTGGCAGACAGGTTCAGTGCAAACTTTATCCCCTCTCACCCCCAAAAGGGAACATAACCATACCAGAAGAATGAAGTGCCCCAGAAATCACAGACAC
This sequence comes from Protopterus annectens, assembly GCF_019279795.1. Taxonomy (NCBI): domain Eukaryota; kingdom Metazoa; phylum Chordata; order Ceratodontiformes; family Protopteridae; genus Protopterus; species Protopterus annectens. Next base: position 1,672,663,390 of record NC_056733.1, on the reverse strand, counting down.
TCAGGTTAAAACAGCCCTCTCCAAAGCCAAAAACACATCATCAATGGGACCGGACGGTGTCCCAGGCTGTGTCCTACATGAGTTCAAAGATGAACTAACCCCTTACCTAAACACACTGTTCAAACTCAGCCTCTCCACAGGCTACGTGCCCACAGAGTGGTGCACAGCAATGGTTATTCCGCTACACAAAGGTGGAGCCACAACAGACCCCATGAACTATTGCCCTATAAGCCTGTCTAGCTTGGTCTTCAATGCTATGGAGTGCATCATCATGGATCTCAGTAACAGAGACATTAGGAACATCCAAACACTGGACCCTAACCAGTTCGGCTTTGTTACGGGAAGATCATGCCTCCTAAACCTGGTGGACTACTTTGAGACAGTTATCAAGGGCTATAGATGAGGGAAATGCAGTCCACAAAGCCTGCCTAGACCTTGCAAAGGTCTTCAACACTATTCCCCATTCTGGTATTATAGACAAGCTAACCAGCCTGTACATAAACCCCTACATCATGAGATGGGTTGCCAACTGGCTCACGGACAGAACCCACATGGTAAGAGTTGCGGGAGTTAGGTCTGACTCTAAACCGGTTACAAGTGGCATTCCCCAGAGCTCAGTTCTAGGACACTTGCTGTTTGGCATATACTTCTCAGAGGTACAGGCAAGCAGAGGAGGACTATGGCTGTCTAAATTTGCAGATGACTGACAAACTAGGGGCTATAATTGACTCTGGCTGACACAGACATCTTCCAAAAGGGTCTCACTGAGACAGATACCTGGTGTCAAAAGCATGGCCTCAAGCTAAATGCCAAAAACTGCATAGTCATCCCCTTTGGAAAAAACAAAGGGCCCACAAACTACCACATAGGTGGTAGCCCCCTAAATACGGAAGTCGAAATAAGGGATCTGGGGACCCAAGTAGATAGTACTCTTTCCTTTGATAGTCACATTGCTAAAGTGGTTAGAAAATCCTTCTATTTGGCTCACCTAATCACAAAATGGTTTGCTTCCAGATCAAAATAGGTCATTGTGCGCCTCTACACATCACTCATCAGACCCATCATAGAGTACAATGCCCCATTTGGGATGTACCTTACAAGACACCTGCAACAGCTGGTAAGACCACAGATGTACCTCACCAAGTTGATCACTGGCCTCAAACAGATGCCCTATGTAGCTCGACTGAAAATCTCCAGCTGTACTAGGTTGCATACCGACTACTCAGAGGTGATCTCTGCCTGACATACAAGTCCACATCCAACCCAGATTTGATGTTCATATTCCACCTAAAGAAAAGCATATCCCCTCGAGCCACACGCTCTAGGGATCTACACCTCACCACAGCAATAAATAGGACGTGCTGGAGGGATAGATTCCTGTCCCAGAGACTTCTCATTCTCTGGAACAAGATTCCAATCTACATTAGGCAGAGCTCCTCACTAACACTCTTCAAGAGAAACCTTGACAAGTGGATGGGAAACAGGAAGTTTACACCGGGAATCACTTCAGTGGATTTTCTGGACAAAGGCACAAGGAACTAATCTAAGGGGGGGCGAAAGCCAATACATTCTGGCTAGGCTTATAAATGCCTTTTGGCAGATAGCCTAGTACCTACCTATAAACCTATGACCCTATGAACATGTGCCATCATATCTGCTGCATGCTAGAGGAAACAATACCAGGAATCACAACACAGTGAGTATCAGGAGCAGATCCAGGAGGTAGTGACCAATGTATTTTGTATACAGATTAAGGGCATGATGGGGTATTTATTTCAGTACATGTCACAGGCTATGCATGACTCACTCAGGTAGATAGCCAGAGAGGTTATTTGTGATATTCACCAACATCAGGGCAGATCCCTTAGTTCTGTAAGTGTTGTCTGTGTGATCCACTTGTGTAATATTGCCACCATGTTGTTTGCCATATCAGTGATTGGACTGTGAATGTACACTCATCCATGCATCCATTTTGGTGCCATGCTTATGTGTTACAGGTCCAATCATATAATGCAGCTATTGCGTGACATTTACCATTATGTTTCAAAATGTACATGACACAAGCTACCACATTAGACTTTCCTTCAACATTCAGTTGTCCACAAGTTTGGGCAGTTAGCGTAGCTGCTGTTGCAATAATTACACTGTGAACATGCGTGTTACTGACAGAAACTGGCGAACAACATGTTGCCCTTATTCCACCACTAGCACGGTGGTGTGGGTATGATTATGTATTGCCATATCTATATGTACAGTCAAAGGACATGTCATTGTCCCTGTTTCAGATGACAGTTGTCATGCTCTCCCACTGGCATAACGACACTGTGTGTGGCATGTGCTGGCAATGCTGATGCCATGATGTCATATAAATGTGTCTCATACATATGGGTAATCCTGCATTACTGAATGCATAGACTGCCAATTGATATATACACCATGGTAATGATAATTTATTCAGTAACATTACAGTATGCCATCATTAGTCTATTCCATATTCATTCATTATTCACATAAATTCCCATGCTGTTGAAATTCATGTGTACAACCTGATATTTTTTTAATGTAGCAATAACGTTACATTTGTGACCATTTATTATTAATACATGTCATTGGCGTGTGTATGTTTATTGACATTGCTTTCATGTAATTTCCAGTTAGGCCACTGAAGGTCATACATATATGCCTATCCTGTGTATTGCCCTGCCATTGTATATGTGTGTGACATATGCATTCTATTTCATGCCTGTTTGGGTTATGTACATCTACTTGTGTAGGTAGCAAACAGTTTGCTGCTTTGCTCCATTATTGATGTTTGGCTCTGTGCTTAGTTGTTTGGTTTTCATGTGCATGGCTTGAAGTTTTGTACTGTCTTCTGCTGGTGTTCCCTGGCATTCTATGATCTGCATTTAATTATCCGTGATGTTGATTGGCTTACACTTGCACTGCTGAGTGATTATTTGGATATTGGTTTTATTATCCAATGTGTATAGCGATCCCTATTTTTTGCCTTACAACACACAGCTACCCTTGGTCATACACATCCAGATATGACTGCCATACAGTTTGCAACATGTCATAGCATGATAATGTTATAGGTATATATGTATTTCTGCACCATGGCTGGTATGTATCCCCACCATGTCTGGCACCTTTCCATTGTCCATGGTGTGCAGTGTGCCATCGGTGTTACTTAACTGTCCTTATTATTTATTTCCAACCTTTGTCTGTCATGAGTTGTGGTATTTGTTATATGAGATTACCTGCTATGATTACCTTCTCCTCCTCTTTCCCTATCTTTATTTTTTCTTTCTGCCTATTCTCACAAAAAAAGTTGTCCGTGCCCCTGTGACTGGCCCTTAGATTATTCTATTCCAGTATACCTCTTGTGTTCCCCTCATCGTCACTTATAGCCCACCTCTGCTTTTCTGTCTCCCTCTTTCCTTTGGTATGTTTTAACTTTTGTTGACCACACATGTCCCGCACCAAATGTTAGCTACTGTTAGCTGTGGCAATGTGGCCATGATTGCCCTTTGCCTTTATTAACTTTTTTTTTTATTAAACTTTCTTATACGGACTTTGTTAAATCTGTAAGCGATAGCTAGCATATCTTAATAATAACAAACTTATGGATATTTTTCTATGTTTACTGGAGAGTTTGTTGTAGATATTTATCTATGAATGTCAAGTGGCTTAGATAGTGATGTTCTTTCCATAACTTTGTTAATGTACATCATGCTTTGTGAGAGATTTTTCATGAGTTACAGAGCAGATATAACTGATATGCAGTGGGTTGTTACCACTGAGAAACTCTGTTATGCCAGGTCACTCTGGCATATTTATATATTCATGCATATCTGCAACTTCTCCACTGATATTGGCATAATGCACTGAACTCCATGAAATTTATGGACTCCCACCCTTTGTGTAGACACTTTACTGAAATGAAGAATTTCCTGTTATATTCATGTTTATAGCCTGTATTTCTCCCATATGAAATAACTCATCAAGACATTTTATATCCCTTTGAAAATCCTTATGTCACTGTGTTTCTAACATATTTTAAAATCTACTCTTTAATTCCACATCAACTCATGCAGGATATGATGTTACAAGACAACAATTATAATATGCATCATAGATTGATCAATAAGCTATGTTTTATACTTACCAATGAATGTACCCCCATATAGCTTCTCTTTCTCCATCTCTGTTGAGAGGCCTCTTTTTCAGAGAGGAAGGAGTGTGACAAAGGGAAATGCCACTTATATTCCTCTATGAATCAGTATAGTTACTCAAACTATAGGCCATGAACTTCCATGGCACTTGACATAACTAGGACAGTGTTTTACAATATGTACATATCTGTCATAGCTCAGATAAATATTCATGAACAGGATACTTTACAAGTCACTGAAAGGGTAAAAGTTAACAGTGTTTTTAGCTCAATGACTTTCCCTAATGCCACTGGTTCCTCATAATTTATGCCCTCAATCTGGAATTACTCATTCAGTACAGTGCTTCCAAAAGAGGAGCACAATAAAATAATTTCATTTCTGTTATCAGTACTGAACACTAGCAAAAGGACCCAAATAAGCAGCGGATTTTGCTAATATTTACTGATTAACTTGCCATTAATATTACTATGCATAGCACCAATGGTCTTATTCTAATGCTTAAGTATTAAAGCATATGGAACTTCATCTGCATTCATTATTTTTCTTTCCTTTAGTAGCAATTAGGCTATAATATTCTCTAGAAAGCAGTAGGAATAAGATTAAATACAAACAGACTTATTATACTGACAGCCCTCTGTTTTTATTTTATTTAATCCCTCACTCTACAGTCAGCTGCTAGCCCACACATTTAAATGATCTTTTATGTACTTCTAGCTGATTTGCTGTTGAACAAAGACATTTCATTTTCCCATTTATAAAAACTTGTAACAGGTGCATCATGTATTAGCTTATAAGGGTAAACACAACATTGGAGTGACTGCTGGCATCAACGTTTTTTAAGACAGATTGTTCAAACTTAAGCTGGTATACTATAATATATAGTTTGCATCATTAATTGACTGTAGACTAATTGAGATCTTGGTGTCAAAATTCATTTGTCTGTTAGCAGTATTTATTAAGAATGGAAGAAAAGTTTATTGGTACTGGTAAAGCATCATCAGGCCTCCTGGGAAAAGTGTGCGTGTGTGTGTGTGTGTGTGTGTGTGTGTGTGTGTGTGTGTGTGTGTGTGTGTGTGTGTGTGTGTGTGCGCGCGCACATATGGGGACACATGCACCTATGATGAGTCACTATTCACCAAACACAACTCAATAAAATTCAATGAATCAAATCTTAATTCGGAGAAACATGGTAAATGGCCTTAATCCTTGACATGCACTGGGTAAGTCTGGTAGATTTAAAATTGTCCAATGTGTTTTGCTGGATCAGATTCAATCAGATGTATTAGTTGAGCTGTGGTTCACTATACAAGCTGTTTGATACACTTGGCCATATACACACACACAAATGCAAACACACACACATGCTTTTAAAACCAACCATCTCTTACATATTTATGTGGTGGTTAGTGGTATGGATATTGACAACCTTGTCCCTGGTTATCATATAAGATTGGTTCCCCTGGTATGTTATTTAAACCCCATAACTCCTGTCTCTAACACATCAACATAAAAAACAGTCACTTCAACACTATACAATATTGAAAATAATGATACTGTACTTCCTCCACACATGTTCTGTACGTACAGCTTTCAATTAAAAGACGTGGCATCAGTATTTCAGTAACACTAGATATAATATTATTTGATTTGTTAAATGGCTGCCTGATCAGATCTCTCAGAAAATTCTATAAGATGCATTTCTCCCTAGTGCGTAAGTGAACTTATACTATCTGCCCAATCTATTTAAGTATCTATTTAAGAATAGGGAGCTAACAGCCTCTCAGATAGAAATAGAATTGTGCTTGAGTTCATAAGCCCATTATACTTTGATTGCCAGTTGCCTACTCTGACTATGAAATGGCAGATTAATTCAGCTGTTAATGTCCCAAAGTGGAGACACCTTTGCAGTGTTGGCCTGTTCTAGTAATACTATGCTTGCATATCATACTTGCATAATGTAATGCAGTAATAGCTGCATTATTTCAGAATACTGGTGACTGGTTGTGTGAAGGCACTTAAATTATGTTTAGAAGACACGGGGCATTGGAGTTCTGTGCATTTTTGCTTTTCTTTTGTTTAGTAAGTGATGCACTCTATAGGTAAAACAGTGTCAAATCATCCCTCAAATTCATGGTAACTTGTGCAAAATGTATTCTGCAATTGCTTTTTGGACTAATAACTGAGCATTTTTACAATGTATTTCGCTAAGGACTGAAAACTCATTTGTATTGAAATATATTTCAGGATTACTTCAAATAAAACTGTTATAGTTCAGAGGACACCCACACCCCGTGATCCTGATATTCTTTGTAAAAAATCTACCAAGAGCAAAATAAAGCGGTCTGGTTTCTATCATCCTTTCACTACTTTTGCATTTTAGTAAGCATTCTAGCACATGACATTTCAGTTTCCAATTAATGAAGGATGCTTTCACTGAGGAATAAAATCACAGAATTTGGCCATCCCATCCACAGTAATTTCATTGTCCCGGTGGTATATTTTCATATTTCATACATAAAACTACAAAACTAACAATTTTCACTGTTGCTAGTCATTATTTTGGATTATATTGCCAACACTACAAATATCAAGGTGTCTGAAGTGTAATGGTAACTTGTCAGGGTGACCAGCAGTTGATTTGTTCAAAGTCCCACAGTGGACAAATGGAGGTTGAGGAAATCAAACACCGGACTGTAGGAATCCGCTCATTAATGGTTGATAGCAGTACCAAAATAAATTCCAAGCATAATTTTATCTGAGGAAAACATTCATGTGAAAAACATGGATGTTTCTCCAAAAATAAAGGGATTCAGTACACAGTAGTTGCTTATCTAAATGAGCATTAAGACAGAAGGAAACATCATGAGTGTGATAACTTGTCTCATTCATGTATAAGAGATATAACCTGAGTGATATCGACAATGATCAAGTCTGAAGCAGGCAGCTAAGGGAAGCAGATGTAATACAAGATTAAACAATAGTTAAAAGCAGAGTAAGTGAAATTTCAATTTCCTAGCAAAATGTTTAGCTGAGGAACTGTGGTGTGCAGAATGCAGCCAGTGACTGAAAATAACAATACTTCAATGAGCAAAGGAACTAGCAAAAGAAAGGATAGGTGACAACATGTCCCCCATTGTGGTACTCATGGCTAGCTGGTCAATGAGAAAGACAGCCACACAGAAACGGTATAGTTACAGGAATAAGAATACATACCACACAGCAGTTAATCAAATCTCTAGACAATATGAGTGTCAGAACCATATCAGAAAGATTTCTAAAAATCAGTGTAAGCTTTTTCAGCCTGGATCACATGTTACTGAATCTAAGAAGCAGAATAAAGCAGAAATGCTTTTGGCTGCAGCTGAAACGCACAATCTGAATACAGTGCAGACCATAGACAAGGAATAAAAGCTGAAAATACTTTTTCTGTCTGAAAAGCTCAAGATTCAAGGTAGAGATTTTACTTTTAATCTAAATGCTACATTGTATTGGAAGCCAGTTTTAGAACACTGAAATTGCCTATTGTCCTGTTTAAATCTCTACTTATTTTTCAGATGTATTCAGAGCTCATGTGAAAACCATTTAGTCAAATTTTGTTTAACTGTGAGTGCAAACACAGATAAATCATTCAAATATTTGGTCACAATTCTTGTGAGAATCTTGGCATGATGAAAATTATTCAAAATGTGCATATACTTATATATATATATATATATATATATATATATATATATATATATATATATATACACACACACACACACACACACACACACACACACACACACACACACACACACACATATAGTTTACAAATTAATGTAAAATATTGCATAAATGGATCTGATAGCAGACTAATTTTTATACTGTTATTCTCAATTCAAGCATAACGAGCAGCTAAAATGACTTCCTACATGGTCAGAGAGATAATATTAGCATTAAGGTTTCCTTGAAGCAGTTTCTAGAATATTCTAGAAATGCAAAAGGTCATAGTAGCCATAACAAAATTAATAGCCATATAGTTATGAACACCTTCACTGAGAATTATGAGATGAGAAATAAAGGTACAGCAGATAATTTACTATGCAGCATAAACTTTTTATTTGGCATAATCCTGAAATATGTTTCGGTACAAATGCTTACCCATGAATTAGCAGGATGCATTATAAATGGCACAATTGCCAGTCTTTTGGCTGATTAAGTGCTACTAGAAGTAGAACTGTGCAGAAATTGAGAGGCATGTTAATCTTTGTTGTGAAATAGCATGATTAGAGTTATGCATCGAGAGATGCTCAGGATATGCATATATTATAAAGTATTAATAGATACTGTGGCATAGAGGGATAAAGATCTAACCTTGATCCAGGCAAACATGGTTCAATTAATGGTCCTATCACTGGAAGAGCTGAGTGAGGAATGAAGGGGTGGAGCCAACTCACCCCTCTCAGTTTGTGAGAGTGTGGGCATACAAAGACATTATGGGTGCAATTCTCTCAGCGGAGAACATGGAAACTGTCCACATTGCTTTGTCACAAGGTTGAGATTCTAATGTTGCCTTACACTCTTTGAGGAAGTAAAAGACAGCCCAATGCAAGACTCTGAATGTCTCTCATTTCTGTAAACTGAGCATGCACAGAGGTGTTAGGAATTAAACAAGAACATTCTTGCTGCCTTCATGATGGACAATTTATGCAATTATTTAAACCAACCAAGAGGAGGAAGGCTGGCTGTTAACAGAAGCTTGATGATCAGCAGTCAACAGGTGGAAAAAATAAAGCCCAACGTCACTTTGTTGAAAAGTACTTGGTGCCAGATAAAGATTTTGCTGAAATAAAATGGATAAAACTAAGTCCATGATTTTTTTTTTTCATTTTTAATACTTATTTGGGGAAAAACTTATTTTTTTACATTTACTTTTGATATATTTCCAGTACTTCCATTGTTAGAGCCATTGTCATGAACTGTAGAAAAAAGAAAGAAGGTTCAGATGTAGAAAGATGATGCAAGAATTGTTAAGCTACTTGACTGATAAACACAAAAATGGATGAAGCTAAGCAGGAATAAAGTTCTTATCTATGTGAATAATGTTGAACATATGGGACTCATTTTAACATCAGAGGGATTATAACAAATTAAGACAGTCGATGCTATAGTAAACCAATTTAAGACAAAAGACAAATCAGTTCTTATGCAGTTCCTAGGCATGATTCAGATCATACCACATTTAAGAGATAATGCAGTTCTACTCATAGTGATTAGAGTATGAAGTTGTGAGATTTTTGTCGTAGAAGCAGAACAGAAGTTTCAAACTTTTGAAAAATCTGATTATAGAAGCTTCTACCTTGCAGGTCATAAGTAATCAGGTAATTATTAGGCATACGGCCATGTGAGGTCATTAAGGAACCTAGCCCAAATTCCCAATTTCCCTAACTACTATCTGGTTAAATGACTTGCTTAAGATCACACAGTAGACATACAAAAAGAGAGGGAAACAGGTTCTGTACCACAGGAAGTAGCTTCTTAACAACTCATTGCCTTAACCCTTACTAGACACATTATTATACTGGAAAAGGAAGACTAGGTACATAGAGTCAAGGAATCCAATAGAAACACAGGCTGGATATGCACAACTTATCAAATAAATCTTTGTAACTGTCTTTATCAAAAATTCCAATTCTGCAGTATGACTAGTGACTAGTCAGTAAGAGTGAAAACTGTTCAAAGCCATTGCAAAACATTAAAAAAATCTAGCTAAATGTAAGAGGAAGACTGCAAAAAGGTTGTAAATATGCAAAAATGAAACTTGAAAATGAAATATAAACCTGATAGCATAATACATTGGTACAGTGCCCCCAAATGACTGGAATCTGGAGTATTGAGTTGCAGTTTTGTGGAAGTCTTGGAAGAGCTACTACAGCTGCCCTGAGGGGAGAAGGCCATACCCTCTTCTTTCAGACTGAAAATCAGAAACAGAGATAGAGCAAGAGAAAGAGAGGGGAAGGTCCTGTCTAGCAGATAAAGAGAGAGAGAGCAGGGATGGTATTAGTATTTTGCAAGACTCCAGCGAGCACCTAGTTGGGTAACCCCCTGGAAATGTCCAGTATAAGTATTTCCCTTGCTAAGCAACCCTTTAGTTCATACCACATTGTTATTGGGATAATACTCCCACCCCAGGATTTATGAACATTTTTTTTCCATGCAGGAGCAATGTAGCCACTCCTGCATGGAATATTGCTGCAGAGCGATCCAGGAACATGCCATTTTGATGTGCATGAGGGAGCCGACACTGTTCCTGCACGGAAACCCATGCAGGATGCTAATTAACTCATTTTCTGGTACAATTCATGTAAATGAGGTTAAATAGTGATCCAGGAAGCAGGTAGCTAACCATGCAGGAACAATATAAGATGCAGAAATGTATTTCGCTACTAGCTGAATAATTTCTGCAAAAATGAAAATGGAGCCATGACAGCTTCAATAAAAGCATGTACCCTAATCTGTAGGCATGCCAATGACCAAATATATGGCACTTGGCATTGAAAGCTGTTTAATTTACCTAAAAATAATATATATATATATATTTTTTATGGCCAATCACAGGCATTGAAGCATAGGGCAGCCGCTAGCCAATGGGATTGTGGGGGAAAAAAAAAAAGGAAAAGGCACTTTTAAGGGTGGCAGGGAACAGTGGTTGCTAAGGGGGAAGGATCTTGAGTAGTGCAGTAACTACAGATTAAGGCAGTGGGGTATGCTAATGAGGGGACTTATACTGAATCACAAAATTATTCTAAGTGTCACACTGCACCTAACCTTGTAGGTGCTCTAACACCATTCTGTAGGCAGGAGGAGCAATTAACATGAAAAGGGGGTGCATCGTGCTTGCTGTAAGCACACTGGAGTGCTGTTGCCCGGGTTTGTGCTTTGCTAAGCACAACTAAGCAAGGGTCTGTGTCTGAGGCTCTATAGTCTTATTCCATGAACTGAGGAGTGTGTTCGCACCCAGGGGAGGGCCATTTCTTGCTGATACACTAGCTAAAGGGCTTAAACAGGAAGGATATAGGGAAAAAAAGGAAATAGCAGAACAAGGGAAATGCAATACAAATTAAGAATATGTGATTCAGCAACCCACAATGGGCTATTGAAAGCACTCAGTAATACAGCTGGCAGGTGACTGCATAGCTGAAAATGGGAGGGCATGTAAAAAAATAAAGGACATCAGCATAATAAAGGAAAAATGAAGTAGAAATCACTAATATGGGACTCTTGCAACTCACAATGGGCCATGCAAAACATATAATAATACAGCTGGCAGGTGGCTGCATAGCTGAAAATGGGAGGAGATGTAAAAAAAAGAAATAAAGGGCAACAGCACAATAAAGGAGAAATGAAGTAGACATCACTAATATGGGACTCTTGCAACTTACAATGGGCTATACAAAGCACACAATATACAGCTGGCAGGTAGCTAAATAGCTGAAAATGGGAGGAGATGTAAGTAAAAAATAATTAAAAAAGAGCAACAGCAGAATAAAGGCAATCATGCACCAATTACCACTAATACCTCTACCACTTACAATGGCCAAAGCAAAGGCGTGAGTAATATAGGTGGCAGCTGGAATGTATCATTATCAGCCAATCATACAGACAGCATCTGCAGCACAACAGTATGAAGTATGGAAACACCTTACAGTCTGGTTTTCCTGACAAATTCTGCACCATTGGGGTATACATGTGGGGGAATTTTAACTGGAAAACTGTTAGTGGTTGCCATTGCTTTGATCAATCAGTATGTGCTAGCGGCTGTCGGCAGAGAGGAGAATAATGCTGGCAACCACCACAGACCGAGGAGGAGAAGAGGGTTCAGACCCAGGGTAACCTGCCATGGGCTGCATGATCTGGAGATAGTAGAGCACTACAGGGTGAGCAGAGACAGACCTCAGCAAATCACTGAGCTGTGCCAGCTTCAACTCAGAGATAGAACCAACAGAGGGGAACCCATCCCAGTGGATACCAAGGCATGTGTAGCCTTAAGAATTCAAACTACAGGTACTTTCCGAAAACCTACTGGGGACATCATGGGGGTCTCACAGGGATCTGTATCCAGGGTACTCCACCAGTTCTTGAATAGCATGCTACCACATGCCGGTGAGCACATTCACCGGCATGTGCTCACCGGCATGTGGTAGCATGCCATTCAAGATCTGGTGGAGTACCCTGGATACAGATCCGTGTGAGACCCCCATGATGGTGAGCACATTCACTTCCCCAACATCTGTGAGGAGAGGACCAGCAATAGGCGTCTCTTCCACCATGTAGCAGAATATCCAGAGGTACTGGGTGCCATAGACTACATGCACATTCACATCAAAGCACCACCCAGTGAACAGGGTAGGGTCTACATAAACTGCAAGGGATTCCCCTCCATCAACTGCCAGGTCATGTGCAATGCCCAGGGCATTATCATGAATGTGTATGCTGGCAGCCCCTGAAGCTATCACGACTCCCACATCTGGCATTTGTCAAAGGTGAACCAGGCATTTGCCAGTGGGGGCATCCTGTATGGCCACCTGATGGGGAATGCTGGCTATGCACTAAAGCCATGGTAGATGACACCCATCAGAGATGTACATGCACCCACACAAAAATGCCATAATGAGGCACATGCACAAACCAGGATCATTATAGGTTGTGTGTTTGGGATGCTCAAGTCACAGTTCCACTGCCTCAACATATTTGTTGGAGCCTTGCAGTACTCTCCAGCCACATGTGCACACATGTTCATAGTATGTGCCATGCTACACAATATGATCCTGTGGAAACATCTGCAGCAGGAATAGCATGGGAAAGGGCCACACAGCCCACCACCATTGCCAAGGTCCCTAAAGGCACAGAGGGACTCACAGGAGTAGGCTCCTGAGCTTGTTCCCATAGGCAGATGGAGGCATACCCAGTATGCTCATGCCTTGGCAAAGAGGCACCTCATAGCACACACACTGATACTGTAAGGACCCAAGGGACTGACACCTCTCTCTGACTTGCACACACAGTAAAATGGATGACACACACATCACATTATCTGTAACTTACCATGTATAAGCAGTACTGTGTGCATCCAACATATGTGGACCTCAGGCACCATCCTCACAACTGCCGTAGGCACAAGGTATGTCAGTCTTCTTAACAATAAATGAATGGACTAGTATGTTCTGCTAGCATATCTATGGCAATGCTGCATGCATAGGTTCATAGTTTCATAGGTGTGTACTAGGCTAATGGCCCTGGAGCCTTTAAAAGCCTAGTCCATAGGATTACCCTGGCATTGTGCCACCCGACCTTAGTTCCCAGTGCCTCTGTCGAGTAAAGCTACTGGAATGATCCCTGGGGTGAATTTTCTATTTCCCATCCACTCATCAAAATTTCTCTTGAAGAGGGCCAGTGAGGTGCTCTGCTTGACATGTATGGAAAGTCTATTCCATAGCATGGGCATTTTCTGGGTTATGAACCTATCCCTCCAGCATGTTCTGTTGATTGTGGTAATGAGGATGAGATCTCTGGAGGGTGTGGTGCAGAAGGACTGGGATTTCTTCAGATGTAGCATTTCTAACAGAGCTGGGTCAGACATGGCTTTGTAAGTCAAACAGAGATCGCCTCTAAATAGGTGATATGAGACAGAGAATAGCTGGAGGTTTTTTAGTCTGTCCATATAGGAGAAATGTTTAAGGCCTAGGATCCTATTTGTGAGGTACTTTTGTGGCCTCTCCAGTTGTTGCAGGTATTAGTGAGGTACATGCCAAATGGGGCATTGTACTCAATGATTGGTCTATTGAGGGAAGAGTAGAGGGAGACAATGACCTCTTTCTTCCTGGATGCAAAACCATTAGTAATGAGATGTGCCGCATAAAAGGACTTTCTGACCACAGTGGCAATGTGCTGGTCAAAAGAGAGATTGCTGTCAACCTGTGTTCCCATTTCTCTTATAATGCCTTCTGTGTTCATTGGACTACCATCAATGTGGTAATTCATGGGAACCAGGTTTTTTCCAAAGGGGATGACGACACATTTTTTGGCATTGAGCTTAAAGCCATGCTTCTGATGCCAGTCGTTCGTCTCAATTAGGGCTTACTGTAGGATGTCAACATCCCTTGGGGAGTAAATAATAACTCCTAACTTGCAATTGTCTGTGAAGTTTGTCAGTCAGAGTCCCTTCGTATTGGCCTGGACTTCAGAGAAGTAGATACCAAACAGGAGAGGACCCAGGACTGAACCCTGTGGGACTCCACTCATGACTGGTTGGCAGTCTGACTTGGAGTCAGCCACTTTCACACTGTGGGTTGTACCTGTCAGCCAGTTTGCAACCCACCTAGTGAAATAGGGGTTGATGCCTAGCTTAGTAAGTTTTTTCTATGATTCCTGAGTGGGGAATGGTATCAAAGGCCTTGACCAGATCAAGGTAGGCTGTATGAACCACCTTGTCTTCATTTACAGGTCTGATGACTGACTCAAAGAAGTTGACCAAGTTGAGCAGGCATGATCAGCCCTGCACAAAACCAAACTGTGTGGAATCCAGAGTTTGGAGATTCCCTATTGCCTTGTCTATTAGGTCCATGATGATGTGTTCCATAGCTTTGCATATCAGACTCATCAGGCTAATGGGGTAATATTTCCCAGGGTCTGTAGTTGCTCCTCCTTTGTCGAGAGGGATGACTGTAGCAGTGCACCATTCAGTAGAGACAAAGCCTGAGGTGAGGCTGTGATTGAACAGGGCACACAGGTGAGGTGCCAGTTCACTCTTTAGTTCATGTAAAACACAGCCAGGGATATTGCCAGGTCCCATAGAAGCTGTATTATTGGCCTTGGACAGTGCTGTTTCAGTCTGTGCAGCAGTAATACTGGATGCCTGGCAATCTACTGGTATTGTGACTGGTTCCTTGGCGGGGATGAGAGGGGTAAAGTTGGCACTGAATCTGTCGGCAGGTATATTAGCAAAACCTGTTGGCTCGGTATAGGAGGTACCTTTGTACAGTAGCTCAGAGCAAATCTGGTTATTGCCATTGAGGCTATTTACATAACTATAGAAGGCCTTGTGGTTGTCTTCACTATCTGCTGTAATTCTGTTTTCATAGCTCACTTTAGTGGATTTCATGAGGGATCTCAACTTTTTGTTGAGGCTGATAATGGAGTTTTTCCAGTCTTGGGGCTTCAACTTACTCCCATCAGTTTCCTCCTTGTTGTTTATAGCAGGGGGCCACCAGATTGGCTTTGTTTTTTGGAGGAGGGTGCCTTGGTTCTATTGGGTATGGTGAGATCCATGCATTTGTGTACGTGTTCATACAGTGCATTAGTGTATGATTCGGTAGTCATGCAACTGATCTCCATTTGCATGGGTGCAGTGGAGTTAGCCACCTCTGTTTTTAGGAACCCAAAGATAGCTTTGGAGAAGTTTTTCATGGCGGTTACCCTTGTGGAGGGGGGGGGGTGGAT
This sequence comes from Protopterus annectens, assembly GCF_019279795.1. Taxonomy (NCBI): domain Eukaryota; kingdom Metazoa; phylum Chordata; order Ceratodontiformes; family Protopteridae; genus Protopterus; species Protopterus annectens. Next base: position 1,672,647,734 of record NC_056733.1, on the reverse strand, counting down.
TTCCCAAGTGATTAGTATGTGGTCTGATCTAACCAGGGAGGAGTTGACTATTAGTGTAGAGCAATGGTTGCACATGTTAGTAATGACCAGGTCAAGCATGTTGCTATTTCTAGTGGGAGTAAGAATGAGCTGGTCCAGGGTATTGGATATAATGAATTCCAGGAAACATTGGGCAAGTGTATTGGTACATGAGTAGTTTTCCCAGTTAATGGAGGCATAGTTGAAGTCTCCCAGTATGAGAGTGTTAGGTTGGACATTAATATTATCCAGGATGCTTGGGACATGGTTGGAGACCTATAGCAGGCTATGACCTGACTCACTGTCTTACCCAGTGTTAGTTGCACCAGAAGTATCTCAGATGTGCTATGTTAGGCTACCAGTCAGAAGGTGTGCGCATCCTTTATGAATATGGAAACATCATTGTGTTGGAGCTTTAGTCCAATTTCTGGGGCCTGGTAGTGCAGGGGTGCTGTCTGCAGCCTTGAACCAGGTCTCTGTTATGGCACAAATGTCAATGCTCTCCATTTTAAGGAGTGCTTTGAGTGAGTGCATTTTGAGATTTAGACTTCTAGCGTTGAGCAGCATGACCCTCAGATTGCATTTGTTTGTAGTCGTTATGGTGGTAATTTAGTTTTTGGACCACTGCCTAAAAAAGGCACTACAGGGGTAGCAAGAGCCTTGGCCAGTATCCGGAAGCCCAGGGGTGACAGATGCAGGCCATTTCTGGCAAAGCAGAGAGATCTATCAATCATGTCATCCCAGGCAGACAAATACTGGATCCCCTTAGAATGACACGAGAAACGTAGCCAGTTATTGAAATCAATCATTTTCTGCTTGCTGTGTAGGTGTGAGGGTTGGTTATGGGCATGCAATGGAATGGGATGGCCTACTAGGATAGCAGCACACATCTGACAGCTATGTGGGACACCAGGAAATGTCTGACCAAAACTGGCCTCCACACACTATGCAGTAGTACCAAGGTGGCAAATCCAACTGCAATATATGTGTAGGGACAACTAAGTAGGGGATAATAGGTCACATTCATGAATGTCAGGGTGGCGGGGGGGTCCCATAACCAACCCTCACACCCACATAGCAAGTCAGCTGTAGAAAACCATAGAAAAATGTCTGGTAAAGGCACGCAAATGGCAGCAATGTTGAATTAACCCACTACACACTCACACTGTGATATTACAGCAGGACCTGCAGTTGCAGTAAGGCTATGAAGGATAAGAAGTCTGAAACTCAAATGTATGCCAGTACAATCTGACTTGGGCTCTTTACTGATATGCCTCCAGTCCCCAATACAGGGCACTATAGTATGGTAAATTGAACCAAATTGTACAGCAAATATCAAGACAGTCTGTGCAAATGTGTACAGTTGACAGGTGTGCTCCCCCGTTTACCCACACAAATGCAGTAACATGTATGTTTGCATGGAAATAGCAGCATAGCACATATTGGCATCGTTGTACCAATACACATGAAAATTGTTGCCTGTCCAGAATATGCAGGGGCCAATGTGCTATGTGTATGTGTGGTTAATACTGTCTGGATCTGGTCAGCACGTTCTCCTGGCAGTCGTCTTGTACTGCCCTAGGTACAATGCTGCTATTGACAGGGCCATGTGCAGATAAATGCAGTACCAACTGATATGCATGTCAGTGACACCCACTGCTCTGCCACTGCTATACCTGGAACACACAGTGCTATTTGGAATATACTACACATATTAGTGACATCTTGAAGAATGTGTAGCAGAGCTGCCAAGGCTTTTATGAATATAAATGCTTTGCGGTACTGTTGCCAGTGGCCATTCTCAATAATCATTTCTCTTAGGTTTGCTTTTACAAATAATGGACATGCCTGCACAGTTGAATGCACTCTGTGCCCACAACCATAACTCCCAACCTCTGACAGCAAGATGTCTGGACAAGGGCAGAAATAAAAGTGGAACAAAGGCACAATGATATGCATGTGTTGTAAATATCACCCTTACGTACTGAGAAAGATAGTAGGGTGAGGTGTTGGAATGGTCTGAAGGTTATGTATTCTGAAACACTAATGTCTGTATTATTTTTTAACATCACACTTCAATTATATGTAAATAACTTGTCATAAAAACACAAGTTTACATAGAAAGGATGAAACCTCTAGCCAAACATCTAGACAACCTGCCAAAAATGTACTGGTTAGAGGTATGTACACACAAGGATATGACATCTCAGGTTAGAAAGATAGGTTGATGGACTGTTTACACAGTTGTTTGTCATTACTACACTGCCTGTAGCCACACCTCACAAATGGCCTTGTTGGGCAAGAATTTACATAGCTGTTTTCATAATATTGGTCTATGCATCATAAAACTAATACTCCTCTGATAAAGCACTGTGATGATCTGAGGATGTCTGGCACTAGGTAATGACACAATACATTGCAGTTTCAGATTACAGATATGTCAGAAAATGTCTGCTAAACAAAACAAGTACACTGAGGAATCTGCTGTGTACTCCTGAGAGGTATGTCTGTAGCACACAAAACCCTGGACTGGAGTACACCTATCTCTGGAATGGAGTCCCACCCTAACTATAGGGGGTCACACTGGACATTATCCTACACTTAGAGAATCACAGGACATGTTGGAACCCACATTGGAATATATGACTGCATTGTGTATCTATGTCCAGGCATACATACAGCAATGTACACCTCGACTGTCCCCACACACACACGTCAGATAGGATTACCCTCGGGTAGCTATATGTGGCCCATATGTGATATATCTGCATGTGTTGTGTGACATACACACACATATATATATATATATGGGCAACAGATAACATATGTCAAGCATACACACACATAGATGTGGGAACTGAGAGACAGACAGTGATACAGAGAGAGAAAGAGGGGGACAGAGACAGAGTGAGTCATACACACATATACGCTGAATGGCATACAGTGATGCCCTGCTGTGGACAATCATACCAGTTGTAAACAGTTGCACATGCCAGCATAAAAGGTGAGCCCCATTGTGTAACAGTGCTGAGGTTGGGTTTAGAATATCACATCACCTGTCTTTGTGTGTGTGTGTGTGTGTGTGTGTGTGTGTGTGTGTGTGTGTGTGTGTGTGTGTGTGTGTGTGTGTGTGTGTGTGTGTGTGCATGTATGTGCATGTGTGTGCATGTGTGTGTGTGTGTCTGTAGGTCCAAGTATTAGGAGACTCTTCCCACTCAGTACACTTCACATTGCCCTACTTCACAAGATCTGCTGCTTTCATTCACCTTAGAAGTACCATTGACACCAAACACCCCTATAAGCTCTGTAGCACATGTGATAACTGAGTAACAGTATAGTGCAAATAACTAGATAGGTAGGAGTTCTCATCTCAATACTGGCAACTGTGTGTATGACAGTTGTGTATGTCTGAGTGAGGGTGTGTGTGTTTGTTTCTTTCTTTGTAGGTGAAACAATTTTAGGCCCTTCTCACCCACAATAGTCCTGATAATGTCATTCCCCTTATTGGCACTTTTGGACAACTATTAGCCCAGTAAGCTCCATAGCATTTGTGATAACTGTGTAACACTATAGTATAAATCACTAGCTAAACAGGGGATCTAATCTCAGATCTGGTAAATGAGTGTCTGTGTATGTTTGTAAGAAGAAGTGTTTTGACAAGTCTCCCACCCACTGCCCTACTTTATCAGTCCTGCTGATGTCATTCCTCTTATCAGGACCTTTGGCCAGTTGTCAGCACAGTAAGCTTTGTAGTGTGTGTGATAACTGTGTAGCACTATATACAATTCACTAGCTAGATTGGGGTTCTAATCTATCATCTGAAAAATGGGTGTGTGTGTATGTTTGTAAGAAGAAGTATTTTGATAAGTCTTCCACCCACTCCCCTACTTTATCACTCCTGCTGATGTAATTCCCCTTATTGGCACCTTTGGTCAGTTGTCAACCCAGTAAGCTATATAGTGCATGGGATAACTGTGTAACACTATAGTACAAATAACTAGGTAGGCAGGAGTTCTCTTCTCAGATCTGGCAAATGTGTGTGTTGGTGTATAAGTGTGTGTGTATGTTTGTAGGAAGAAGTATGTTGATATGTTACCCGCCCACTGGCCTATTTTATCAGTCATGCCAATGTCACTCCCCTTATAGGTTCTTAGATGTGTACTAGGCTAATGGCCCTGGAGCCATTACAAGCCTAGCCTGTAGAAGTGCCCTGCCATTGTGCCACCTGACATTAGTTCCCAGTGCCCTCATCAAGTAGAGCCACTGTAGTGATCCCTGGGGTGAACTTTCTATTACCCATCCACTCATCAAGATCTCTCTGCAACAGAGTCATCTAGGTGCTTTGCTTGACATGTATGGGAAGTCTGTTCCAGGGCATTTGCAGTCTCTGGGTGAGGAACCTGTCCCTCCAGCATGTTGTGTTGATTGTGGCAATGAGGTTGAGGTTCCTGCAGTGTGTGGTGCAGAGTTTGGGATGTCTTTAGATGTAGCATTTGTAAAAGAGCTGGGTCAGACATGGCTTTGCAAGTCAAGCAGAGATTGCCTCTAAGTAGGTGATATGAGACAGAGAATAGCTGGAGTCTTTTGAGTCTGTCTGTGTAGGACATGTGTTTAATACCTAGGATACTCATTGTGAGATACTTCGGTGGCCTGTCCAGCTGTTGCAGGTATCTAGTGAGGTATATAACAAATGGGTCATTATACTTGATGATTCATCTAATGAGGGAAGAGTACACAGATTATGACCTTTTTCTTCCTGGATGCAAAACCCTTGGTAGTGAGATGTGCCACATAGAAGGTTTCCTGATCACAGTGGCAATGTGGTGGCTAAAGGAGCGGTTGTTGTCAACCTGTGTCCCCAGATCACTAATAACATCTACAGTGTTCACTGGGCTCCCATCGATGTGGTACTTAGTGAGAACTGAGATTTTACCAAAGGGGCTAATGATGAATTTTGTGGTGTAATGCTTCAGGCCATGGTTTACACACCAGTCAGTGGTCTCAGTGAGCCCTTTCTGTAGGATAACTGGTTCACTTGTGGAGGTAATGATGGCTCCCAGCTTGCAGTTGTCTGTGAACTTGGTCAGCCAGAGTTCCTTTGTGTTGGTCTGGACTCCTGAGAAGTAGATGCTGAGCAGGAGAGTACCCAGGACTGATCCCTGTGGGACTCAACTCATGACTGGCTGGCAGTCTGACTTGGAGCTCACTACATTCACACTGTGTGTTCTATCTGTGAGCCATTTTGCAACCCCCCTAGTGATATAGAGGTTGATGCATAGTTTGGTGGGTTCATCAATAATTCATGTCCGAGGAATGGTATCAAGAGCCTTGGCCAGATTGATGTAGGCTGTATGAAGTGCCTTACTGTCATACACAGCCCTGGTGAATGAATCAAAGAAGTTAAACAGATTGAGCAAGCATGATCTCCCTTTCACAAAGCCAAACTGCGTGGGGTCCAGAGTTAGGAGATTACCTATATGTTTGTCGATCAGGTCCCTGATGATGCACTCCATAGCTGTACATATCAGACTTGTCAGACTAATGGACTGACAATTCCCAGGGTCTGTAGTTGCCAAACTTTTATGGAGAGGGATAACTGTAGCAGTGTGCCACTTGGGAGGGACAAAGGCAGAGATGAGGCTGTGATCAATAGGGCACACGGATGTGGTGCCAGGTATCTTTGAAGTTCATGTAGAACTCAGCCAGGATTAATTTGGGATCCCATGGAAACTGTATTCTTGCCCATGGACAATGCAGGTGTAACCTAGGTGGCGGTAATCCTGGGTGCCTGGCATTCTTCTGGAATTCTGATTGTTCCCCTGGGGGGGGGGGAGAGGAGTAAAGCTGGCAATGAATGTGTTGGCAAGAATGTTGGCAGTATCTGTTGGCTCAGTATAGGAGGTAGCATAGTGAAGTAACTCAGAGCACTTCTGGGTATTGACGTGGAGGTTCTTGATATAACTATCAAAGGATTTGTGATTGTTGTCAGTGTCTGCTGCAATTCTGCCCTCATAGGTGGCTTTAGATGATTTCATGAGGGATCTCAGTTTGTTGTTGAGGCCAATAAGGGAGTTTTGTCACTCTTGGGACTCCACATTTTTCTGCAACAGTTTCTTCCCTCTGTTATACAGGTTATTAATGGCAGGGGACCACCAGAGTGTCCAATAGTGTTTGGAGGAGAGTGTCATCATTCTGTTGGGTATGGCTAGTTCCATGCATTGATGTACATGTTTGTACAGTGCATTTGTGTATGATTCAGCAGTCATGCAGGTATTTTCCATTGCCATGGGTGTTGTGAAGTTAGCCACCTCTGTTCTTATGAGTCCAAAGTCAGCTTTGGAAAAGCTTTTTAGGGTGGTTACCTTTTCAGGGGATGTGGGTGAGATGTGGATTTCCATGGCGATTACTTTGTGTTGGGTCTTACCAGGTAGTGACTGACTACTACTGTCAAGCAATGGTCCCATATGTTAGTAATCAACACTGGTCGAAGATGTTGCTTCCTCTACTTGGTGTCAGAATGAGCTGGTCCATGGCATTGGAACTGCTGAATTCCAGGAAACATTGGGCCAGTATATTGTTGCTTGAGTATCTTTCCCAGTTGATGGAGGGGTAGTTGAACTCTCCTAGTATGACAGTGCTGGATTGGAACTTAATAAATTCCAGAGTGTTGAGGAATGTGGATTGATAGTCTAGGGATATGGTTGTGGACCTATAGCTGGCTATGACCTGTATTGCACTATTAGCCAATGTCAGTTGTACCTGAAATATCTCAGATGCATTATGCTGGGATACTTCTCTGGGTGTGTGCATATCCATTATTAATATGGAGACAGCACCACCGTTGGAGCTATGGTCCATGATTTGGGGCTGACAGGTGTGGAATGAGGTATAGGCTGGTAGTGCAAGGGTGCTGTCTGCTGCTGAAAACCAGGTCTTCTTTACACCACAATTGTCAATGTTCTCCATTTTGAGGAGAGCTTTGAGTGGCTGCATCTCAAGATGTTGATGTCTAGTGTTGTGCAGATTGCATATATGTATAGCTGTTATGGTGGTAATTTGATTTGGAACACCACCTAAAAAAGTACTATAGGGATGGTAAGACAGCCAGTACCTGGAAACCCAGGGGTGACAAATGCAGGCCATCTCTGGCAAGCCATCGCAGTCTGTCAATCATGTTATCCCAAGCAGACAGATACTTTATCCAATGAGAGTGACACCAGACACTTAAGCCAGTTGTTGAAGTCAATCATTTGTTGTTTGCACTATGGTATCATTCTGGGTGACAGTAGTATACTGCTCAGGGTTACTGTCATACCTGCCTGGCCTACATAATCTGAGACCTCCACCATGTCTCTTTTTATATAGTCCATGGAGGTGAGTCTCAGGTCATTCACACACATATGGACAATGACAAAATGATATATCTAGTTGGTGTGGAGTGACCTGACTGGGTGTGCTATGTGTTGGATTCTGGCACCTGATAGACAGCTGACTGTTACCACCTCTATGTTCAACCTAGTAAGTGAGACATCTCTGTGCCTCACTATTGAGTCAACTGTGATTACTGTATCAGGCAAGGTGGTTAGCCTTTGTGGCTTAGATTGAGGGGCACACTGTGTAGGTGAGATATGTACCCTATGGTTTGTGTTGTGGTGGTTGAGTGGGTGTCTGTCTTGGTGGTCTCCGCTTTTTGGGTAAATGTCTATTGAGTGCCTCTGTGAGGATGGGTATGTGGTTATTGTTTGTATGTCAGAGCTGTGATAGTGGGTGTTCTGGAGGGGTATGTGTTCCATGTGGTGTGTTGCAGGTGTTGACCCTTCTCCTCTTGAGCAGTTAATCCAGTCTTTGCTGGAGAGTGCATATCTTCCAATTTGGTGATACAAGGGTATCTCTCACAAGTCTGAGTGTTGAGAATTTAGAGTAGATGATTGTCTTTGTACATGAGGCAGTTGCAACAGTACCTCAGAATGACCATGTGCACCAGGTTAATGGGCAAAAGTATAGAGAACTGCACTTTATTCATGCCAGGAGGGGTGGTCATAACTACTAAGTGCTAGAGCTAATTCCATGAGGAATGACTACTGCTGATGGCTCTCAGGTGTGCTAGAATAACTGATACAAAAACCTGTTGAAGTGCAAAGCTATTAGGCTATTTGAAGTGTAGGAGAGAAAGAACTAGCAAGATCTAAGGGAAAAACTGAAGGCAGACTTTCTGGCATCTGTAACAGTTTACTTCAGCTGTGCAGTTGTCAGCACCTTTGGTCAGTTGTCAGCCCAGCAATCTCTGTAGCACATGTGACAACTGCGTAATGCTGTAGTAAAAATAACTAGATGGGCAGGGGTTCTAATATCAATACTATCAAGTGTGTGTGTTTGTGTGGGAATCATATACTGTGTGGGTTATGCCATTTTGAGTTGTGTACCACCCTGTAAACTTCCCATCACCCTACTTTATTAGGCCTGTTGATGTCATTCACCTTAGAAGTATGTTGGGACTAAGTGAAATCATGTAAGCTCCATGGGTCATCTAACTGTGTAGCACTATAGTAGAAATAACTAGTTAGGTAGGGGTTCTAGTGTTAGCAATGCCAAGTGTTTGTGTGAGAACCATATACTGTGTGGGTTATACCATTTTGAGTTGTGTACCACCCTGTAAACTTCCCAACACCTTACTTTACTAGCCCTGTGGATGTCGTTCATCTTAGAAGTACATTGGAAGTAGGCAAACTCATGTAAGCTCTGTGGTATGTCTGATAACTTTGTAACACCATAGTTAATATAACTTGATAGATAGGGTTTCTAATCTCAATACTGACAACTGTGTGTCTGTATTTGTGTGAGAACTATATACTGTGTGAGTTACACCATTTTGAATTGTGTACCACCCTGGAAACTTCCCATCACTCTACTTTACTAGGTCTGCTGATGTAATTCACCTTAGAAGTACCTTGGGACTAAGGGAAGTCGTATAAGCTCTATGGCACATCTGATAACTGCATAACAATATAGTAGAAATAACTAGATAGGTAGGGGTTCTAATCTCAATACTGGTGCAGTGTGTCTTTGGGTGGTGATCATATTCTGTTTGAATGAAACCATTTTCATTTGTGTACCATCCATGCCTGTTTACCACTTCCTGATGGCATTACTTTATATAGCATGGTAATGGCATCTGCCTCACATGCAGCATGTTAACCACTGTGCGGGCCATACCAGTCCTCTGTACAGATGTCTATGTGAATATCCAGATGTTTGCAACCTATATGTGGTCTGTGTCCCTTAACAATGCCCATGTATGTGATATTGTTGCCAAATCGGCCACAGTGAGTATAGTGACACACATCCCAGCATCAGGCATCATACCTGACTGAAATATCATGCTAATACAATATCTGCTACACTATCACTTGCCCAGGCTTGTAGGAGCAATACATGATTCCACATCCTATTTCTGGTGGGTTATCTCACCATCCATGAAGGCATTCAGAAAATTATGTGCTGTAAGAGGTAGTGTGTTATGTCCCATGCATATAATCTATGTGGGGCATGCCATGTGTATGTAGTATTATAGTGCATCAAGGTGGAAATGTAGGTTTACTAATCTGTCTATTGTCAACTGTGTTTATGTTACTGTGTGCACATCCCCTGTGTCAGTCCTTACTGTCTGTATGCAAAAGATATACCATTTTGTCTCCCTGTTCCACCCAGAACTCTGGAATACAAACCACAAAACTGTCATACACAGAATCATGCATGACCTCATCAACTGCATCAGGGTTGAGTGTATGGGAAAGAAATGGCAGGGCCAACAGGTGTTGACAGGTGAATCTGTTGCAGTTAATGTAATGGCTATGCTTGTGATGGACCTGCTGACAGTACTGCAGTAACTTGTTCTGTATGTATGAGCCTGTGGTACTACACAGCACTGAGCTAACATGTCTGAAGGCTACCTGTCTGTGACAAGGGGTATGTATGTAAGGTCACACTGTCTGACAACAGTGTCCCTCACACACTGTTGTATGAATACACACCTTGTGCATGTACATATAAAGCTGCACCTTGCCTATGACATGGTCGGTGCATTCCCACTCTGCCATACTCCCTCTTGGGAATGTCAGAGACACATGGGACATAAACAGAATACAGCATGTCAGAGTATATTCAGTTAGTGTGGTGCTAACAGCAATAATGCATCCTGACTAATAAGGTATCTACACCTGTATGTGTACCCATAGCAAATTCAAGCAGATAGCACCTTACATAGTACTACATAGCTACACTGTACTATATTCTCCCTGTGCATCAGACCCATATTAGCATGTCCCTGCATCAATGGTATGGAGGACAGGGCTGTTGCACAGGTATCATAATATGCACAGAATGTGGTGTGGGTTTGCCAGAAGCCTAGGCTGGGCCATATGGTTGACATTGTGTGTGTGTGTTTGGAGGGATATCCAATATATGGACTGTGCAGAGGTGCTGTTTGTGTCTGGAGGTGACCTGCCTGTGGTACAGGTGTGTGTGTGTGAGTGTGTGTGTGTGTGTGTGTGTGTGTGTGTGTGTGTGTGTGTGTGTGTGTGTGTGTGTGTGTGTGTGTGTGTGTGTGTGTGTGTGTGTGTGTATGAATGAACACAGTCACGACATGGGGCTGCTCTACACAGGGGTACATTGGAAAGCTGTGGACTGTACATGGCAGGGTTTCCAGTTCACTGTCTCTGGACACAGACACAGGAACTGGTCCTGCCAGGGGTATCACTGACACCACCATGCTCAAGGCCAGATGCAGTACTGCTTCTTGATGTTGACTGCTGTCTTCTGGATCAGTGTCCCTGATGGGACCAGTCAAGACCATGTACCCATGGCCTGCTCCAGTGTGATGTAGACAGCAACCTCCCTTTGGTATTGCTGGTGTCACTGCCACTATGGGAGTGTGAAGGTGCATGGCCCCATAGACTCTCAGCTGTTATTGGAACTATTGGAACTATGTCCACATGGCCGATGCCCATCTCCCACCACACGCTCTAGCACAGACATGCCACAGTTGAGGATTGCCAAGGTCTCACCCCACTGTCTATTCATGAACTCCATATTTTGATGTGTGCCCTTAACAAGGTCATGTCGCCATGTAGATCAGGAAGAGTTACATCCCCCACCCTGAGTATTTGTCTGGTGTGGCATTCACTACATGCCTGTGCATCCATGACAGCCCAAAACATATGTCTGGTGACTCCTGCTGTAGCACTTGCAACAACGGCTTGATGAGCAACAATCCTCGTGTGAGCACCCCTGTCCATTCCACCTGTGTGGGATCTTGCCTGCACTCTGGCTATGGCCAGTGTCTACACTCACACCTGACATAGTCCCCACACTAGCTTGTTTAATGCCACCACCTGACAACTGTCCATTATCTGTGGCCACTGGTGACAGGGCATGTGTGGGCATTGTCACTGTGTGTGAGGATGGTGTGGACAAGAGTGGGATGCCAACCAATGGCACAGATTCAGCCCCTGACAATCCCACCAGTACCTCACTATTCCTATCATCATTGTCAGAGTTTGCAGGGATAATGACATCAGTTTCCAAGTGGGAGGGACCACGAACCCCATCACCACCTGTGAGGGGAAGACAACATATGTACATTAATACCTGCACTTTGAGGTTAGCTGGTACACACATACACACACACACACACACACACACACACACACACACACACACACACACACACACACACACACTCACACATACACATACACACACACACACACACACACACACACACACACACACACGCACACACACACACTTACAGGTGAGGTGGCACAAATCTGTTATGCAGTCCACACATTACCCAAATGGTGACATGCAAGACATGGCCATCAATGTCATGCATTGCAGCCAGTTTTACTGCATGTAACAAACAGTATAGAGGTCTGGGATACGTGCTTTGTGTTAGTAGGTGATGGCCCTTCCCCAGCACAGACTGCACCCATGTACACATCATTGCCATTCACGTGTATAGCACAGTGGCAAGTAATACAAAACATACCTCACAAATGTACAGATCCTTGCAGGATGTGTAGATTTCTGGCTCATATGTTTGCTCTCATAACCTCTATATTTATATGATACATAACTGGGATGATCTGAGGAGTGACATCACTGATTAATGACATACATTTGAGTGTCAGACCTCCACACCAGCAGTAAATGTATGGTCACACAATTCCTGTTACACCACCAACCTTCTAAGCTTACAGTGGATATGATAAGTGTACACAACCCTGTTAACATGCCATGTTCTTGTAATATATAAGATGAGACTGCAATAATGCACTCAAATATGTTACCCACCTTTCATATGATATATAACCTGTGCAATCCAATCGATAAACATACAAATGTGTTACATGTAAGATATAGTGACTGCAATATGTACAATATGGTGGTTGCATAAGTGTGCGCACCCTTAAAATGATACTTTGCTGAAACACATTGTAAGTGACTTACAGCATTCACTCTTCTTGTGAAGGTGTCTATCAGCATGGCACATCTTGACTTGGCATTATTTGGCCACTTTTCCATGCAAACTTCACCCAAATCTGTCAGATTGCAAGGGTAGCTCATGTACACAGCCCTTGTCTGGTCACACTAGGGTTTCTCTATCTGGTCTAGGCTCTGGCTGGGCCAATCCAGAACCATGAGTGTGTTGAGATGGAGCCATTCTTAGGTAGCTTTGGATGTATTCTTCTGGTCTTTGTCATGTTGAAGGCTGACACCGGTCTTCATCCTCAGCATTCTTGCAGACACCTGATGGATCTAGGCCAGACGTGGGTGTTATTTGGAACTGTTCAGAATTCCCACCACCATGACTACAGGCCCAGTTCTGGCTTTGGAACAGCATCCCTGCAGCAGGCCACTGCCACCAGCATGATTCACCATGATGATGTTGGTCTTCAGGTTAAGAAAGGTGTTGTTTGTGCACCACACATACCTTTTGATATTGTGGCTGTGAGGTCGATCCATAGTCTCACTACACCATAACACATTTTCAAACATGCCTTTGGGAAGCTTGATGTGCTGTACTGCAAATTTTATCCACACCTGGATTTTTTTTTGGTGTGGGGAAATGCTTACATCTTCTGACCCTACCCCATAGGCCAGATGTATGCAGAATATGGGAAGAGTGTTCTCACATGTAGTACACAACACCAGTACTTACAAGAAATTCCTGCAACTCCCTCAGAGTTGTTGTATGTCTCCTGGCAGTCTCCCTGACCAGGTTTTGACATGTCTTGTCATCATTTTTGGAGGGAGGTCAGGTTCTTTTCAACAGCACTCTTGTACCATATTCAATCCACCTGTTGACAACTGTCACCACTGTGTTCCATGGTGTATGCAATGCTGTGGTAATACTATTGTACTCTACTCTTGACTGATACCTTTCAAATATGAGATCCCTTTGCTGCTTTTTAAGCTGTCTGCAAGCCATGACTGTTGCTGTTACAGGCAACTGAGGAAACATCACAAATATCATACTTGGAGAGCAGACTGTTATTTGGGGTTACTCAGAGTGCCTTTACTTGATGGCTGTTGTGTAACAAAGCAGGCTGAATGCTGTCAGTAAATCACAAGCTGTTGCAATAAAATATTATTTGAAGGGTGTGCACACATATGCATCCAACTTATTGTAAGGTTTGTGTATGCCATATCTGGTGCCCAACAGATTGATTGGTTTTACAAGTGAATTGTTCATGTCATAGGTCACATTACAGGTTGCAAAATGTGTGGACTGACATATTGTCTTCCCAATGTATATACATATCACAAACACCTGGCATCATAACAGGGGTGTTTACAATGTTTATATTCACTGTATGAGAGTAATGTTTCACACATGTACCTACCTTAGGCCGTTTGTCCCTCCATTTTGTTGGTCACTGTCCAGAAGTCCTGCACTGGCAGGTTGTGAGGTATGCTACAGGGATGCTACATTCTCTTCAGATAGGCCCCTGTGGTGACCACTGAGATGTAAAGCAGCTAACCACACCAAAAGTGAACATGCACATAAAGCAATATGGCTATGAGTGATAGTTGTGTGCATGGTGCATTGCATGGCCTTCGCATGCCTGGGGTATTGCCAAACCACAACAGAATAATGCTACACTCACCAGCTTCAGGCTTCCATCCCACATGCAGACTGGAGGGACCTAGGTAGTTGTGGGAGAGATGTATTGTTAGCAGACTCACATGTGGCATTGGTATAGGATGGATGCAGCGTGTCAGCATATTTACAGTAAAACCCCCAATACTACACAATTTGCTGCCCTTCATCGTAGATGTGCACTACTGTGCATTAGATAACCCCATTCAAAACTGCAATCTGAGCTGATACATGCACATAGACACTCCATAAATACAACTATGTCTGCTACACTAGTCTAGTAATCTCCACTGGGGCTTTACCTGCAAGCTCCTCATCCATTGTCTGGACGACACCCACCTTCACCATGTGGGGGGGGGGTATGTACCCTGATTTGTACTGGGATAGGTGTCCCAAGGTTGTTGAGGAGCTCCTTGGTCAGTGGGGGCTGCTTGGCTGGGCCCCCACCTGTGGCTGTGCCGTCCCTGGCCACTGCAGCAGCCCTTTGTTGGGAATGGCATATGATGTCATTTGCATGATGCTGGACCTGCTCGTGTGTACGTGCATGCAGGCTGACATCATTTACCCTGTGGAAAAGGTCGACCCATAGGCCAGTCCTCTCCCACAGATGTTGCTGGCTCCAGCCAAACATTATGGCATGGTTCTGTAGTATGGCTTCTGTGATTATATTTGTCTCAGCCACTGAGAAAGTAGACTTTTGCTGATGTGACATTGCACCTGGAAGACATAAAAAGAAAAAAAAAATCACATGACCTCATACATTTGGCAACAGTATGCACAGAACCTGGACAGCTACACTGAATACCAGTAGCCACCACTCACAACCACACTATATCCCTGTAATCTAGCAGCACCGTATCTGCTTGCATTGCAATGCTGATCCTGATGTGTCATACCCCCCCCCCAATAAGGGCTAGTTAATTTCATAATCCTCTATTCTTCATTCATGTCTGTATAGAGGGATGACTTTGGCCATCTTCTATGTGGATGGGGTGTGGATAGTGCCAAGGCTTGGCATGACTACAGTGTGTAATGGAGCTGGGAGCATGAGTTTGTGTAGGATGAGGACAGGGATGTTATTAGGTCCTATAGATACTTATGTTTGTTGCCTTTCACTAGGCAATATGTACCTGCTCACTGGTGATGAAGAGAGGGGTGTGGGTACTGTGCATATCTACCTAGAGTGATGCTGAGCCAGGGGGTGATGTTTATCCTAAACCTATCTGCAGCAGGTTGCCTATAGCTTTGTTGTATGCATATATGGTCATTGGCCACCATTACAGGGTTGGGTGGCTTGTTGCCTCTGAGATTGAGACATATGTGAAGATGGCCTTGTGATTGGCCTTGGTGGATATGTCCAATTTCTACTCATAGTTACCCTTACAGTACTCCACCTATGACCTTATATGCTTGATCAAACAAAGGCTGACTTGATGTCAAGTTGGTGCCTGCTCCTAATTTGCCCTGTACAGCCAATATAGGGACCAATTCTGTGGTTTGTGTATTGCTGCTATCCAGCAAAGGGGATTATTCTACTTTGGTGGAAGGAGGTTTTGTAAGTAAAGTATTGCTGAGTCTATACAGCTATATTGGTGTTCATATAGCTGTTTGTAGTAGGCATGAACACACAGTCATAACACAGTTGGACACCTATCCAGTTTCAAACAGATAATCATGCTTATTGTAGTACCCGTGGCTGTGTCAGGACAATGCAATAACCAGTAGCTGTAGAAATGTCACTCTGTTGGATGCACAGTAACTATGATTACACACATGTACAACATGTACAGCTTATTTAACTGACATTTTGCATCCCATGTCTGTTGTTATGAGGTGGCCAGATACACCTACTCTTACCGATATGAGCACAGGTAATACCTGATATGCATTCCTGTTCTATGTCAGTATGGCACATTGTATTCACACTCTTGCTACCCAGTCATCCCTCTCATCCCATTATAGCAGGACATATGTAGGACACCACACATACATGAGGGGAAATGGGACAAAATTAGTGACAATGCCTTAATATTGCTGTAACACACTTGAGTCATTCAAGAGCACAGTAGCCTTTGTATTGACAGACATACCTTGGAGGATATCCAACACCCATGTGGCAGGAAGAGAGGAGAATGGCTAGGAGTGTATTAGTGATAGTAAGAACTTTTAATTTTGACAGTATGACTGGAATAGGGACAGAATTAGCTGATATGATGCCCAGAGGAAGGTGGATATATTGTGTGTGCAAGAGACCAGATGGAAGGGGAGTGCGGCTAGGTGTGTCAGAGGCAGATCACAATTGTGCTGTCAGGGTGTGGATGGAAAGGGAAGGGGGGTAGGTATTATCCTGAAGGAACAGTATTCCAAGGGTGTTTTTGGAGGATGACATGAGTGTCTGATGGTGTGATGTTTATGACTCTGGAAATTGATGGTGTAATGATGAATGTTGTGAGCGCATATGCTATGCAAGTTGCTTGTGCGATGGATGAGAAAGAGAAATGTGAAGTCAGTTGGATGACATGGTGATGTCTGTACCCAAGGGTGAGAGAGTGTGATTGCAGCAGATTTCAATGGCCATGTTGGTGAAGGGAACAGAGGGGATGAGGAAAGGATGGGTATGTATGGTGTTAAGCAAAGGAATGCTGACGGTGAGATAGTAGTGGATTTTGCAAAAAGGATGGACATGGCTGTGGTGAATACATACTATAATAAGAGGGAGGAACATAGGGTGACATACAAAAGTTCAGGGAGATGCACACAGATGGAATATATCCAATGTAGGAGGGCCAGTTTGAAGGAGATTGGAGACTCTAAAGTGGTGACAGGGGAGAGTGCAGTTAGGCAGCAGAGACTGTTGATGATCAAGAAGAGGAGGAGTGTGAGGGCAGCACCAAGGATCAAATGGTGGAAACTGGAATAGGGTGATTGTGAGGTGGAGTTCAGGGAAGAATTAAGACAGGCACTGGGTGGCAGTGACAATTTACCAAATATCTGGGAAGTACAGCAGAGTAGTAAGGGAAATGGCTAGAAAGGTGCTTGGCATGACATATGGATGGAGGAAGGAGTACGTGAACACCCGATGGTGGACTGAGGAAGTACAGGACAGTATACAGAGAAAGGGGTTGGGGATGAAGGAGTGGGATTGTCAGAGAGGTGAGGAATGTAGATAGGGTTATAAGGAGATGAGGTGAATGGCAAACAGAGAGATGGCAAAGGCTAAGGATGAGGCATATGAAGACTTGTATGACAGTTTGGACACTAAGCAGGGATGAAATTACTTGTACCATTTGGCTAGACAGAGGGACTGAGCTAGGAAACCTGTGCAGCAGATAAAGGTGATAAAGGATAATGAGGGAAACATACTCACAAGTGAGAAGAGTGTGTTGAGCAGATGGACAGAGTACTTTGAGAGGCTGATGAATGAAGACAATGAGAGAGAGAGAGATGGTTGTATGATGTGGGTATGGTGAATCAGGAAGTGCAATGGCTTACCAAGGAGGAAGTAAGGATAGCTATGACATGGATGAATACTGGAAAGCCTGTTGGTCCACATGACATACCTGTGGTAGCATGGAGGTGTTTAGGGGAAATGGCAGTAGTGTTTTTAACCAGATTGTTAATGATATCTTGGAAAGTGAGAGCTTACACGTGGAGTGGAGAGAAAGTGTTTGTGCACCGATTAAATATAAGGTTGATGTGCAGAGCTGTAGTAACTACAGAGAGACAATTTTAATCATTCACAGCACAAAGTCATGTGAAAGAGTAGTGGAAGCTAGGTTAATCAAGGAGGTGATAAGTAGTAGTCAGAAGTATGTTTTCATGCCAGGTAAGAGCACTACAGATGCAATGTTTGCTCTAAGAGTGTTGATGGAGTAATACAGAGAATGTCAGGAGTTGCTTTGTGTCTTTCTGGATGTAGAAAAAACATATGACAGGGTGCCTAGAGAGGCATTGTGTTATTGTATGAGGAAGTCATGAGTGGCAGAGATAAATGTAAGATTGGTACAGGATATATACAAAGGGGATGTAACAGCAGTGAGGTCTGAGTAGGAGTGATGCTTGTGTTTAAGGTGGAGGTGGGATGAGCCCTTTCTTATTTACAACTGTGATGGACAGGTTGACAGACAAGATCATACAGGAGTCCCCATTCACTATGATGTTTGCAGATGACATTATGATCTGGACTGAAAATAGGGTATAGATTTAGGAGACCCTGTAGAGATGGAGATATGCTCTACAGAGGAGAGGAATGAAGGTCAGCAGGACTGGAGGGAAGCAGAATGTTGAGTATGCAGAGAGTAGAGTTGGCAAAGGTGTATGCATTTAAATAATTGGGATTGACATTTCAGAGTAATGACGATTGTAGAGGACAGGTGAAGAAGAGAGTACAGGCAAGATGGAGAGGGTGGAGAAGAGTGTCAGTACTGATTAGTGACAGACAGGTACCAGTAAAAATAAAAGGGAAGGTCTACAACAGGGTAGTGAGACCAACTATGTTATAGGGGTTGGAGACAGTGTCATTGACAAAAAGGCAGGATTCAGAGCTGGACGTGGCAAAGTTACAGATGTTAGGATTTGCACTGGTTGGGAAGAGGGTGGACAGGATTAGCAATGTGTATATGACAGGGTCAGCCCATGTTTGATGGTTTTGAGACAAAGCCAGAGAGGCACGATTACAATGGTTTGGACATGTGCTGCAGAGGGATGCTGAGTATATTGGGAAAAGGATGGTAAGAATGAAGCTGCCAGGTAAGAGGAAAAGAGAAAGGCCTCAGATAAGTTTTCTGGATGTGGTGAGAGAGGACATGCAGGTGGTTGGTGTGACAGAGCAGGATGCAGAGGACTGGCAGAGATGGCAAGACATGATCCACTGTCGCAACCCCTAATGGGAACAGCTAGAAGAAAAAGAAGGAGATGTTGTAATGTGAGCCTTCACAGATTTGTCAATGATTTGCTAGACATAACACAACTGTATTAGTAAATGACTACAAACATGAGGCACACATATGGTAAGTGTGCATAACACTGGACAGTTTAATGGTATGAGCTCAGTATATCACATGTAGTTCAACACACACGTGTGCAACAGTACTTTACTATGCAAATGCCATGTATAGGTCTCTCACATTTCTGAGACAAAAAAAAGTATATCAGGTGTATTCACAAGTAAGATATGGATATGTACAACATCCCATTATCTGGCCTAGCATTGTCGCAGTTGGTATTGTTCAAGACACACTGCAGTAGTAGTCATATGTGACCCATCCTTTCCTGGGGTGACTCAGGGGCCTGACCTATGATCTATGTCACTGCAGACAGACCCAGAAGCTATGGCCATAGGTTCTGATCAGCAATATATCAGTACAGCAAGACTTATTGAGACATATATGTCACAGTTCATATTTCCCATTCTTACATAACCCCTACTGCAGTTCATTACATTCTTACTTATTTGACATACGTGTTTGTTTTACTCAAGTGTAGTTGGTTATGCCCTGCTTTATTTTTATTTTCACTGTTTTTCTGTTTGTCTGTCTGACTGTCTCTCTCTCTCTCTCTCTCTCAAGGATGTAGGGTGTACATCTTTTTTGCATAGGCAGCAGCTTACCTTTTATAGGTAATGCCCTTGAGCAGCTGATGGCCTGTGCACCAGTTGGTGTCCCTCACTTGCTAATTCCATGAAGGGCAGCTGTGTTGTTATTCATATAGCCAATGCCATGGAAACACACTCCTATCATTGACTACATCATCTGAGCATTGGCCCTTTTCCTTGCCAGTGAGGTGAACTTCATGGAGGTGTGACAACAACAGCATCACAGAGGGTATTTTAAAATACCTCTTACAACCAAAACTGTGGAGACAAGCCAACAAAATGGGGAGAATGTTCCAGACATAGGGACAGAATGTAATTATCACTGTTATACATTTGGATTAATGCTAGTATGACAGGGTTTGTGTGAACATGGAGTTTCTGCGTGATTGTAACTCTGACAGTGTTATGTGTTTGACATAACTCTCACCTGTAGGGCTATCTGCAGAATGACCAGAATGTGGACTCCTATGTTTGGTGTGTTCCTCAAACATTTTTTGTCTTTAGAAAATCAGTCTCATACTCTGGGGATTGTTGTCAGTAACTGCTAACATCCAGTTTTGTTTCTGACCTCATAGCCCTCAGAAAAAAATATGTTACAACTAACACTGTTACAACAGCAATATTTTCAGTTTATAATAGTAACATTTCAAATATGCTCCAGTTTTTGGGCCTCTGTCCCACAATTATGTCAGGCTTTGTCCAGATGTCATGCAGTAAGAGGCTGATAGGTATGGTATATGATTATTTAGTGCCTACATTCCTGACATTATCCCAGTGATGTATTACACTGCCAGAAATGTTATGTGGAAGAGGCCTTATATATGAGGGGAAAGCCTGGACATTCTGTGGGACTCTGTACAGTTGAGAGGTATGTGTATTTCTGGCAATTGTTGACAGACTGTCAGGATTTTATAGCAGTGTATTGTGTCAATGTCATTTGGCCTGTGTAGGGAGGGGCGTGAATGTTTGTGTTATGGATCCTTTTCTATCTGCCTGTGCATGCTTCCCCTGTTTCTGGTGGTCTATTGGCCATATATGTTTTTAGCAGCAGACAAAGACATGTCCCATACCACTGTCAGGCATAATAGTACACTGTGAATTGGGCCAGTATATGTGGTGGCAGTATGTGAGTGGAAAACATGTTGAGATGTTTTTGTTCACACAGTCCTTATACTGCACTGTTCCTTTGGCTTACTGGTGTGTCACTGTGACTGTGGTTGAATTGGTTGTGGGTATGCACTTTCACACTGGTGTCAGTTTTACAGTGCTGTGACATCCGTGTAGTACCTGATACATTTGCCAACGCATGTGTAATTCCCCCTAGCAGATTTGTGTTAGTAATAAAAAGAGAAAAGCAGCACTTAAGCAGGCCCAGGTGTCCACAGCACAAAAAAAAAAAACACAAATTCAACCAAGAAAAGCACTGGAGAAGCTAGAACATTTCTTTTAGTGTAGTTAAAATATAATGTTCACTATTCATCCCAAAGATTCATCAGAAATGATAAAATTGCACTTCCAAATCACTTTTAAACCATTCAAAAAACAGTTGACCAATCACATTATTTCATTAATAAATCAATTAAATACATAAAAACATTTAAAGACATACTACAAATAATGTATATCTCAATGTATCCACACAGTTTACACAATTTAAAACACAAGGGCATTCACCCCTGTATATTCACTTTAGTAATTTTCCTGTTGTTTAGAACATATTTTATGCTCACCATATCATTCAGACTGGAGAATAAATAAGAAGCAAGTTTAATCTGCCATTCTGCCTCTCTTTGTTCAACATCATTTCTAAAATCCTCTCCTCTAAGATGACATTTAACAACTTCCAAAATTGAAAAAGTAAAATTCTTCCAGTTAGAACATATCAAAGAATGCTTAAAAATGGCATTATTGCTATTTTTTTTTTATTTTATAGCATACAAACGTTCTAATGCCCATTTCCTTAATCTTCTGGTGGTCATACAAACACAAAAACTTGGGCATGTTGAACACATTGCAAGATACACTATCCCTGTTGTACCACAGCTCAATTTTCCAGGGATGGGTATAGTAAACTGTAGATGTTCCAAAAACACAAAGGAACCCTCAGAAATAAATCTGCATGCCCTACACCCTGAACATTTAAACATACCCCCAGTTTCACCAGAAGTAAGGGATGGCCCAAAGTTATTATTTTCTAACATATGTTTAAAATTTTGATCTTTCTTATAAGGCCTTCTCCAAGAACTTTGGATAAATCTGCATTACCTGTAACTACTTTCCAAATCTCACTAATAATCTGACGGATGAAATTGCTGTCTGCATTCATGTCCAAACAGAATCTGGGACCTTCTGCCTCTTTCTATTTTATATATATGCCACTAGGTACAACTTTCTGGATGTGTGTGCATGTTATTTGGTCTGTGTAGGGAGGGGGTACATGTGAGTGTCATGGGCCCTTTCTATCTGACTGTGCAGGCTGCTCCAGTTTCTGGTTCCATATCACCTTTATATGTTTGTACATGCAGACCGTGACATGCCCCATAACACCTCAAGAGTCCCTCTACACTGTGACTTGGGGCAGTATATGTAGGGGTAATGTGTGAGTGGTAAATGGGATTTTGTTGTTCACACAGTCATTATAATGTATTGTTCAGTTTGGTTACTGGTATGTCACTGCGACTGTGGTGCAATTTTTTGGAGATATGCACTTTCACACCAGTGTCTGTTTTCCAGTCAAGGGCACTATGTTAGTGATAAGATATTCAATGAAATTCTGAAGCTTGCTACTTGACAAAACAATGTTCCTACAACCAGAGATATTTTGGAATTGGTAAAGAAGCAGTGTTAGTCTTTGGGATTCTTCATCCTGTCATTGCTTTTGCTGTTTTGACAAATGTGTTGCTGATTATCAAAATAAGATAACTTTGTGTGACTGGGGATTCCCAAAGACCAGAGGGCCACCATCAACCACATGGTTCACTGGTGCCTAAAGCCAGCTATGACAGAGCGACAGTACTGTAGAATAATACAAAACCAGGCATTTGTATAGTGTGAGAGACTAAGTACCAGAGAGTACTCTGAACAGCTACACAAGTAGGGGCCTGTAGAGCATGAGTGACTGAGTAAAAGAGATGTTGGCTTCTTGAATGACAGAGGAAGTGAACTTTAAATTGTTTTCATGAGAAGAATTCTGAATCATTTGACTGGACTGAATTGTGTGACTACTCTGTCTAATGGTATTCAAACTGCATGTTATCACTGTAATAACCTACAATGCCTAAGTCACTTTAGACAAATTATACTGAAACAACCTATTGAATATTCAGAGCCATTGCCGATATTAAAATGCATACAGGAGATACATTTAAACAACCTTACTTACAGTAGTGCAAGACCTGATGGAGGTCTTGACATGTTTGCTTAGTGTCACAGTTACTTTTCTTGACAATGAAACAATGAAAACAGAGAAATGCAGCAGTTGAGAGATGTTGTTTTGAACTAAATTCAGTATAATCAGATATACAGTTTTATTTCCTTTATCTAAAACAGTTTCTATGCATACGGGGCTTGATGTGTATGCAAGATAAAAAAAAATCATAATTTTAAGGTAGCAATGAGACTCTTCACAAAATTTGGGGACACCACTTAGAAAATGTTAATTGTAAAGACAGAGCTTCAGATATCCAATATTGACTGAAAATAGCGGAATAATTTCTGGAATTGATACAAACGTAAGACATCTACATTAGTTTTTGAGATCAGAAAATCCATAGGTTCATAGGTTTGTACTAGACCACAAGTGTCTTTATAAGCCTAGCTGTGCAACCCAAACCGGATTGGTCCTTGAGTACATTGGAAGCCTAGATGCAGTGGCTATGTTAGTAAGGATGTAGTAAAAGGTTATGTGGGGTGGAGGGGGTGGGTATGTTAATTTTGGATTTGTTAATTTACTGTTGGCCCCTGTCCATCAGAGACATGGGAGTCAGACCTCGGGTGATTTTAAAATTTCCTATCCAGTGATCAAGGTTTTGCTTGAAAAGGGTCATGGATGAACTCCTCTTCATGTGAATGTGGAGCCTGTTCCATAGAGGTGAGATCCTTTGAGATATATATCGGTCTCTCCAGCATGTTTTATCTATGTCATAGATAAAGTTCAGGTCTTTGGATCTAGTGTTCTAGGTTCTGTTTGTTTTGCAGATATGCAAAAGGTCCATTGCAGTTGCATTTTAGGATGCCTTGTATGCCAGACAGAGATCACCTCTCAGTAACCCATAGGAGACTGAATAAAGAGATAGAGCCTTAAGGTGTTGCATGTAGGATAGGGTATTCATACCCTGGATTCTCCTGGTGCGAAACCTTTGAGTGCATTCCAACTGTTGCAGGTGCTTGGTTAGGTCCGTGCCAAAGGAAGATTCTATTTGAGGATGGGTCTTATAAGGGCTGAGTATTGTGGTACTATAACTAATTTGGACCGGTCTGCCATACCCTTGCATATGAGCTAGGCAACATAGAATTATTTTCTTACTATTTGCATATGAGCTAGGCAACATAGAATTATTTTCTCACTATCTTGGCTGCATGTTGATTGCAGGACAAATTGCTATCTACATATGTTGCCAAACATCTAAGTACTGGGTCAGCTTTTAGGGGTGTTTTATCAATGGAGTAATTAGCTTGAGAGGACAACCTCCCAAAATACACTGTAATGCATTTTTGCATATTCAGTTTTAATCCATGACTTTTGCACCAGTCATTTCTTTATGTCAGATCAGACCCTTTTGTAGGATGTTTGTGTTATGGGGGGATCTATAATATAAGATATGTGAAAGCGCTTCATTTTTGTATGTTGATATGTGCAAGCACTTACATTTTTTATTTTGACTAGTTTTAAGTATAAGTTTTATTAAATATTACCACTTTTAGCCATGTAAACCTGCAGTTTTGTTGTCATTTGAAGGAGATTTTTTTACTGCTTGTTTCACGTTGTGCACTACTATATACATTTATACTTGTAGATCTATAATGGCTCACAATTTACAGTCATCTGTGGACTTGGTGAGATAAAATACCTGTTTTTCAATGGATGAATGTTAGAATTAATTTATTTCAGTATAAAAATGTTTATCTTCTTTGTGCAGACTTTTAGTTGAAATATCTGAAAACTGTTAGTTACATGATACAAGTTCTAATGTGATAACTATCCTGAACCCTACTTTTGTTATACAAAGAATAACTAATGAATTTTTATCTGAAATTTTCCTCAGTTCATATATGCGCGTGCGTGGGGTGTGTGTGAGTGTTTGTGTGTAGGCCTGCACTCATAGCTGGATCATGGAGAAATATGTCTCTTGGCAGGATAATTGACCCCCCACACACACACACACACACAAACATAACCACCCTACAGGCATTCCAGTGTCCCGTTACTCTTCCACAGTTACCATAAACCCCAAAACACTGTTCAAGCCTGTCATTGTGTATACTAATTTCTTCTTTCTTCTGCAATGATTATAGATATTTAAACCTTTTATAGCACAAACACTGATTTCCATTTTTTAAACAAAACAATACAGTCTCACAATTAATTTAATATGAGCAGTAAGGTTCCCTGCCTTTGAAACTCACATTCATTGACATTGCATTTAAACCCACATTCAAATAAAAATGCATCTGTCCAGTGGTGGATAAGTTTACTTTTGGTTTGTTTTCAAACCATAGGCCATTTGCACGCATTTTCAGTGTTGTTCTTTGATGCACCATCCTGATTGTATTAAATTATATTTCTTGTATAATACAGTACCATTAGATATAGTGTGTTTTAAATGTGTAGTTTTTAATACTTTTCTAGTAAGCAATGAAGCAAAATATATGGACCAATAATGACAAAACTACTCATTACAAAACAGTTCAACCACAAAAGGCTACTCAAACTTCTGTCATTACAATCCACCAAAATTAGTCAATATATGCAATTTCTGCAGAAGTAAAGTAATCTGAATAATTCCACATTAAAGAGATCTATACCTGGTGAAGAAGTTGCTGCTGGCAAACAACATTACATTCCAGTGTTTTATGTAAAACAAATCAGTGCCTGTTTCCCTTGAAGAATAAATTGCCTATGTTACATTAAAACAAATGGCAAGCTGGTAATATTGCAATAGGAAAGACTGTCTAGAGGTCCATAGTTACTGGGCCACTCATCCAAAGGAGGACACACTCAGGAGTGCATCACCCCCATTCACCTTTAAAGACCCTACAACATTACTACTCAATTTACACAGAGTGGGAGTAGACCAAAGGCAAATATACCTGTTTACTAATAACACTGCTTTAAAGCTTTATAGTAAAACCACTGATGATGGCCATTTGCTAAACAAAAGAGTTACACATGGAAAACAGACTGAGCATGAGCAACAGTACATTTATCTTCCCTTAAAACTCAAAATTTCTTGAAAATCCACTGAAACTCATAATTCCTAGAACATGCACTGAACCTCAACATTCCTTGAAAATACACTAAAATTCAACATTCTTTGAAAATGAACTAAAACTCAACATTCCTTAAAAATACAGTGAAACTCAACATTCCTTGAAAATGCACTGAAACTACAGTCCTTGAAAATGCACCTGCTGATGGCAATTTGGCAGTTGGTGTAGACGATTCAGGCTCTAGTATCTTGTAATCAAGGTACACGGTTTAAGCATAAGTAAGATAACCAATCTGCCATCCCTAACAGAGGCATCACACACACACACACACACACACACACACACACACACACACACACACACACACACACACACACACACACACACACACACACACACACACACACACACACACACACACACACACACACACACACACACACACACACACACACACACACACACACACACACACACACACCTCTAACCTGTGTCACACTTCCTTCTGCAAAGGAACAGTAGGAAGTAGTTGTCCATATTAACTCATCTCTCTTTCACCTGGCATAGTAAGTAATTCTCCATGCTTAAATCCCAAGCTCACAAAGTTACAATGTTTTTTGTGCAACATACTAAACACACAAGCAGATTGCAGTCTTAAAGAGGAAATATAAGTTTTCTGGTTCCTAAAGAAGAAATGTAAGTTTTGTGGCAGCCCATAGTCAGTCAGCCTCCCTAAGCCAGTGGGCCCTATGCAAATGCCTAGGTCACCTAGTGCTAGATCTGTCTCTGCCTGAACTGTATCCCAGACTTGGGAAGCATTGTAGATCTTAAGAAAGCCACCATGGGCATAGACTAGCAGAAGCAGGCTACTCCACAGGACCCTGTATTGGCCCAATCCCTGCAAAATGACTCTCTCCACTGAAAGAATGAATTCACCATTTGGACTTCAAAGGTAGGAACAAATGGGCTTTAAGTTTCTTACCTACCCTTAGGATGTCTAGCTCTCACTTCAGAGAAACAAATGGGATAAATAGATACTTGTAGTGATACCATCATAAGTTTGAGTTTCCAGCATTCAGGACGTAAAGCCAACATGGAATTTCGATTCCTCAAAACTTGAGTCATATATCTGTGAACTCATCCAGTACACTAACTAAGTGGCAATCTGTTCTATAAACTAGGAATTATTTGTGTTATATAAAAAATGCATTTTGTGGTATTAAATGGTCCGATCCTATACACACTTGTGTTATGTCTTTTAGTTTTTATATTGTTGTTTATTTGTAAATTCATCAGTGCTTGTAACAGATCATCTTGAAATGCATTAGGTGCAAGTATTAGCGTTCGTCTAAAATGTCCATGATGAATTCTAGAGAGCTCCAGTGTCTGGCATGTTTTTCTATAATTAAATGCTCTCAAGGCAAAAATATTTTTAGTGAATTTCCTCTGTAATTATTTAAGTCTTATTAAAGGTTCATAAGTTCACAGGTTCATAAGTGTGTACTAGGCTAATGGCCCTGGAGCCTTTACTAACCTAGCCCATAGGATTACCCTGGCATCATGCCACCTGACCTTAGTTCCCAGTGCCTCTGTTGAGTAGAGCCACGGGAGTGATTCCTGGGGTGAAATTTCTATTTCCCATCCTCTCATCAAGGTTTCTCTTGAAGATGGCCAGTGTGGTGCTCTGTTTGGCATGTATCAGAAGTCTATTGCATAGCAAGGGCAGTCTCTGGGTTGTGAACCTGTCCCTCCAGCATGTTCTGTTGATTGTGGCAATGAAGTTGAGGTCACTAGAGTATGTGGTGCAGGGGGACTGGGATTTCTTCAGATGTAGCATTTCTAACGAGCTGGATCAAACATGGCTTTGTATGTCAAGCAGAGCTTGTCTCTAAGTAGGCAATATGAGACAGAGAATAGTTGGAGTTGTTTGAGTCTGTGCATATAAGATAAGTATTTAGGCCTAGGATCCTCTTTGTGAGGTACTTTTGTGGCCTCTCCAGTTGTTGCAGGTGTCTAGTGAGGTACATGCCAAATGGGGCATTGTACTCGATGATTGGCATAATGAGGGAAGAGTAGAGGGAGACTATGACCTCTTTCTTCCTGCATGCAAAACCCTTAGTAATGAGATGTGCCACATAGAAGGACATTTTGAGCACAGTGGTTGCTGTCAACCTGTGCTACCAGATCTCTTATAACACCTTCTGTGTTCAGTGGAATAACATGAATGTGTTAATTCATGGGAACCGGATTTTTCCTAAATGGGATGACGACACATTTTTTGTCATTGAACTTAAGGCCATGGTTCTGACATCAGTCATTGGTCTCAGTGAGGACTTTCTGTAGGTTGTCAACATCACTTTGGGAATTAATAATACCTCCCAACTTCCAATTGTCTGTGAACTTTGTCAGCCAGAGACCCTTTGTGTTGGCCTGGACTTCAGAGAAGTAGATACCAAACAGGAGAGGTTGACAGTCTGACTTACTGTCCACTACTTTAACACTGTGGGTTCTATCTGTGAGCCAGTTTGCAACCCACCTAGTGATATAGGGGTTGATGCCTAACTTAGTGAGTTTTTCTGTGATTCCTGAATGGGGAATGGTATTCAAATGCCTTGGCCAGATCAAGGTAGGCAGTAAGAACCACCTTGCCTTCATCCACAGCTCTGGTGACTGCCTCAAAGAGGGTGACCAAGTTGAGCAGGCATGATGTACCCTTCACAAAACCAAACTGTGTGGGATCCAGAGTTTAGAGATTCCCTATATCTTTGTTTATTAGGTCCATGATGATGCATTCCACAGCTTTGCATATCAGACTCGTCGGGCTAAGGGAAGATAGTTCCCAGGGTCTGTAGTTGCTCCTCCTTCGTGGAGACAGATGACTGTAGCAGTGCACCATTCAGTAGGGAAAAGCCAGAGGTGAGGCTGTGATTGAACAGGGCACACAGGTGAGGTGCCAATTCACTGTAGAGTTCATGTAGAACACAGCCAGGGATATTGTCAGGTCCCATGGAAGCTGTATTCTTGGCCTTGGACAGTGCTGTTTTAACCTGTGCAGCAGTAATACTGGGTGTCTGGCAATCTACTGGTATTTCAATTGGTCCTTTTGGGGGGTGGGAGGTAACGTTGGCAATGAATCAGTAAGCCTGTATATTGGCAATATCTGTTGGCTCGGTATTGGAGGTACCATTGTGCAGTAGCTCAGAGCAAATCTGGGTATTGCCATGGAGCTTCTTTACAGAACTGTAGAAGGCCTTGTCTTATATGAACAAAATGCATTGCTATACCCCAGGATAGGTCTTATACACATTTTTTACTCCAAAAACAGATGTTTTTCCTCACGCAGGGAGATGGTCTTCAGAAATAAAATTCTTATTGCTTTTATCACTATTGAATGAACATGTTTAAAATAAGACTATTTGATGTTATTATTATTCCTGAAGCTTTATATTCATCGACTTCTAACAATATAACTAGCTGTTTTGTCAGTTTCTTTTCAAAATGCATGATAGTACATTTATTTAAGCTAAATATAATACCCATCTTTTAAGGCCAAGTTGACATTTCATGCAGATACCTATTAATATTGTTCTAGTCATTCTCATTTGAAATAATACATCCTAACCTGTTGTCATCTAAACACTTGCTCATCCAGCATATGCTAATTACTGGAATTGTTGCGAAGTCTATGTTAAATAGCAAAGGTCCCAATACTGATCCCAAGGGTACACCAATGTTTACTAAAAGAAGTATAGAGTTCTGCCCTTGAATTATCACTGTTTGTTACCTGGTTGTCAGCCATTCAATTATTCAGTTGATTAGGAAGGGATTATAATGTTGCTTTAACAATGTTTCATATATTGTTTTATGAGGCAGGATGTGAAATGCTTCAGCTAGATTCAAGTAAATGACCGCTGAAAGCATTCTTATATCCATAATTGTTATCTGGTCATAAAATTCTACTAAATTAGTTAGACTTGATCTACCTTTGGAAAAAAAACATGCTAGCTGATATCATGTAAACTATTTTTTATTTGTTATTTCCCATTAATTCTGGAATACACATCTCAAAACATTTGCCATTCACCATGTGAGGTCAAATTAACTTTAGGGTCATATGGAGAAGGACATGTATGAAAAAGACAATTCATATCCCAGAAACTGCAATCAATCAATATCTTCTTTTGGCTTTTCCCGGTTAGGGGTCGCCACAGCAGATCACCTGTCTGCTCATGATTGGCAGTGGAGTTTTAAAGTGTCGAGTTGCCAGCCTGGCACCCAACCTTCCACAGAAGGCACACACACACACCCACACCCACACCTAGGGCCAATTTAGAGTGTCCAATCCACTTACAGTATGTCTATGGGAGGTGGGAGAAAACCGGAGCACCAGGGGAAAACCCACATGACCAGAGGGAGAACATGCAGACTACACACAGAAGGTACCCCAGCCGAAGACTGAACCGAAGAGCCTCTTGCTTTGAGGTGGCAATGCTAACCACTGCACCACCATGGCCACCCTATGCAATCAGTCAATATAAAAACGAAAAATAACATTTTGGGCAACAGGTTCAGACTTTATTATGAGCAGAAGAAATAAAAGGTATTCATATAAGAAACAGAAGTGAGGATGTCTATCAGTCAGTGGCAGTAGAATCTCATGAAGTAGTACCATGAGACCTTCATGATGATGTTGTATGCCTCAAAACTGGTCCTGAAACTTGGACTTTAGGAAGTTTAATAAGATAGTATGGGAAATGAAGAGCTCTAAATATGAGCAGTAGCGCTATTGTCTGTCACTCAACCAAAACATAAGATAACTGTAATGAAGGGCATTAAAATTCTAAGACAAGGGGTTGGCAGAATGTAGTCTAGGAAGACAAAATAAATAAAATAATTCTGCAATTCCCAACATAGATGCTAAGACTATAGCTAGAATTCTGCATATAGTTCTGAATACATCAAGGGCAGCACAAGATTACCTTAGTAGGCAATATAGAGACAGAGCTTACAAAGGCCAGGATGAAATGGGTTCGATCACGAAGAAAGGCTAAATGCATTAGAAACTTATACTGTGGAATAAAGGCACCAAGAAGACATGATGGGAACTTACCCAATTGTAAAGGGCACAGAGAAGCTGGGAATGAAAGAAGAAAATATTTAGTAGGATACTGTTCTGCTAGTCGATGTAACATACCATTTAAACATGAAGAAGTGCTTCTTTTACAAACAAAATACATTTGCTCATGAAGTAGTTGTTGAAAGGAGCTGAGAAAAAAGAATAACATAATGGCTGATGCAGTGTTATGATAAATGGTTTGGAAGAGAAGCTGGTGGAGATGGCAGCTACATGTGGCTAGCTCAAAATATCTTTAGCTTTTCATATGTCCTTAATGTACTTCCATTAGCTTATTCATAACTTCAAATGTATTTATTCTTAATAAACTACATGAGGAAAATATAGCTATGAACATGTTGTTGACATTGTGTTACTGAAAGAATTTTTGATTTATTCGACTTTTGATAACCAGATACATAGACTGGTCTACCAACCCTTTTCATGCTAGTTTAATGTTAGTAAAGGCAAAACAAAAATCTTTGTAAAGGCCATTATAAACCTTCCATCTAATTTCTTGTTTTAGTTTTCATTTTCAGTATACCATTATATCTTTATAGTTTAGTGCATAGAAAAAAAGAGACAACAAAATTATAGGCATGCTAAAGGTAAAAGAAATATTGGCAGTACTGAAAGATGAGCAATATAGGTA
Organism: Protopterus annectens; assembly: GCF_019279795.1. Classification (NCBI taxonomy): domain Eukaryota; kingdom Metazoa; phylum Chordata; order Ceratodontiformes; family Protopteridae; genus Protopterus; species Protopterus annectens. The sequence continues at coordinate 1,672,615,765 of NC_056733.1, read as the reverse complement.
ACAAAGCACTTCTGAAAAAAAGTATTTTGTCAGTGACAGCATTTCAGTTTCAGCTCTTTAGCAAGGATGGTGTATTCTGGTACTTTCCAGTCCATTACAGACAGTTCTGTGATGGTAAAAATGATAAATATATCTTGTTCATTATTAAACCAGTCAGAACATAAAAAAATTAGATGTCACAATGCAGAGATTTCTTTAAAGCATGCAGTTGGATCAGGAAGAAAAGAAAAACATACAAAGGGTACTTTTTCACATTTTCGTCTGAGACATAAACTAAAGTCATTAAAGTACAGCAAGTAAGATGTTGTTTGTGCATTTGTCTCATGTAAGGCATGATTTTATTTAGTAAGTAATGGCTGTAGTGATGTATAGAACAAACAAGCACTATAAATACCACAAATCATCTACAGCATAAAGCTTAATATGTTTAGACATTTAGAAATGTGTTGCCTTTGTATTATTTGTATAAATGATGCTGGCACTTGAACCTATAATCCTTTTAGTTGTATTGTGCTTGACAATACTTTATGGCAATACAAATTTGATGTGAGTGACTACTTCAATAACATGCTGTAATTAATAGCATTTGTTATTTTATGGTTTGCACTTTTCCTTTATTTGCATTTTGTGAGTGCAACATAATATATCACCTTTTGTAAAATGTCCTAACAGTACTCACTTCCCAGCAGATTTTAGAGCAATTAAAGTTTCCAAGCTAAGAACTGTTAATGAATATTTTGTTTTCCATCATCTTTATTAAGGCCTTTTAAAGTACAGCATAAACTGAAAGCATGCATACTGGAAAGCAATTGGCTTACATGGCTGTTTATATACACACACACACACACACACACACACACACACACATATATATATATATATATATATATATATATATATATATATATATATCTGTGTGTGTGTGTGTATGTGTTGTTGCTGTCTTTTGGCTTTTCCCAGTTAGGAGTTGCCACAGCAGAACTCCGGTCCGCTAATGATTGGCAGTACATTTTCACGAACGCCGAGGTGCCAGCTCGACGTTCAACCTTCAGTGGCCCATTTACGCATGTATATATATATATATATATATATATATATATATATATATATATATATATATATATATGCATAAGTGTATGTATGTATACATGCATGTATCTGTATAGGTATAGGAATGTGTACATTTATTTATTGTTTTTATTTAATGGGAAAGTCCAACTGGCACAGCTTCCATTTTCATTGGAAACCCAGGAAGAAATGCTCCATTTTACAGAATGAGTAGAGGGCATTTATACATTTATATAATGAATGCACATACATAGAACAGTATTGCAATAGCAGTTAATGAAATCAAGAATACAGTAACATATTAATTAATGGTGTTGTTGTATTTCAGCTTTTCCCGGTTAGGGGTCGCCACAGTGGAACTCCTTTCTGCTAATGATTGGCAGTAGATTTTCACGAACGCCAAGGTGCCAGCTCGCCGTCCAACCTTCAATGAAGGCACACCCATTTACGCATGTCTTTCGAATGCCCACCCAATAGTATACTTAAAACGATCTAGTTATTTTCTAAAGGAATCAGCTGTAATTAGATATCAAGTAGGAGACAGTGAAAGAATTACAGGATGATGATGATGATGGTTACAAATGATGACAGAGTATTGAGGAGGTGCAGTCAACAGATATGTCTACAGGAGATAGATACAGTACTGGAGTGGGGTAGGGAATAGCCAGATAATTAGAGGTTGTGAAGAAGTAGTTGTATTATGGCCCATTAGATAAATGAAAGCTGAGAGTTAGAAAGGGTTTCTAGCAGAGGATATTGAGATTATCCAGGAGCACCAATTAAAGAAATGATCAAAGGTTCATAGGTGTATACTAGGTAAACTACAACTATGACCCTTTTAAGCCTAGCCATGCAACCCAAATATGACCCACAAATTTTACTTAGATATGAGGTGATTTATTGACTACTTCTGCACATCAGTGACATAGGTGCCGAATAGGTGGCAAATTTCTGATTACCCATCCATTGGTCCATGTTGCTCTTAAATAGGAGTAGGGATGAACTCTGCTTCAAACAGATGGAGACCCTGTTCCAGAGAATGGGAATTCTTTGAGAAACATAGCTGTCTCATCAGCATGTCATATTTATCTCCTAAGCAAAATTTAAGTATTTTAACTTAGCAGTTCTAATGCTGTTGTTTGTTTTGTGGATGAGCAAAATGTTCTGCAAAACAGGGTCCAGGAATGTCTTGTATTCCAGACAGATGTCATCTCTCCAAAGTCTGTATGGTACTGATTAAAGAGACAGACTTTTGAGGCAATCAACATAGGACTTCGTGTTCACTCCCTGTTTTGTTTTTGAAAGGAAAAATTGTGCATGCTCCAATTGCTGCATGTGTCTGGTCATGTACATACTGAAGGGGGCATTATACTCTATGATGGGTCTGATGATGGCTGAGTACAATGGAATGATGACCTCTCTGGACCTAGATGCCATGCCTTTGCTTATAAGTTGAGCAACATAGAGGGATTCTCTTAGTACAGTGGACACATGTTGGTTGAAGGCTAGTTTACTATTTACGTGAGATCTCAGATCTCTGTCTAACTCATAATCATTTTAGGGGTGTTTTATTGATGGCATAGTTACCCAGGGTGGCCAACCTCCCAAAAGATAGTATAATGCATTTCTAATTATTTTAAATGATGTATTTTAAACCATGGCTTTGGCACCAAATGTTTGTCTGCATTAGACTTTCCTGAAGGGTTTTTTCATCTTAGGTGGATTCAGTGACTCATCCCTGTTTGCAATTACCTGTGAACTTTGTCAGTCAAAGGCCTTTGACATTGGCTTTGACATCTGAGAAATAAAGGCCAAAGAGGAGTGGACCTAGCATATAGCCCTGGAGACTCTACTAGTGACTGACCTCTTTTTGGAGGAGGACTCACTTATTCTATCTTCCAGGGTTCTATCAGTAAGCCAGCTAGCTATACAGCATGTTATAAAGGGGTTTATAGCTAGTTCCTTAAGTTTTTTGACAAAGCCCTAGTGGGGTGTTTTAGCAAATACTTTATCTAGATCAAAGGAGGCAGTATGCACAGTTTTCTCCTCAATCATTGCCTTAATGAACTTTTGAAAGTAGCCCACCAGATTCAGTAAGCATGACCTTCATTTGACAAAGCCAGACTGGGATGAATCCAATGTCTGGAGGCCTCTTATGTCCTTGTTGGTAAATTTTATGATGATTCTTTCCATGGGTTTGAAAATAAGACTAGTCAGACTAATAGCTCTGTATTTCCCATGATCTGCTGAAGATCCTCCCTTATGAAGGGGGATGACCATCACAGTCCTCCATTCAAGTGGCACAAGGCCTGTTTTAAGACTATAATTAAATAATGACTCCAGGTGTTCTGAGAAGTCATATTTTAGGCTGTTTAGGAGACAAACTGGGATGTCACTTGAGCGCATTGTGGTCATGTTCTTATCTTTAGCGAGCAGAGCTATTACATGCTCTCAAGGTATAGTTGGAGAGGTTATGTTTGAGGGTATTTTTTAGTGGGGTTGTGGGTGAGAGCAGCTTAAAGTTGGAACTAAATTTGTCCACTAATATGTTCACTATATCACCAGGCTTGGTGAATGTGACACCCTTATCCACCAGTTCAGCACATTGCTGTGTGCTTCCCTTGAGGATTTTGACATAGCTGAAGAAGGTCTTATGGTTATCTTTCTTAACCTCAAAATTGGCTTTGCTTGACTAGTTATCCCTCCTAGTTTCCTATTTAGTATGATGACTGGCATAATGCATAATACATTTTTTTTATTTATGAGAATTGCCCTTTTTTGCACTGTTTTTCCCATTTCTATTATAACCTGTTTAATTTGTGATGCTACTGGGATGGTTTGTTTCTGTCACTAGTCCTGGGCTCACTTCTGGTAGGAACAGCAACTCTTTGCAGCCATTGAGATGGTTGTACAAAGTTTCTGAGAGCAGTTCAGCATAGGCTGCTTTCTTCTCAGGGTTTGGAGTGGCACTGAATTTTGACAAACCATCACTTAACAAAAGGTAATTTGCCTTGGAATAGTTATTAACCATTACTGGTGTTAATAGGATTATGGAGTTGATTTTGATTTTCAAAAGAGACAGCTTTATAATTGGACATGACCAGAGAGGGCAAGACATGAGGGGTACAGCATTCTCCAATATTTCTAAGCACAAGGTCCAGTATGTTGGAGCCTATGGTGGGTATATTCACTATTTGGCCAAGGTGTTTGTATTTCTGAAATCCAAGAATCTCTGTCCCTGCAGATTTGAGTCTGTACACAATTCCTAGTCTATAGAGGAGTAATTTAAGTGTCCCATGAGTAGGGTGTTAGGTTGCATGGTATGTGTCTCCAATAGGTTCAAGTATGCATTTTGAACTACTTGGGACATGGATGGTGACCTACAGCTGGCTAGGATATGGTACAGGATTTTGTCTGTGTTGATTGGCATGTAAAATAAATCCAGCACATCATCCTGTTTGACCATCCTAGAGACAGGCTTGTTACTGATGTGTATTGAGACAACTCCACCTTTCATCATTGTCTGTGTAGCTACTGGTCTAAAGTTGTGGAAGGCATTGAAACCTTACACTACTGGGGTACTCTTTGCCACTTTAAACCATGCCTCAGTAACTTCACAGATGTCTATATTCTTGAGAGTGAGAAGGGCTTGGAGAGAGTGTTTTTTTTATTTAGAATCCTATCATTGATCAGAAACACCTTCAGGTTCAATTGATTTGGTTTTGGTATGTTTGTTAATTTGGCATTGCCTAATAAAAGGCACTATGGTGGTGGACAAAGTTATAGCTAACCCAGCAAACATGCAAAATTTAAAGCAGCATAGGAAAAAACAGAAAATTAATGAATGGGCTTTCTAGCCAATAAAGTGACTACACTGCAAGTCCTTTTGTGTATTTCCCAACTCAGGCAAACACCTCGAGAAACAGTAGAAGAGACCAACAGGTGCAATGCTACCAGAAACCAGTTCAACAGCTAGCTGAAAGTTCTTTGCTGAAGGTGATTGCAAGGCAGTCTTCCTGCACTAACAGTGAGAGGAAGAGCATTTTTTTAATTACAGTGAAATGTACACATAAAAGCAGGAAGCACTAGCAATCAATTAGAATAACTTAAGCAATTGTGATTTAGCAATCTAAGGTACATCCGAGTGACGCCTCCAGGTGCATCTGCAGTTACCTCCTACTGCTCCTCTAGGCATCAAATATTACTTGTTCACACATGCATTAATAATTCCAAAACCATGCTACATACAAGGTTTAAAAATATTTTATCCTGAAGCATACACGATGGCAAACACAATTGAATTGATATTTGACCTCTGTCAATGAGTATTTGTTAGAATTGTAAGGTGATAATTTAATTTTTAAAGGCTCAGGCCACACCCACTAGGAGTTAAAGGTACATACTCAAAATAGTTGCACTGGAGTGCATGGATGGCACTGTCTACAAGAAAAACAGTTTTGGAACACATGCTAGGACTCTAAGCTTTGCTGAGCACTATGAAAATGATCAGGAGACAATCTGTAGTAAAGGAGTCTTATTCAAGTGTAATAACGGGTTGGCTGGGTGAGCACTCAGTATCATGGATCTATGGAAAACAGTGGGTGGGAAGAGAACATAAATATCTTATACAACAGAGAATAGCAATGCAAGACGGGTGGGAGGGACTTTGTCGAGCAGAATACCATAAGGAGTGGAGGCCAGAGACACACCCTACAAAAGTGTGAAAGAGTTCAGAAGAAAAAAAGGCCTAGTTAGAGAGGCATCAATCAAATATAGGCAGTATAGTAGCTCTTTCAGAAACTTTAGCTTAATGTGTTAGTGGGGGATGGGGCAGACACATAATGCAACTTTAAGCAGGAGTAGGTTAGATAATGTTGGAATTCCACCCACTGAACAGTACAGCAGTGGATTCTGTTTTAAAGGTTAGCAGTGGATGACACTGTTTTTATTGTAGCATTGTCAAGTGTTTTTAGCCAAATCACTTGGATGTGGTTAAAAACCGCCACAGAATATCTTACAGTAGGAAACAGAGAGGAGGCAATATCTTTTCTTGCAGTGTCTGAGAGGAAGAGTTTGGTTTTATAGAAAGAACATAGTTTTTGGTACAATTCTTTTCACTATATTTTTGATGCATGTCAAACTTTAGGTTCTCATCTGCAAATATACCTAGTAATGTAATATGTGTGATAAGATCAATTTTTATTTTGTTGGACGAGGTAACAGAGAAGGAGGTTTGGTTGATTGTAAGCTGTTTGGGAGTGAATATCATTAATTTGGACTTACATGGGTTTAGGAACAGCTGAAAAGATGTCAGCCTGGTTTATTTAGAAAAGAAGGACTGGACTCCTGTTTAAGTCCATGTAGATTATTGATTTTTTTTTGTGAAGCAAATGAGGTTTGGTAATAAACCAATTTGTCCAGGGACCTCTTCAGCTGGGGGTTAGGTAGAAATGTTAATGGGATAAAGAGGGTAGGGGAAGAAAGCTAATTGTGGGGGTGAAAGGGTTACATGTGAAAATAGGATGATTGGGAGAAAAAGAGGTAAGTGTAGGGAGGAGCTTAATGGGATTTATGCAAGTCGAACTAGGTAAGGAATCACATTTTGGCATGAACTTGCTGCTGCGAGTATTACGTCCATGACAACCTGTAGGTACTGGGGTGCAGGTAGCCTTGGACTACTTTTAGTCAGGAATTGGGAGTGGGAGAGTGTTTGGGTAGAGAGAGAGAGAATACGGTGGGTTTTTTTTTTTGGCTGTGGTTGGCATTGTGTTGGGTTACTTGGGTGGTAATAGTTTTAAGTGAAACTCGTTTTTCCAACATTGGTGGTTGAGGTGGACAGGTTTGGTTGCATTAGGGATTAATAGGTAGTCTGAATGGAGTTTTCTTTTTATTTATTTCATTCATTGGTGGTGTGTGTTTTGATGAGTGACAGTTTCTTCTTTCTTTCATTGGTGATGTGTGTTTTGACGAAAGTGACAGTTTCCTGGGTTGGGAAGCAGCTGATTGTTGCTGTGCATAAACAGCTGTACTGGGTGTGTAGTTTGAAGCAAACCTCTCAACTGTATAGATTTTCCTGTTATTCTATCAACTTTCTACGTTGTAAAAGCAACATTTAAAAGCTATCCTAATTTTAGGGCCTTTGTCTCAGCTGATTGGGGTAGAGTGTGTCAGGGCAGGTTCAGATTTTTTATTCTAAGAAGTTGAGAGGTATGGATCGAAGGGTAACAGTGCCCCGAGTTGTTTGCAGGCTTGGAAGCAGACTCAAGTATTGGAACATTGTGTGGCAGAGTGGCTTGGCAAATTGCAGTTCACAGATGATGGTATACATGTCTCGGTGGGGTACTTGAGCATCCTCTGTGCTTACAGATCATTATTTGTATCAAGTGTCAGGAGATGTAGCAGTTCTTGTTGGTTTCTATCCTTAATTATCTGTTTTCAATGGATAACTCCCTCTGGTCCAGGAGGTAGGTGGGAAAGGGAACACTTGGCTGTAGTTTGCCAATATTCTTCATTGGGGGTGGTTGAATACCGCAGCTTTGTCAGCGGTTAGATGGTTTTCAGCTGAACCACAAATGTCTCTTCATGGGTTGCAAACTATTAAAATAACAGCTGTTAGCCACGTATGTGTGGGGTAGCATTAAACTGTTATCATAGATGTCCAAACAAGCTGTTTTTCATATAATCCTGTTGCTGGTCAGTTGGAGGGTGTCATCTATTACTATTACATCCAAAGGGCTGAAGTTTTCTTTATGTTGTGATTAGCATTTGGTTTGTGGCAGCTGCTTGTCTCTTCCATCTTCATATGAGTAGCAGTGACAGTAATGACCCTAATCATATTTCCAGTTGTGTAAAATGCAAACACACTTATTTCTTCTTTTAGGATCACTCTGTTAATGTTTCTATCCACTTACCTAGCATTTACCACATGCTAAAAATTCAGAATTTTTCCCTAGGTTTATCTTTTACAGCAGTGCATCTACTAATTAATGACACATTTCCTTCTTTTGGGAATATAATGTTTCAGGTTTAATACTGCATGGAGAGTAAAAGTCAGTTGGCAAACACCATATAAAAGTATAAAACAGCAGGACAAAGAACTAAACGCTGATGGATGCTCTAAATTACATTATGATACCTCAAAATAATCTGGTTTCATGGGCAATGCAGCGGTCATTAGTAACCACTCGCTATGCATGAGTGGAGTGGCATTAACCATTATTGGGGAAGGTTCCTTTTTTGACATACATTTGAGTGTCAGATTTCATATCCTTCATAAAATGCATGTTAGCTCAAAACTTGTCATTCTAGTCACTTTCTAAGTTTATAACAGCAATATTTAAAGTGTGTCGATAATTTTTGGAAACCCCCCCCCCCTTTAGGTCGGCCTTTGTCCAGATTCTTTGCGCTGAAAGGTTGTGAAATATGGGTTTATCTGGTTAGATGCTGGCAAGAAAAATAAAATATTTTCTAATGGGTTTGGACAAATGGCATTACTGATGCTGTTACTCCCTGTGTTACCTTAGGGTTTTCTAAAAAAAGGAATACATTAGTTGTTTTGGCACATTAGAATGAAGTGGGTGGTGTTGGCAGATATCGAGTTCACACTTTGTGCTTTATATCTTTGAGGAATTGCTAGAACATACCTGGGTACAGATTTTCACAGAATGTCCAGATTTTGAAGTTTGGTAGTTTGGACAACTGAATTAGTGAAATGGATGGCCATTCACTACGTGTCATCTTCCACTGACGTCGGCCATTTACAGTTGTGTCATTGAATGTGGGATATGGCAGAATGGTCAGATTTGTCCTTACTTTGGTCACTTTCTCATTACATTGTGGTTATTTGGTGAATTACTAGCAAATCATCGAGCTTAAAGTTAGAAATGATGTCAGGCAATCAGGCATTTAAGTTTCAAACTTCCTACTATTCAGAAAAATTTATGCTAATGCAATGTCAGGTATCTATCAACTTTCTACGTTGTACTATTAAAAAAAAAAAAAATCCCACTTGATTTATACCTTTGGTCAGTGGCTTTGTTCTGGCTGACTTGTACTTTTACTACTATTTGCAGGAAGCAGACATTACTTTTGCCCAGATGTGGCAGAATGGACAGATTTTTTTTCTTTTCTCTTTCTCTCATATTTAGGTTGTATCTTTAAATTGGGGAGGGTTCTCAATCTAAGTCCTCAGATTTGACAGGTAGCTTAATGTAGATGTTAAGGGGGAGGCATAGTGATAATGTGAGGGTCAGCATGTGTTTGCCTCTTGTGGGAATGAGTGGTTGAGGAAAGAGGGTGCTTTCTCTGCGGAGGTGGATGTCGGTGCTAAGTGCAAACGTATTGTAGAACAGAGTGTGTGTGTGTGTGTGTGTGTGTGTGTGTGTGTGTGTGTGTGTGTGTGTGTGTGTGTGTGTGTAACTTTAAGAAGCAATTCCAGATGTAGGCATGTGCATATAAATAGTGATCACATGCAGGAAGTAGTGCCATTTTGAGAGAACAGCCAGAGTGTTAACATGTATGAGTGCAGTATTCGGTCTGTGTATAAGTTTATTTAAGTTTAAGTTACTAAGCTTCAGTCCTGATGGGTTTGTGTATAATAAAGCTGCTTGAACCAAACCCACAACTGTCCATCTGTTTTATCCTGATGAGACAAGTGATATGGTGTCAGAACCACAATTAAAACTGCAACTTCTTCAAGCCATGTGGTGCAGAGTTGACAGTGAAGGTATGTTGAACAGGCTGGGTGATACAGTGTTCAAACGATCAAAAAGGGCCAGAAATGAACTTCAGGTAACCAAAACTTGCACAAATTATTTATTTTGCAAAGAAAATGAAATGGAGCATTCGTAAGTCACAAAACGCATTATTAATCAACAGAGTAGCACAAAATGCATTATTAATCAAATGAAGTGTTCAAAACTTCGATATTTGATAAAACTATCAGAAATATTTATACGGGGCTCAGAATTACTTTCGGTTTGCATGTTTAAAGTAAAACGAGCACAAAAAAAGTACAATGAGCATGATAAGAGATTAAATCAGCTAACGAGTACAATAAAAGGGCAAAATAAGCTTAAAGAGCATGGTGACTGCACTTTTTTTAGTAAAAGACCATGTTTTGGTTAAAAACTACTATTTTGCCTTGACCAAAGCCATTCAAAGCATAACTAGAGCTGTTCAAAGTGTCTCAGAGTGTGCAAAGTATTTCCAGAGTATGCGATTTATTATGGTGCAATTATTTCAAAGAGTTTGCTGTGTGCAAAGTACAGTTATTTTGCAAAGTGCTGGCAAAGTACAGCCATTTTGAAAAAGTTTCTTTTGCTGTATGACTCACAGAGTGGCTCCATTTCAAAGTGTTTTTGAGTCCCATATAAATATTTCTGATAGCTTTATCAAATATGTTTCTTACATTGTACAGAATTATTTTGCAAAGTACAATCCATATTGAAATGGGCTTGTGCTCTACAGTTTATTTGCAAAGAGCATTCATTTTAAAGTGGTTCTTACTCTGAGCTTCTTTTGCTGTGTACAGTTTGGTGGCAAAGTGCAGTCATTTCAGAGAATTTCTTACACTGATAAGGAGTGATTTCGCAAAGTAAAGTGTTTTTAAAGTGTTCTTGTGCTATTGAGACTTATTTGAGAAAGTGCAGTTATTTCAAAGAGCCTGTTGTGCTAGTGTGCATAATTACAAGTTCCGGCATGTATTTATAGGTGTATGTTCATACATAATTCCAGGCACTTTCACTACTGTGTGTTGATATGGCAGAGGCGGAAACACTTTAAAATCTCGAAATACTGAAATATCGAATTTCAGTATCTCGAGACAATAAAGTCGAAGTTTGAAAATAGTGAAAGTGCATAATTGTGAATTTGAATATCTCAAATTTGCGGTTATGGCTTTCTGCTATGTAATGTCCGAGATTGTATGCGGATGGTTTGCAGTGCGGTGTGTGGATTTAGGTATTATGTCAGGTAAGTGAGTGTTTTGTAAGTGTTTTGGGAAGGAGTTTGAGTGTATGTGAGTGTGCTGATATGTGTGATGTGTGTGTGTGTGTGTGTGTGTGTGTGTGTGTGTTTACTTTTGTTTACTGATTGTGCGATCTCGGAGTTAGTATATTTAAGTAGGGGGGTGTGGGGGGTACAGGGCTGCTTGTTACCTGCTTATTTGTGTTGTAGGTTTGTGGATGTGTGCTGTTTTGTTTGTTTATATTGTGATGCGGGTGTTGTGGTATATGTGTGGTCTGGTGTGTGCTGTGTTTTATGTGTTTTGAATTTCGCGGTTTTGGGCTTTGTGGTTTTGGTGTTTTGGTGTTGTGTGGATTCAATTTTATGGTCCCGAAAAACTGAAATTCGAAATTTCAGTATTTCGAGATTATGAAGTGAATCTGGCAGAGGCATTTCACAGACCCAATCCACTTGTGTTTGATCATAATATTGCTGAGAATTGGAGAGTATTTGAGGATAAATACGATATTTTCATACAAGCATTTTTTTCTGACAAAGATACACATACAAGGACATTCATTTTGCTTAACATAGTTGGGTCAAAGGCCATTAAAAGACAGCGTTCATTTATGTATGCACCAGCAGTATATGCAGGAGAAGGGGAAAACTGCCATATTATTGTACTGGCTGAATCAAGAGAGGACCCTGAGTGCTTGAAATGTAAATTTAGAGAAATGTGAACCCCAAGACAAATGTTACATTAGAGAGTCACTTTTTGTATACAAGGGATCAAAAGCCAGGTGAAACATTTGCAGCTTATATCACTGACTTGAGAAGCAAGCCTTAAATGTGCATTTTTGGTGATTTGAAAGATGAGTTAATAAAGGACAGGTTTGTGTGTGGTGTTATTAGTGCTGCATTAAGAAATATTTTTCTTCGTGACAATGATTTAACATTCAGCAAAGGTTCATAGGTTCATAGGTTCATAGGTTTATACTAGGCTATCTGCCCTAAGGCATTTATAAGCCTAGCCCAAATTATTGTGGCTTACGCCACCCCTTATATGAAAAAATACTGTGCCCATTAGTTTCTTGTGCCTCTGTCCAGCAGTGACACAGAGTTGATTCCTGGGGTAAACCTACGATCTCCCATCCACAGGTCTAGATTTCTCTTGAACAGAGTCAGCGAGGTGCTCTGCCTCACATGGACCGGGATTTTATTCCACAGCATAGGGAGTCTCTGAGTGATAAATCTATCCCTCCAGCACGTCCTATTTATATCCGTGCTAAGGTTTAAGTAGCTTGCTCTAGTGGTTTTGGTGGATTTGGATTTTTTGAGGTGGAGCATGTCCATTAATTCGGGTTGGACATGGCCTTGTATGTCAGGCACATGTCACCTCTGAGCAGACGGTATGCGACTGAATAGAGCTGGAGTTTCTTCAATCTGGCAGCATATGACAGATTTTGGAGTCCCTTTATCCTTTGGTGAGGAACTTTTGGGGTCTCTCCAATTGCTGCAGATGTCGGGTGAGATACATCCCGAATGGGGCATTGTACTCGATCATTGGTCTGATAAGTGAAGAGTACAGGGAACAATGACCTCACTAGATCTGGATGTGAATCCCTTCATGATCAGGTGGGCAATGTAGAAGGTCTTTCTAACCACTTTAGCAATGTGAGTGTCAAAAGAAAGGCCACTGTCAACCTGGGTCCCCAGGTCCCTGATAACCTCTTCTTTGCTTAGTGGATTGCCACCTATATGGTAGCTTGGGGTTACCTTGTTTTTCCCGAAGGGTATGACTATACATTTTTGGCGTTTAACTTCAGGCCATGGCTCTGGCACCAGCTATCTGTTTCCGTGAGTCCCTTCTGAAGGATATCCGTGTCCGATGCACTTTCCACTATGGCGCCCAGTTTGCAGTCGCCTGCAAACTTTGTCAGCCAAAGTCCTCCCATGTTGGCCTGTACTTCTGAGAAGTAGATGCCAAACAATAGGGGCCAAGGACCGAGCCCTGTGGGACACCACTTGTGACCGGCTTGGAGTCTGACACAGCGCCAGCAACTCTAACCCTGTGGGTTCTGTCCTTAAGCCAGTTTGCAACCCATCTTGTGACATATGGGTTTACATTTAAGCTGGTAAGTTTTTCTACAATACCCGAGTGGGGTATTGTGTCGAAAGCCTTTGCAAGGTCAAGGTAGGCTGTATGGACTGCCTTTCCCTCATCAATGGCCTTGGTGACTGTTTCGAAGAAGTCAACCAAGTTCAAAAGGCATGATCTTCCCTTGACAAAGCCAAACTGGGTTGGGTCCAATGTCTGCAAGTCCCCTATATCTTTGTTTATGAGCTCCATTATGATCCTCTCCATAGCTTTGCAGACTAGACTTGTTAAGCTTATGGAGCGGTAATTACCAGGGTCCGTAGAGGCACCGCCTTTGTGAAGTGGGACCACAGTTGCCGTACGCCACTCCTTGGGCACATATCCTGTGGTAAAGCTGAGATTAAACAGCTGCCTTATGTGCGGGTTTAATTCCTCATTTAGCTCATGTAGCACACAGCCAGGGACACCATCCAGTCCCATTGATGCTGTGTTTTTAGCTTTAGAGAGAGCAGCTTTCACCTGCGCATTTGAGATGTCCGGGAGGCTACACTCGGCTGGGATAGTTATCTCTCCTTTAGGGGAGAGGGGTGAAGTTTGCACTGAACCTGTCTGCCAGTATGTTGGCAATGTCTGTGGGTTCAGTGATTTTTGTATCATTTTGGACTAATTCTGAGCATATCTGGGAGTTTCCACCCAGGTTCCTAACATAGCTGAAAAAGGCCTTATGATTGTCCTTTGAATCCATGGCAATTTTTCTCTCAAAATTGGCCTTAGTTGATTTTATGAGTGCTCGTATTTTTTACTAATAATGATCAGGGGTGACTTCCCTTTTATGGATTTTGTTCTATCATGTAATAGCTTTCTCCTCTTATTGTAAAGTTTGTTAATGGCTGGGGTCCACCAGACTGGACATTTGCCCTTTGTGGAAAGAGTCTTGGTTTTATTTGGGATTGCCTGATCCATGCAGTCCTGGAGGTGTTCATAGAAGGCATTTGTAAGGGCTTCCGCAGCTTGGGTTGTGGTTTCCTCTGGCTCAGGGGCCTTGAAGGATACCACACCAGTCTTGAGTAGTGTGAAGTTTGCTTTAGAGAAGTTCTTCACTATGGTCTTTTGCTTGGGGTGGGGGCGGATGTGGATTTCCAGTGAGATTAGTTTATGATCAGATCTCACCAATGAGGGATATACTTCCGGTGTGGAGCATTTTGTCCCCATGTTTGTGACAATGAGATCTAGTATATTTTCTCCTCTCGTGGGAACAGTAACTAGCTGTTCCATGGCATTTGAATTTATGAACTCCAGGAACCGTTGGGCTAGAAAGTTAGGGCTTGAGTAATGTTCCCAGTCTATATTCGGGTAGTTGAAGTCACCCAATATGATGGTGTTTGGAGATACATTTATACCCTCCAGTGTCTTCAGGAAGGCTGAGAGCCATAGAGCCATAGAGATTTGTCAATAGAGCCATAGAGATTTGTCAAAGCCATGAGCTCACAGAGAAACCCACAAGTATGCTTGCAAGTGATAAGGGCTTAGTTTCAGCAGCTTCTAGAGTAAATGTAGATAGCATGCAAACTGTGGCAAGCAGAAGCAGGCCTAGGCACATAGCAGCTGCAGCCACTGCAGGTTCCCCTGGGCATGGCTGGCCTTAGGCATAGGTGAACTAGGCGACCACCTAGGGTGCCATAAAGGCCAGCCTCTTAAAGGGTGCAGTTTTTATTTATTTGTTTATTTTAATTAAGAAAGTGTGCACTCTTCTCTGCCCCCTGTTGAAGTGTAAAGCACCATAGCGTGCACTCTTCTCTGTGCACTGTTGAAGTGTAAAGCACCGTAAAGGCCAGTCTCTTAAAGGGCACAGTTTTTATTTATTTGTGCATTTATTTTAATTAAGAACGTATTGCTGCTGACATCATCACATGTGGGGGCATGCATGCGTCATGACATTTGCTTCATGAGGCAGACTGTCAGCCTGTCAGGAAGTGGAATTTGGCTGAATGGTGGGCTCGGACTGTGTGTTGACTTTTTTAGTTTTCTGCATGTACTTAAGAGTAAATTAAGTTATATTTTGAGACAGCATAACTCAAAATCAAATCTTAACATCAAATAATGCAGTTACTACAGAAACAGAGGTAATTCAGTTTATTATTTTATATATTCTCAGATGCATTAAAGTGTCAGCTCATAACAACACTTGCATTGTTAGGCATGCACCATAAAATGCCTCTGAATTTTCCTGTGGCTCACTCACACTTTTCATGTTTTTTTTTTTTTTTTGTGACAGCATTGACTTAAATGATGACTCCCTTTATTTATATACTTTGATTTGTTTATCCAGGAATAATTTTATAATTATTGAATTGTCAACAACTTAATGAACTCAACTAAAACGTTTAAAAAATAACTATTATAGTTTTAACCTGGTTACTCTGCTATGCAGCTTTATATTGTCTCTCAAAGAGCTGTGACAAGAATTTGATAAAGAAAGTATACTGGTCTGTGTGGAAACAAGAATATGGATGTAAGTCACATTCTATGTCTTTAGGATGTGAAAACTGTAAAGTTTATTTCATGTGAGGGGTACAAAACGCAGCATGCACTTACCTGACAGGTAAACATAAGGTACATTTCTAAATGTATATCCATAACTTACAAAGACAGTTGCCTGAAGAACTTAAATCCTTGCACAACTCAAATGCTTTCAGATATGAAATAAAAGAACATTTTAATAGTATGTTGGTTGGAGAAGGTATACACTTAATTGAAGTAGGAGAAAATATTATATACCTCTCTATATATATCCTTAAACTAAGGAACCAACTGCCTGAAGAAGAATCCAAGCTTGCAACACATTGCTTCAAAGAAAGCTGGCTGCTCAGCAGAGTTTTTTGAACTGTCCACTCCCCAGATGATCTAGGGCTAAGCTTGCAGCCAGGAAATGGATAAGCCAACTAGGGAGAGATGGGAGTGAATGTTCAACACTGGCTTCCCCATACCAGATGAAGACACACCTCTCAGCTATCCAGATTTTAATAGCACATCCCTGATTTTGCCACATATTTTTTGCACTGTCCCTCATAACATATCTAATTCTTCTGTCAAATCAATAATGATTACACTCGGCCAGAACTATTAGACATTAAGTTTCATACTTCGTATCGATCAGAAAATGCAGGTGATTTTGCCACATATTTTTGCACTCTCCCTCATAAAATGTCTGATTCTTCTGTCAAATCACTAAGGGTTACAATCAGCCAAAACTGTTACACATTAAGAGTTTCATACTTCGTATCAGTTGGAAACTGCAAATACTATGGAATACAATGCCCCATTCGGGATGTACCTTACTAGACACCTGCAACAACTAGAGAGGCCTAAAAAATACTTCACCAAGAGGATAACAGGCCTAAAACAGATGCCCTATGCCACCAGGCTAAAAAAACTTCAACTGTACTGGGTTGCATACCAGCTACTCAGAGGTGATCTCTGCCTGACATAACAAGGCTATGTCAAACTCAGAATTGCTGGAAATGCTCCACCTATGGAAAACCCAATCTTCCCGCGCAACAAGCTCTAGGAACCTTAACCTGGCCTCAACAATAAACAGGACTTGTTGAAGGGACAGATTCATGTCCCAGTGACTCCCCTTGCTTTGGAATAAGGTCCCTATATATGTGAAGCAGAGCTCCTCATTAATGCTCTTCAAGAAGAATCTTGATGAGTAGATGGGGAACAGGAAATTCACCCCAGGAATCACTTCTGTCGCCCTGCTCAACAGAGTCGTAGGTACCTAAACCACCTTGGGGGGGGTGCAAGCCAAAACATTTGGCTAGGCTTAATTATGCACTAGGGCCAATAGCCTAGTACCTACCTATGAACCTATGATGCAAAACCTATTAATCTATCAACTTTTTTAAATTAATTAGAGTAATATTTTAAAAATGTCCTTGACTTTTTGGCCTTTGTTCCCCATTATTTTTAGATTTGTCCAAAAATTATGAGCATAGAAGTTGAGAAATATGGAGGGAGCGTGTTGGTGAGAAAAGGACCAGAATTGTACCATTTGCATGTATAGATTTTTGGAGACAAAAAAAAAAAAAACACCAATAAGCATATTTGTTTTCACACTTTGGCCCCACGGCCTGCTGTTCATCGGGATCCCATCCCCTGCACAACAATAGGCACTTTTGTTCTCTAACAGTAGGATGAGGGCCAACTGGGAGTGGCCATTGAGGGAGATTTGTGTTATTTCTTGTTTAGACCTGCCTCCTCACACATGTTAAGCTATGCTGAAAAAGACAGGACATGCAATGGTTTGTCTACATAATGGTCCTTCATTCTGCAAGTGACTTATATCAGCATGCTATACTGCTCACCAGCCTCAAGGCATTGTAGATGATTTTCCTGACAGGCGAGTAGACTGTGCCCCTTCACTTGTTTCCCTCCCTGCATAACTTCTCCACTGCTGAGGACAATAACTGAACTCCAGTAATCGTGGCTGCAGTCAAGGTTTCATCCATCCGTTCCATGGAGCAAGGCTGTCTTATAAGAGCATTTAGTGTCTAGAAGGACTTGTTGCAGTGAGGAAGCATGTTCTCACATAGGGTCCAAATTCCAGAGCATTGCACTTTCCAATCAATAAGAAGAGATTTTAGGAACCTAAAAAAAGTAAATAAGGAATATCAAGAATGTAAAATCATTTACTACAAATATTTGGTCTTTTAGTAATCTCCAGATTTTTATGTACAATTTTGGATGCATCTCATGGTTTGGGTGAACTTGCTGTAGTTGATCATCTGAGGTGTTTGTTTGTGTGTCTGCAAGTGCGACTTGTTTCTGCCAATGGTGTGAATTTGGTTATATCTGACAGGTCACACGTTATAAAAAAATGACTGGACAGTTATTTGTGGCAAGTATTACTAATCTGATTACTTCTTTAAAGTTGTAAATTGTGCTGTTCCCTATTTATTGACTTATTTTAACCAAAGAGTATGTGTATAATGCAACATATAATGACTGATACCAGAAAGAAATAATGCAGGATCTTTGAAAGCCACAAGGGAATACTGTAGAATCAGACACTGGTAAGAAATGGGTAATGCTTAAGTCACATTGTCTTTGTAGATGTTACTTTTTGGAGTTGAATTAGTTAAGTAGATTGAACTGTGATAGCCTTTTTTCAACAGAGCACTTTGTTTCATACAAGAACATACAAGTTGTAAGTGAATAGAGCAGCACAGAATTATGGAGCAACATTTTTAAATGCTGACAGTAGTTGTTTATTGAAATGTATTTATTTATATTTGTTTGCTCTGGTATTTATTTATATTTGTTTACTGGGGTAGTGCACTGATCAGTACTGAGCAGTTTTAGCCTGGGTGAAATACAAACTATTTCACAAACAAAAATATGGAAATATAAGCAGTAGCATAATAGTTCAGACTTCTTTCTTTGTCTTTTCGGCTTTTACTGGTTAGTTCAGACTAATTGCATAGAAAAAAACTGTGTATCTATACATTCCAGTGAACAAGCACAATGCATTGTGTAATCAAGCAGAGTGTAATGTACAGTATGTATGTGTGTGTGTGTGTGTGTGTGCGTGCGTGCGTGCGTGCGTGCGTGTGTGTGTGTGTGTGTGTGTGTGTGTGTGTGTGTGTGTGTGTGTGTGTATGTGTATATGGTTAAAATTTTCTGAAGTGGGTAGTTTGTCATTATTGGGTTATACATTTTGTTCCATTGCTTACTGGAAAAATGTTCAAAACTATAAATGTAAAACACACTAACAAGTGGTGCTGTGTTATACAAGGAATATAATTTAATACAATCATGAAGTTGAATCAAAGAACACATACATGTATGCATGGGCATAAAAATGTGTCCAAGGGACCTATGATTTGAAAATAGCCCTCTCCACTGGTCATGTGCATTTTATTTGAATGTGGATTTTTATGCTGATTCAATGAATGTGAGTTTCAGTTGCAGAGAAGTTTACTGCACATACTAAGTCTTTTTGTTGTGAGACTGTATTGTTTAGCAAATGGCTATCGGTGTTTGTGCCTTTTATTTCAATATCTGTAATCATTGCAGAAGTAAATAAGAAAACAGCATACATACTGATAGATGCAGTGTTCGTGGTAACTGGGGAGAAATAGCCAAGTAATGGAACACTGGTATGGCTGGGGAGGAAACTGCTGCAAGAGGGGCTACTGAGTGGGGCCACAATCTATTTCACTGCCTAGGGCCCCATTTCTTACTGAAATTGGTACACCTTGTTTGCTGTAGCATAGACTAAATCCAGGCCTGCTGAATCTAGCTTTGTTTGTATGCTTGTTGTTTGTTTGCTTGTTATTTCCCTGAATCGCTAATTCCACCTAAAATGTGGCTTTTCAGTGCTTCTGTGGATCCCTAGTGATATATGCATTGCTTACTGTACTTATTTCCTTGTTTCACTTGAAAGAAAGTTAATGTTTGTTGTTTTTGCATTTAAGTTACCTGTAACACATTGCATTTAAGTTACCTGGCACTTGCTCACTAAAACAATTATATAAGTCAGCACTAAAAAATTAAAAGCACTACACCCTTACAAACTCCCCTTGAGTACCTTGTTCCCCATTAGCCCTTTTTTTTCAATTATAAAGGAATCCCCAATACTATTCTAGCATGTCCAAAGGTCAGTTGTCAATCTCCTCTCTGGTCCAGCTGGTGAATCTGGGAATCTTGAGGCAATGTTACAACTGCCTCATGTACACAGATAACCCTCTCCTCCTCCCAACAAATTCCAACACATGTGAGAGATGCAACAATATAGCCATACTGGAGGCTAAGCTCTCTCAACTCAGTACTGACGAAACTAGTCAGAAGGAGAAGGAAACCACACTCACTACAATTCCAGTCTCACATAGACCTACCACGACAGCAAACCAAACACATAAACACACAAAAACATACTCGGAGGCTCTAAATAAAAATCTGCCTAAGCAGCAGAGACCTCCAAAGCAGACACCCAAGCAACCGCTACACCAAAACAAAACACGTGCAACACATAGCTCACAAAGCCAGTGTGCCGAACAGTCACAGCCCTTAAGGCTGAACAACACACCTGATACACTTGTAATAGGTGACTCTATCGTCAGGCACACTGACGTCCCGCTCACCAGGCTGAACAAGGAGAAGGTCACGGTGAGCTGCCTGTTGGGTGCTAGGATCCGCCACATAACGCAAGCACTCAGGTCACTCCAAGGCTAGTACAAATATGACTCAGTCATTGTCCATGCTGGTGTGAATGACCTGACATGTACCTCCCTGGACTACATGAAAAGAGACATAGAGGAGCTCTCTGAGCCTGTAGCCCAGGCCCTTATGACCCTGACCTTGAGTAGCATCTTACCCTCACCAAGAATGATGCCACAATATGAAGACAAGATGATCAATTTCAACAATTGGCTTAAGTATTGGTGTCATTCAAAGGGGAGATCCAATGCCTGTCAGCCTGGGATGACATGTTCGACAAGCCACGATGCTTCGCTAGGGACGGCTTGCACCTGTCACCCCTGGGCTTTCGGATATTGGCAAAGGATCTTGCTACCCCCATAGTGCCTTTTTTAGGCAAGGCTCAAAAGACAAACCCACCTCCATAGGTATCACAAGGGATAAGAAACTAAGAGTAATGCTACTCAACGCCAGAAGTTTAAACCTCAAGATGCACGCACTCAAAACTCTCCTTAGCATGGAGAACATCGATATCTGTGCAGTGACAGAAACCTGGTTCAAGGCTCCCAAGAGCACCCCAGCACTACCAGGTTATACCTCATACCATGCTTGTTGGCCCCAAAACTTGGACCGAACCACAAAAGGAGGGGGAGTATCAATATTTGTCAAAGATACCCACACCTCCAGGTTGGTGGCACAGCACGAAGCATCAGAGACTATCCATGTGCAACTAACAGTGGGTAAAACTGCCTTCCAGTTTATAGCCTGCTACAGACCATCCTCCCAAACCCAGGAACCCCACTCGGCCTTCCTGAGAACACTGGAAAATATGAAGGTCTTTCCAAACACCATTATATTGGGCAACGTCAACTACCCAAACATAGACTGGGAGCATTACTCTAGCTCCAATAACCTAGCACAAAGGTTCCTAGAATTTATAAACTCAAATGCTATGGAACAACTTGTTACCACTCCTACAAGAGGGGAAATCATACTGGACCTGATCATCACCAACATGGGGACTCTATGCTCCAGACCAGAAGTGTATCCCTCATTGGTAAGATCAGACCATAAACTAATCTCACTGGATATTCACATCCCGACTCCACCCCCTGCCCTGAAAACCACAGTGAAAAACTTCTCTAATGCAAATTTCACACTCCTCAAAACCAAGGTGGAATCCTTCAAAGCCCCTGGGCCTATGGAAAATACGGCCCAGACCACAGAATCCTTTTTTAAACGCATTCTATGAACACATTCAGGAATGCATGGATCATGCAATCCCAAATAAAACCAAGTCCCAATCCTCCAAAGGCAGACGTCTTGTCTGGTAGACCCCAGCCATAAACAAACTATACAATAAAAGGAGGAAGCTACTACATGATAGAGAAAAATCCCAAAAAGGGAAGGCATCTCTGATCAGTATTAGCAAAAAACTACGGGCACTCATAAAATCGTCTAAGGCCAGCTTCGAGAGAAAAATTGCACAGGACACTAAGGATAATCACAAGGCTTTCTTTAGTTATGTTAGGAACCTGGGTGGGAATTCCCAGATATGCTCAGAATTAGTCCAAAATGACAAAAAATACACCGAACCCACAGACATTGCCATCATCCTAGCTGACAGGTTCAGTGCAAACTCCCCCCCCCCCCCTACACACCAAAAGGAAAAATATCTATCCCAGCAGAGTGCTGCCCCCCTGACATCTCAGATGCTCAGGTAAGAGCTGCCCTCTCCAAAGCAAAAACACAGCATCAATGGGACCAGACGGTGTCCCGGGCTGCGTCCTACATGAACTCCAAGAAGAGCTAAACCCAAACATAAAACTACTGTTCAATCTCAGCCTTACTACAGGATATGTACCCAAAGAGTGGCGTACAGCAACAGTGGTCCCTCTCCACAAAGGTGGTGCCTCAACCCATCCTGGAAACTATCGCCCCATAAGCCTGACTAGCTTGGTCTGCAAAGCTATGGAAAGGATCATCATGGACCTCATAAATAAAGATATTGGAGACCTAGAGACACTGGATCCTACCCAGCTCGGCTTTGTTAAGGGCAGATCCTGCCCTTTAAACCTGGTTGATTTCTTTGAAACAGTCACCAAGGCCATTGACGAGGGGAAGGTGGTCCACACAGCCTACCTGGACCTCGCAAAAGCCTTTGATACAATACCCCACTCGGGCATTGTAGATAAGCTCACCAGCTTAAATATAAACCCCTATGTCACTAGAGATGGGTTGCAAACTGGCTCAAGGATAGAACCCACATGGTTAGAATTGCTGGAGCCATGTCAAACTCCAAACCAGTTACAAGTGGTGTCCCACAAGGCTCAGTCCTGGGACCTCTCTTGTTCGGTATATATTTCTCGGAGGTACAGGCCAACATGGAAGGACTGTGGCTGACCAAGTTTGCAGATGACTGCAAACTGGGCGCCATAATCGACACTCCAGCCGACACAAGCATCCTCCAAAAGGGCCTCATAGAAACAGACAACTGGTGCCAGAGCCATGGCCTCAAGCTAAATGCCAAAAAGTGTATAGTCATCCCCTTTGGTAAAAACAAAGTGCCCACAAACTACCACAAAGGTGGTAATCCATTAAGTACAGAAGAAGTAATTAGGGACCTGGGGACCCAAGCTGATAGTAATCTCTCATTTGACAACCACGTGGCCAAAGTGGTTAGAAAAACATTTTATATAGCCCACCTAATCATGAAGGGATTCACATCTAGATCAGAGGAGGTCATCGTACCTCTTTACTCATCCCTCATCAGGCCCATAATTGAGTACAATGCCCCTTTTGGGATGTACCTTACCAGACACCTGCAGCAACTGGAAAGACCCCAAAAGTACCTCACCAAGAGGATCAAAGGGCTCAAACAGATGCCATATGCTGCCCGGTTAAAGAAACTCCAGCTCTACTCAGTGGCATACCACCTGCTCAGAGGCGATCTGTGCCTGATGTATAAAGCCATGTCCAACCCAGAATTAATGGACATGCTGCACCTCAGAAAATTCAAATCCCATCGAGCTACGCGCTCCTGAGACTTGAACCTCAGCACTGAAATAAATAGGGCATGCTGGAGAGACAGATTCATAACCCAGAGGCTCCCTTCACTCTGGAATAAAATCCCAGTCCAGGTTAGGCAGAGTCCCTCATTGACTTTCTTCAAGAGGAATCTTGTTGAGTGGATGGGAGATCGTAGGTTTACCCCGAGCATCACTTCTGTGACACTTTTCTTTGTTAGACAGAGGCACAGTATACTAACCTCGAAAAAGGGCATAGCAAAATTAATTTAAAATGGGTGGCGAAAGCCAAACACACTCTGGCTAGGCTTATAAATGCCCTAGGGCAGATAGCCTAGTATGAACCTATGACTATAATCTGGCTATGCTAATCATTTAAAGTATGAGAATAGTTTACATGGTCCCTTTAAATCCCAAAAAAATACTCACTGGTGGCAGCATCTCCTCCTTTAAGGAGGACCATGAGCGCTTCACATGCACACATGCTAACGTGAGTAGTGGGTTGTGAAATATTACTGTATTCAGAAGTGTGTCTAGGTTCGTAAAGATTTGGGAACCACAGCTCTACACCAGCCACCGGACTGCTGACAGCAATGAGTTTGAGTTTCAGTGCATTTTCAGGGTATTAATAGATTCAGTGCATTTTCAAGGGATTATGAGTTTTTGTTCATTTTCATGAAATTGTGAGCTTCAAATGAAGAAAGTTTATTGCTTCTCATGGTAAGTCAGTTTTCAGTGTAAAACTAACATTTTTGTTTATCAAATGATACACTGTGTTGTAGGATTTGAAAGCAGTGTTAGCAGCATAATTGTCTTTGGTGCAGAAGGCTGTGGATTCTACTCCCACACCATGTAGATGGAGAGCTGATATTGCAGTGCCCTTTCAATTGCTGATTATTTGGTGCATTGTAAGGGGAGATAGGGGTTCTGCACTTCTGAGTATGTCCTCCTTTGTATGAGATGCCTAGCAACTATGAATTTGTCAGTTTTAGTAATTTCCTATTGCAATATTACCAGTTTACCAATTTTTTAATGTAATATAGGCAATTAATTCTTCAAGGGCAATAGGCACTGAATTTGTAGATGTAACATTGAGATGTAAAGTTGTTTGCCAGTAGCAATCTCTTCACTAGTTACAGATGTATTTAAAAGGAATTGTTCAGATGATTTCTCTTCTGCAGAGATTGTTTGTATTGCGTAATATTGGTGGATTGTAATGACAGATATCTGAGTGGCCTTTTATGGTTGCAATTTTCTGAAATGGGTAGTTTTGTCATTGTTGGTTTATACATTTTGTTTCTTTGCTTAATGCTTAAAATTACAAATTTAAAATATAATTTAACGCAATCAGGAATTTGAATCAAAAAACAAATACATGTATGCATGGCCATAAAAATGTGAGTAAGGAGTCTGTTTTGAAAACAGACCAAATGTAAACTTAATCTTCCACTGACCAGATGCATTTTCTGTAAATATGGGTTTTCATGCAGTTTCAGTGGCAGAGAATTTTACCATTCATGCTAAGCCTGTTTTCATTGGAGATT
Source organism: Protopterus annectens (assembly GCF_019279795.1). Taxonomy (NCBI): domain Eukaryota; kingdom Metazoa; phylum Chordata; order Ceratodontiformes; family Protopteridae; genus Protopterus; species Protopterus annectens. Next base: position 1,672,590,884 of record NC_056733.1, on the reverse strand, counting down.
GTATTGTTTAACAAATGGCTATCTGTGTTTGTGCTATTCTATCTTAAGCTTCTGTACACAGGGAGGAGATAGGTTGCTATTCTACTTTCACTGAGCTGTAAGGCTTGCTCGCCTACCCCAGAGTAAATTAAACGGTTTGCTCGATGGTGCAGCAGTAGCATTGTCACCTCACAGCAAGAGGTTCTCCCGTTCGATTCTCAGCTGGAGCGCCTTCTGTCTGGAGTGTGCATGTCCACCCCGCAGTCGAGTGGCGTTCGAAAGACATGCATAAATAGGTGTGCCTTCATTGAAGGTTAGGCATCAAGCTGGCACCTTGGCACCATAAAAATCTACTGCCAATCATTAGCGGACTGGAGTCCCGCTGTGGCGACCCCTAACCGGGAAAAACCAAAAGAAGAACAAGGTTAACCTAAGCAACCCTTTGAACGAAGGCACATGGGCTTCTATTTTCTGAAGACATGAATTTATAGTAAAGTATGTGTGAAGGAGAAACAGATTAAAGCAGGTTTATTAAAGGAAATTCAGATTAAAGCAGGTTTGTTAAAGGAAATTTCCACCTTCACTTGCAGTTTAAACTACATTACAAGGTATCCTTTCTTCTATGCATTTAAATAATTAAAGGAAATGACTGGACTGGCTTTCTTGGGGAGTGAATGACTAGAATGGCTTTTTTGGGGAGTGGCCTACCTGTGGGCATGGCTCATAGGGGTGTTTCATGAGTATGGTGTGGGTGGGTCTTAAGGGGCGCCAGAGCACTACTTCACCTAGGACACCATATCAGCTAAGGCCGGCCCTGCCCGTGGGAGATCCTGTAAATTTTTAGCAAGTTCCAAGACTAGCTCAGCAAAGCAGACATGCTCAGTACAGTATAAGGGTGAGTCAGCAAAACCCAAGTCAAGTCTTATTTATCTGTCGTAATTGTGGTGCCAGTCATGAATCTAAAAGAGAAAAGTGCTTAGCATTTGGTTGGCAATGCCACAAGCGTAAAAATTTAACCACTTTCAAAAGTTTTATAAATCAAGCAGGCCTCATTCAGTTGTTAAGAAAGGTAACTCTAAAAAGCAAGCTGATCAAAAAAAAAAATGCTGTAAGCCTGTTTCCTACCTTTCCTGTAACTAGTGTAGTCCAGATACAGTCCTGGATACAGCAGATCTGTATGTCAACTTCTGACACCCCCCCCCAAAGACTTTCTGTGTTGTAGGGAAGCCTTCTAGCTTATCAGTGGGAGTGGTAAGCACTAAGTAACCTGTCTACCACATAAGGAGTGTTTCTGGCCCAGAAATTGTAGTTACTGGCCATTTGGGCAATCTTTTCCATCTCTGTCAACTTTCTGATTTGAAAGCCTGCATTTGCACTTGTTTCTGTCCTGTAACTCGTCTAGTGTAGATACAGATTCTTAGTTTTAGCACTTAAGTTTGCTTATTCGTGCTCAGCACTTGTTCAAAACTTGTAAGCACTAAATAACCTACTAATTACTACAGCACTCAACCTTCCAGATTATCTAGAGGAAAACAAGTTTTGTACTTACTTTTCTTACTTGCTTAGAGAAAAACAGCTCTCGTACTCACTTTCCTCACTTATCTAAAGGAAAATAGTTTTTTATTCAGGCATGTCCAAGGGCCAGCTCCCAGTGCTCTCTTCTGTCTATCTGATGAATCTGGGCATCTTGAGGCAATATAGAAATTGCCTCATGTACACAGACAACCCTCTCCTCCTACCACCCAACACTACAACCTGTGAGAGATGCACTTATCTAGCCAAACTGGAGGTAAAGCTCTCTCCAATCAAGACTGAACTTGACAGTCAAGAGGAGAAGGTAAACATTTGCACCACACCACACTCATCACATAGTCTCTCTAAATCTATACCACCAAAATCCACACATAGTAACACAAAAACATTCACAGAGGCTCTCAATAATAATCTGTCGAAGCAACAGAGACCTCCAAAGCAGAAATGCAAGCAACCTCCATCCCCCAACACAACCTAAATGACACATAGCCCACAGACTCAGTGTGCCACTCAACCACAGCCAATAAGGCAAAACAATGTACCCAACACCCTAGTCATAGGTGACTCTATAGTCAGGCACACTGATGTCCCACTCACCAAGCTAAACAAGAAGAAGGTTACTGTCAGCTGCCTGTCAGGTGCCAGGATCCACCACATAACTCACGCACTCAGTTCACTCTACAACAAGTACAAATATGACTCTGTCATTGTCCATGTTGGTGTGAATGACCTGAGACTTACCTCCCTGGACTACATGAAAAGAGACATGGAAGAACTCTCCGATCTTGTAGCCCAGTCAGGTATGACCCTAGCCCTGAGTAGCATTCTGCCATCACCCAGAATGATACTGCAGAACAAGGACAACATGATTGACTTCATCAATTGGCTAAGCTTTTGGTGTCATTCTAAGGGGATCTAGTATCTGTCTGTTTGGGATGAAATGGTCGACAGACCACAATGCTTTGCCAGAGATGGCCTGCACCTGTCACCCCTGGGATTCCGGATGCTGGCTAAGGCCCCTGCTGCCCCTATAGTGCCTTTTTTAGGCAAGGTTCAAATGACAAATTCACCACCATAACAGGAACAGGCAAGCAAAAACTGATGGTAATGATACTCAATGCTAGAAGTCTAAATCTCAAAATGCACTCACTCGAGGCACTTCTTAAAATGGAGAACATTGATATCTGTGCAGTGACTGAGACCTGGTTCAAGGCTCCAGAGGGCACCACTGCACTACCAGGCTATAACTCATACCACACTTTTCGGCCATGTAAACTGCAATGAAAGACCAAAAGTGGAGGAGTGTCCATATTCATTAAGGATATCCACACCTCCAGGCTAGTTGCTCAGCATAATGCATCCAAGATTATCCAAGTGCAACTAACTCTGGGCAAAAGTGCAATCCAAATTGTAGCTTGCTACAGATCACCCACCATGCCCCATGATTCCCACTCCTCTTTTCTTGATGTACTGGAAAATATTAGGGCTCAACCAAACACCCTAATAATGGGTGACTTTAACTACCCCACCATTAACTGGGAAAACTACTCGTGTACCAACTGCTTAGCTCAATGCTTTCTGGAATTCATAAACTCCAATGTCCTGGAGCAGCTTATCCACACCCCCACTAGGGGCAACAATATCCTAGATCTAGCCACTACCAACATGAGTGACTGGTGTTCCACACCTGAAGTTAATTACTTGTTGGTCCGATCCAACCATAAGCTAATTACCCTTGATATCCACATCCCACCTCCCACCCCCACCCCCATTAAGGAAACCATGGTAAAATATTTCTCCAAAGCCAACTTCAGCTTCTTAAGACAAAAGTGCTGAACTTCATGACAGCCATGCAGATGGACAATACAGTTACAACTGCTGAATCCTATACAAATGCACTCTATAAGCACTTACACGAGTGCATGGATCGTGCTATCCCAAACAGTACCAAGATGCTATCCTGCAATAAAGGAAGCCAATCTGGGGGTCCCATGCCATAAACAAACTGTACAACAGAAGGAAGAAACATTTGCAAAAGAGAGTAAAATCCCATGTGTGGAGGAGCTCTCTGGTCAGCCTCAGTAAGAAGCTGAGATCCCTTATACGATCCTCTAAAGCTAGCTATGAAAACAAAATCACCACTAATTTTAAGGACAACCAAAAAGCATTCTATAGCTATGTCAGGAATCTCAATGGCAACACCCAGATATGCTCTGAGTTACAGCACAGTGACACAAAAATTACAGAACCAACTGATATTGCCAACATCCTGGCAGAAAGGATCAGTACTAACTTTACCCCTCTCAACCCCTAAAGGGCCCATATCTATACAGGAAAAATGCAGAGTCCCTGTAATCACAACTATGCAGGTAAAGGCTGCACTCTCTAAAGCCAAAAACACAGTATAAATGGGACCAGACAACATCCCAGGCTGCATTTTACATGAACTTCAGAACGAATTGGCTCACCACTTAAGCACCATATTCAATAATAGCCTCGCATCAGGCTTTGTGCCCACTGAATGGTGCACAGCAACAGTTATCCCACTCCACAAAGGGTGAGCCACCACTGATCCCGGGAACTATTGCCCTATTAGCCTGACGAGCCTGGTCTGTAAGGCCATGGAATGTATCATCATGGAACTCATAGACAAAGACATTGGTAACCTCCAAGCTCTGGATCTCACCCAGTTCGGGTTTGTGAAAGGCAGATCATGCCTCCTGAACCTGATCGACTTCTTTGAGGCAGTCACCAAAGCCGTAGATGAGGGTAAGGTGGTTCACACAGCCTATCTTGTCCTCGCCAAAGCTTTCAACACCATCCCCGCATTCTGGAATTATAGCTAAACTCACTAAACTAGGTATAAATCCCTACATTACAAGATGGGTTGCCAGCTGGCTCACTGACAGAACCCACACTGTAAAAGTTGCTGACTTCAAATCTAACCTCAAACCAGTGACAAGTGGAGTACCACAGGGTTCAGTCCTGGGACCTCTCCTGTTTGGTATCTACTTTTCTGAAGTACAGGCTAAAACAGAAGGCCTCTGGCTAATGAAGTTCGCAGATGACTGCAAACTAGGAGCCATAGTCAATTCACCAATTGATGTGGACATCCTACAGAAGGGCCTCCCTGAGACAGATGCCTGGTGTCAGAGCCATGGCCTCAAGCTCAACGCCAAAAAGTGCAGTGTCATCCTCTTTGGTAAAATCTCTATACCCATGAAGTACCACATAAGCAGCAATCTACTTAACACCGAATGTGTGATAAGAGACCTTAGGACCCAGGTGGACAGTAGTCTCTCTTTTGATAGTCACATCGCCACAGTAATCAGAAAGTCCTTCTATGTGGCACACCTCATCATAAAATTGTTCTCATCCAGGAAAAAAGAGGTCATTGTTCCCCTTTACTCGACACTCATTAGACCTATTATAGAGTACAGTGCCTGTTTTGGAATGTACCTCACAAGATATCTGCAGCAGCTGGAGAGGCCACAGAAGTACCTCACAAAGAGGATTACTGGCCCCAAACAAATGCCCTACACTGACCGCCTCAAAATCTCCAGCTTTAGTCCATAGCATATCGCCTACTCCAAGGTGGTCTCTGCCTAAGATATAAAGCTATGTCAAACCCAGAGCTGTTGGACATGCTACATCTAATGAAATCCCAATCCCTCCGAGTTACACACTCTAGAGACCTAAACCTTGTCACCAGAATAAACAGGACATGCTGGAGGGATAGATTCCTGTCTCTGAGACTTCCCATACTCTGGAATAGGCTACCCATCTATGTCAAGCAAAGTTCTTCATTAGCAGTCTTCAAGAAAAATCTTGATGAGTGGATGGGAAATATGAAATACACCCTGGGGATCACTTCTGTGTCTCTGCTTGACAGTGGCACAGGAATATAACTTTCTTGGGTGGCGTAAGCCAGGGGACCTTGTTGGCTAGGCTTACGTAGGCCCTTGGGCTGATAGCCTAGTACCCAGCTATGAACCTATGAACCTATCAAGTGGAAAGCTACAACTCTACTTTCTATGTAGATGGTGTATCAGTGTTTGGTAAAAAGGTTAATGCAGTAGATTTGTTGGCAAAGAACAAAGTATATTGTACTGTCCTGATCAACAGTAAACTCACAGAGCTCAAAGTGGACACTGGTTCAAAGTGTAATGTAATGTCAGAAGAGACATTTCCTAGAGTGAGAGCTGGTGATTAACTTAATTTGGCTAATTGTGTGAATCTTGATGCTTATGGAGGTGAAGAGATTCAAACTTATGGCTCAGTAGTGCTTTCATGCTATTCGGCTGGGAGCAGTTACAGCTTGCAATCCTATGTAGTCAGAAGACCTGTACAGTCATTATTAGGTCTCAGAGACAGTTTAAGAATGAAACTGCTTTCTTTTACCAAAGAAGTCCATCATGTAAGCACATGTCCCAGTTCCAGTTTCAGTGATACTATTTTCTCAGAGTATGTTGCTTTTGATGACAAGTTAGGCAAACTTCCAGTTGTGCACTCCATGAAAGTAGATCCAGAGGGCAGTCCAGTGATCAGACCAGTGAGGAGTGTTCCAATACATATGTAGGACAAAGTCAAGGTCCAGTTAGATAAGATGGTGCAACAACGTGTGATTTGTCCAGTTATAAAACCAACTGAGTGGGTGTCTTCCATGGTAGCTGTTCATGAGAAAGGTTCTGGGGAAATCAGAATATGCATTGACCCAAGAGATTTGAGCAAGCCATTAAAGAGACCACAACATCCTATGTGTACAGTCAAGGAGGTTGCCACCCTCATGCTAAATGCAACTGTTTTTCTGTTTTAGATGGAAAGAGTTCATTTTGGCAAGTAATACTTGATTGCAAATCTTCACTACTGACTACATTCAGCACACCATTTGGTAGATACAGATTTCTCAGGATGCCTTTTGGAATATATTCTGCCAGTGATGTCTTTCAGAGTACAATGAAGCAAACTTTTTCATGTTATCCATGTGCTATAATAGTTGATGATTTACTGGTTGGAGGTAATGGTGAAGCAGAGCATGACAGAAACTTTAGGAATGTTCTGGACAGAGTGCGTAAAGTGAACTTGAAGCTTAATCCTCTGAAATGTAAATTCAGACTACCAATAGTTACTTATGTAGGTCATTTATTTACCAGTACATGCTTATGACCAGACTTCCAAACAAGCAGCAATTCCTGAAATGCCGGCTCCAGACAATGTCCAAGCCCTACAGCGTTTCCTTGGTATGGTTAACTATTTGGGCAAATTTATCCCTGACTTTAGTGAGTTATCAGTGCCTTTGAGAGAGATGACATGCAAAACTGGTGCCTGGTCATGGTTAAAACAACACCAGAGTGCATATGATAACCTCAAACAGCAAATTGCCAATCCAGCTACATTGAGATACTATGATGTCCACAAACCTGTAGTTCTTTCCTGTGATGCTTCAAAGTTTGATCTTGGTGCAGTTATTCTTCAAGAGGGTAGACCTATTGCCTATGCATCTAGAACTCTTATTCAAACTGAGATGAGATGCAGTATGCTCAAATTGAGAAAGAACTTTTGGCATTTGTGTTCGCATGTTCAAAGTTTCATAATTATATTTATGGCTGAGCTGTCCAGCTTGAAACTGATCATCAGCCTCTAGTCACTATTTTAAAGAAGCCTATGCATAGCACTCCAGCAAGAGTATAAAGAATGATGCTCAGATTACAAAAGTATACTTTCAAAATGGTCTACACAAATTTGCAAAAGAATGGGACTTTGTCTATGTTACTAGTAGTTTGGAAAACCTCAGTCAAACGGACTTGATGAAAGTGCAGAACAGAGTGCTAAGCAATTACTAGAGAGGTTAAAGTGTGACAATGTCCATATCTTCTTGAATTTACTTAATCTCAAAAATATACCCCATGACAACCTACTAGGCTCGCCTGCTCAGAGACTTCTATCTAGGCAAACCAGAAAATTATTGCCTCTCAATTCTAGTTTGTTAGTGCCTTGTACTAAAAACACCATAGCAATCAAAGCTCGACTCTTTAAAAAGCATTCCTTTCAGAAGTCGAACTGTGATAAAATGAGCAGATTTCTTTGTCTGTTAAAAGAAGGAGAGACAGTGAGGATGTAAACAGCGAAAGGCTATGATTGAATTGGTCATGTAAGAGGCATATGTGCAAAGCCAAGATTCTACTTAGTGGAATTTGAGGGTATAGAATACAGGAGAAACCAAAGGCATCTTTCTCCTATGTCTGAAACAATATCGCAGCATTGTACTTGTGATACAGACTCTAGATGTCAGCGCAACCCTGACAATGTTCATACTGAAGAACATGTCTAAGTATCCGTTCCCATTCCTGATGATGTCTCAGATGTCCCCAAAGTTGAGCGTTCCTTGAAGACAGTCCATGTTGGTAGATCCAATTCTGATTTTTATGTTACAAAATCAGGTCAAATTTCTGGACCTAGTAAGATACACAGCAACCTGGACATGATTGTTTTATATATGTCTCTAATTTTGTATGACTGCATGTCAAAGAAGTAGTTCTGTATAATTGCATGTCAAAAGATCATTTCTGTGTAATTGCATGTCATTGAATACTATCATTTGGTATATGGTGTACTTCTCAAAGAGGAAGGATGAAGAACAGAGCATGTGTGTGTAAATTTAAAAAGCATTTCCAGATGTAGGCACATGCATGTAAATAGTGCAGTGCCATTTTGAAAGAACAGCCAGAGTGTTAACATGTATGAGTGAAGTAGTCAGTCTGCTTATGTTTATTTATGTTTAAGTTACTAAGCCTTGGTCTGATGTGTTTGTGTGTAATAAAGCTGCTTGAATCGAACCCAACACTGTTTGTCTGTTTTATCCTGTCTGGACGAGTGACACTTATTATCTAAGACATGATGCAAGTTTGGTAATGTTATAGTTTCTTAGGTTCATAGGTGTGTATTAGGCTAATGGCCCTGGAGCCTTTACAAGCCTAGCACATACAGGTGTCCTGGCATAGTTCCACCCGATGTTAGTTCCCAGTCCCTCTATCAAGTAGAGCCACTGGAGTGATCCCCGGGGTGAACTTTTTATTTTACCTCCACTCATCAAGATTTCTCTTGAAGAGGCCCAGTGAGGTTCTCTGCTTGACATGTATGTGTGTGTGTGTGTGTGTGTGTGTGTGTGTGTGTGTGTGTGTGTGTGTGTGTGTGTGTGTGTGATTTATGTTTGCTAAAGCCTCCTGTTTTACACTGATGTTGTCACAGGTTCCTGAATCTACTATATTGGCAAAGTATGAAATGGTTTAATCTTTCTTTACCCTGTTTATTGTCTTTCCTTCGATCTCCAAGATGAGGAACGCTGCTACTGATAATATGATATGAATGGGTAAGATGGAACATTTTCTAATGGCTCACGAACAACTTTATCAACAAAGCTCAAGTTAAAAGGTGATCATTTTATTTATAGAATAAGCCTTTTAATGGAATAATGATTCTGTTCTATTTACCATTGATATCAGTTAAATCTTTAAAATGGAATGTGTGACAACCTTTTTCAATGTGGAATTTTGAGGAACATGAACTTTTAGGACCCCAAATGAGGAACGTTCCTCGAGATGAGGTACACTTGAGAAGTATGGGTATGTTAAGGAGGTATTTTATTCTTTGTTTAAGTATCTTAAGTTTTATTGCAGGGTACATGTTGTTGTGACAGCCACGTGTAGAACAAAGCAGCACATGGGGGGGGTGGCTCCACAGGTCTCACTTTTTAACAGAGGAATATGTAGTTTGTTTATACTTCCAATTTGGGCAAGAGTGATTGTGTGGGGAAATTCTTGTAAAGCTTGCTTAAAGAAATGTTCCCAAGACTGTTTTAAGAAATAAGTTAATTTGGCCCATATTGTGCTACATAGGTTTTGGTATAGAAATCATGAGATGACCCAGTTATTGTGATATTTAAATTATCTCTCATACCCAGTGTTTAGTTCGCACATACTTGAGTTGGTAGCGCACTTTACATAGTTGATGAACAAAGTAGGCGCTTGGCGGCACCCAATGTCATTAAGAAGTTTTGGTTTATGTGCAGCAGAGGATTTACAGTTTTCTTTCTTTTGCAGATGGGAAAGTGCAGAGTGGGCATCAGTCAGTGGCCTGAAGGAAGTGAATTTGCAATGTGATGGATTCTGCTGGGATGGATGTCCCTACTGCTGGATTGGTGCACAAAGAGGTTGCAGGTAATCTTACTTTATTAGGTGCTCATTAAGGCACATCAGAGTCAGTGTGGTTTGTGAGTAGCATGGAGACAGGTGAGGATAAGGTAGATCAGGGGCAGGGGGAGGCAGGTTTGGGGTTGTTAGGGGGGATGTGGGGGCACCACCCTCCACATCAGGGTGTGTGGGGGCGTAGTCCCCCACCTATTTTAAATATTTTGAACTATATACATGGATACTTGCAATTCCAATAAATTACTCTTTTCTGAACTTAATAAATATCCATAATATGCAGGGGCGGTGCCCCCCCACACCCTCTTACTATCTATACTAATTCCAGGGTCGCATAACAGTCGGGGAAAAGGCCATATATGACTTTCAGTGAAATGTGTTTCAGGGAATTGTGTTTTTATGAATTGAGCTTTCAGTGAGTTGTGCGCAGTCATTTGAGTTTTAGTGAAATGTACTTTCAGTGAATAGTCCTAGACCCATATATATATATATATATATATATATATATATATATATATATATATATATATATATATATAGATATATTAGTACCTACAACAGTTTGCAAAGTCTGCTGTTAGCATAAACTAACAAAGAATAGCTGATACACACAACCTCACTTTCCTTCTCATCTTCCCTTTCCTTCTCATCTTCCTTACATGAGTTTAGAGCACAATAATTCACATGTAAATTCACATTGCACACAGTGTTTATGAGCAAATGCTTGTAGTTTACAGAATGATGCTAAGTCAAAATGGCAAAGGTAATTTTACATGTTGCGCATATTTGTAATATATGTAATGCAGCCTGGCATGCGCCTTTTTATCTTAATAATTGCAATCTAGCAGTTCATATTTACAATTATATACTATTGTATTCCTGTACACAATAACTAAATAGAAACATGCTACACATGTAGTTTTGCAGACATTCCTTCTGTTGATGTAGTTATTGTTCTTCTAAAGGATGATATCAGTTCTGAAGTCATCAATTCAATATGTGGGATGCAAAAATCTTTGCACTGTGCATGAAGAACTGGTTGTGGCTATCCATTAGAAACAATGCCTGCCAGTGATTGTTCGACAGAATAATGGTAGTCATAAAATATACCGCATTGCATGCTGTCTGTGTTTGGCCCTGAAAGTACCTGAAACAAATGGTCACAAACAGAGCTTCAGTAATTTTAGGATACTGTTGTGCCTTAGTCTTGTACTGTGGATTCAAGGGAGACAATTTCATTTTTCATCATTCTGTGGTTAAAGAACTATATATATATATATATATATATATATATATATATATATATATATATATATATATATATGTATAAATATATATATATATATATATATATATATATATATATATATATATATATATATATTATACTTTGGCTTTCCAGTACATTCAAAGTTATTCACATGCTTTATGTATGTATATTTTTAATACATTAAAAATACTGGTCCTGCGCCAATCTTCTCACCAGTGAAAGCAACATCTCTCTCAGCCTCAGCCAAGTCTTAGCAAGATGAAAGTGCTTGACTGAGTTAGTACTGTTATATCTTATCAGAGTGTTTTTTTTTACATTAAAATCCTCACCAAGCTGTGCTGTGCTTCCTTGGGTCAGCAGAATTTTAGGTTGTTAGAGGCAATTGCATGTTGAAAAAAAGAGACCTGTGTGCGTTAAGTTAGTGTATACAAAAGTGTAAAACAGTAATGGTTGTAATTAAATATTACTGCATACGCCATTCTGAGTTGTGTTTTGAATTTCAGGCCAAGTCAGACAATGCCTAATAGCTGAAAGAAATAGTGGGTGTTCAAAATCCCAGTTTGTAAACTTACACAGTACTTGTCCTGGTCCCCTTCAATAAACACATTACACCAAATGACTTTTGAAGACCTTTATTAAACTTCCATAACTTTGATTACCAGTTTATTTACAACTGGACATAGTATAGTTGATTCTAAACACCGCCTCAACATCCTTATAATGTTAATCAGGACAGCATACCTGCTCATCCTGCCCAGTAAGCAGTGTCCATACCTTCGCTCACTTACTTTTCTTATAAACCTCCATGCAATGTTAATCAGGACAGCGTACCTGCTCATCCTGCCCAGTAAGCAGCGTCCAAACCTTTGCTCACTTAATAAACCATTCATCAAATTACCAAAATACCAACCAAATAAGCAGCATCCTTACCTCCGTTTGCTTACCTATTCAGCAAACTTCCTCCAGCTGCTCATTTCTTTTCCACAAATCCTTGGAATAAACCTTCACACACCGGAAGGGGAACAGAAGAGGGCAAGCCTGTCTCTCTTCTCTGCCAACCCGCCTAACCAGGCTGTTGCCCTCCCTTCTACACAAAAATGACCAACCAACACCCTCCCATAAAGGGAAGGGTAAAGCCAAACAACATTCGGTGTACCCATCATCTGTAAAGTCCCTTAGAACCCTGTCATCAACCCCACGCCTTGACCTACTAGCAATGGAATGTGCTTGATAAAACCAAATAAAATAGGATTACCCATGACCCCACTGTACCACTGAAACCTCCACTCCAAGAGAATACATTCCCTTTAGTCCGCTTCCCTCAAGCCAATAACCATGGCTCAACTTTTCCAGAATGACAACCTATAGCCATAACAAGTGCCACAGAAACTATAACCCTTTGAACACAATTCAGCACCCTGGCAAAGAACACTCTTAACAAGTCTGGAACCCAGGACCCTGTCAACTATAGCATCTCACACTAGCCCACCAAACTACACAGCTCTGGATGTACAGTAACCTGATTACTGCAGGGAATAGACTAACTCCATCCATGCCCAGTAACACTAAGATCCAGAACCTTGCTCACTTACATAGTTCCTGATAAACTCTCCTTGTAATGTTAATCAGGACAGCGTAAATGCTCATCCTGCCCAGCAAGCAGCGTCCATACCTTTGCTCACTTACTTTACTTATAAACCTCCTTGTAGTGTTAATCAGCTGTTCATCAGACTCAAAGGACAAACTTGAATCATCCCAACAACCAAAGTGCAGAACATCAGGCCTCCTGTCAAAGAACAACTCATCTTTAGCTCTTCTCCCCAAGATACGTTTTAAACAACTGGATGAGTAACTAAAACCCCCAAGAGTCCAACCACCTGAAAGCAGGGTGTTGAAGTCAACTGGCTTGCAAGAGCAATGGGGCTTTAGCCTAATCAGTTCCTGCAGTCCTATAAATGATGTGACTCTACTCCTCCTGTGGGATCCCCACACCCCATACTCCATCCCCACTAGTTGCACCCTAGCCCCCTACCTACCTCTACCTAACTTGCCCCACATTCCAACGCAATAATCAGCTACCCCGCTACTTGATCACAGCACCCTATCTTGCCTTAATGACCTAACAAGGGGAATTACCAGAAACCTCCTTGTGCACCACTCCATCCACCACTCCTCACTTGCCTTGCTTCCATCATCTGCAAACTCACTGTGTAGCACCACCACTGGTACCATCACACCACCATCTACAAAGAAAAGGGGAAAAGTAAATCCTCTCAAATGTAAAGAAAAAGGCTGCACCTTATACCCACCTATTCCAAATTACAACATCAGCATTCCAAAATCCCCATCTCAGCCAGTAACTGTTGCCCACTTGTGCCCCCCATGTGTAACCTCCTCACTCGCCACCATTTCCATCATCTGAGAACTCACTGTTTAGCACCTCAAATGGTACTTACCACCCACCATCTGCAAAGAAGAGGACCAAAGTAAATCCTCCAAAATGTAAACAGAAGGCTCCACCTTATACCCACCTATTCCAAGTTACAGCCACAGCATTCCAAGACCCCATCTGCAAGAAAGAAAAGACATGCAAAACATCCAAAATACATAACACATTCCAAGACATCTTCAAGGACAACCTTCACCCCACCGGGATCACGTCATTCGCCCTGCTAGGCAGGGTTCCAGGGAAGCAAATACTATGAATGGAAAAGTGCTTCGCCCAACTGAACACATCCACAATGGAACCTCCCTTTCCAACAAATGTATCAAGCAATACTCTTATGACATAAATTACCAACACAACAGGATTTGCTTTAACATACCCCCTCTGAAAGATTCAAAGTCCGAAACTCAAATGTACTTCACTGTCCATTGCCTAGCTCTCAGCCTTCCATTTCCAAAATGAGGAACACTAGCATTTGGAATGTGGAACAAATAAGGAAAAATGAGTAACAAATACTAACGGCTTACTAACAACTTCAGCTAGGAAGGTCATAGGATGGTTAAAATTTGCTGGTTTTCCTTCTAACAAGGATCTCCTAATGAATTAATACAAGCTGCAACAATCCCAAAGGTTTCTCATTTGTACCGTTGCTCCTGCCCATCACTCCGGCAACTTGCGGATCCCCCCTGCACTCAGCCCTTGTATTGCACAAGCAGCACAGTTTTCAAAAAGTGTTAACACTTCTTTTTGTAATTAAACATTTATTAATTTTTTTTTTTTTTTTTTTTTTTTACAGGAGAGATTCACAAATGTATAAATAATTATAGGTTTACCTCCATAAATTTTATTTGCCTGCGCACTTATTTGGTACAGAGCCCTGATGTTAAGAGTAAGGGGAGATGGGTTTGTTTTAGTTAAATGGTTGTTTGCAGTAGGTTTACTGGCCTGCAGGAAGGATAGAATGGGGCAGAACTAGCAGTTAGTTCATTCTGGTTGGTCGGGTGGGAGGGTATGAAACACAGGGGGTTGGGCAATTTGGTTAGAAGTGAATATATCCTTTGATCAGATTGTATGGAACCTTTATAGCACCAGGTGGTGTGTGACAAAGCAATATCTTCCAATGTTTCACCATGCTCTCACAATTAACCTTTTAAGAAATTTGCTAAGTTTCACTTCAAAATGCATTGTAAAGTTTCCAAATTTAATTCACTTTTACCATTATTTATCTTAAAAGCTTAGAGCTGCATGTGCTACTTTTTCTACAAAAAAGTTGATTAAGTTTGTGCAACTGCTGGATTTTTCAGTACATTCTGTTCATGAAGGTAGCTCAAGAAATTCAGTTTGCAATTTAATAGATTCAGGAATTCCAAGCAAGAAACCACTTGGCAAAATTCAGCTCTGTCTGTCAGAATATTACTGTGCTTTCTGCAACACTTTAGTGCCTGTTGTTGCAACTTGTGTTTTGGCATACATTTGCAAATGCTGTTTCAACTATTTGTACATTCAGATTTCCTTACCTCCAATTCACCAAATACCAGATGTTTGTTTTACTTGGATATATAACCTACACTGCTTTCTTCTACACCCAAAAGCACAGCCATTTCAAAATCATAGTAACTTACCAGTACTGACTTCAGCAGGGACATACCATAACAAAACCTGGCATAAAGTTAAATTCTTTTTCTCTTGTTTTCTCTTTTACCCTCTCTCTTCCTGAAGGTGCTGTATTCCTATCCAAATTCAGTGCTCTCAATAACTTAGAAGCATTTTTTCCTATGTTTCTAATTTAGTTATCAAGGTAGAGATAAAATTTTTCCTAAATTCTCCTGACGTGCTGAATTTGGAGTCTTTAGAATATACATTTAAAACCACATTATCTAAACTTTATGCTAACACTTTTGCAAAGAAACTCCCAGGGAGGCTAAAATGTTTTAGATCTCACAGCGACAGGGGCAGTGGACCACCAGAATGAAAATCCGGCACGCATGTGCATTGGGCACCCGCAAAGAACACACCTCCAAGCCCACGAAAAGCCCACTGGGCCGATGCAAAAACACACCAACAACTGCCACTCTCCAAATGCTACAGAGAAAGCACAAGTCTAAAAATGATAACAAAAGTGCCCACCATTTTGAGCCAGATGCAATATTATTAAAATACACAGATTTTACGAGATCCAATAGTAAAGCAACTTATTTACAACCCACCACCAGTGAGGATTAAAAGCTATAAGTAACATCAGTTGCAATGGCCCATACCTTCCACTACCAGCGATCATCAAACAAACATGAAAGGTGTTTATAATTTGCGATAACTACTAATGGAGCATATAAGCGCATGTGAGGTGAGGAATCATCCCTCATGGGAGCCTCGTGGTCCGCAGAAACATCTGAACAGCAACAGGAAAAAAAAAAAAAATAACACAGCAGCCCGGGTTAAACTAAATGCACCTCAGCCACTGAAGCAGTTAACTGTGACACCACCACCACCGAGACATAATTACAGTGTGAGAGCGGAAAGTTAAATAAATATAAATGACTGAGTTAACGAGGGAGCTCTGCTGAACCAGCGCTACCACGGAACCTCTGCCTAACCAGCACTATACTAGGCAAGCAACACCTGCACCAGCCCTCAATACAAACTTGAGCTAGCATGCCCCACGGTTGAACATGAGCAGCTTGACTCCTACACAAACCCGGCAAACAACCTTTTACTCTGTGCTTCAGAGGCATCTACCCTAACCGGCATACTTTTCTAGGCAAGTGCAACTCACAGAGGGAACAGATGTATTTATCAGTTTACATCGTTTGAACTAGACTCTTGACTTGCCAAAAGTAAATCTGTACTCCCCAGGCTGGTAAACTTTATGATTTGCAACAGAATCCTACGACGCTTACATACGCAGATCAACAATGCTCCATTGCCTGTGAAAACTCACGATGAACTATAAAACAAAGCAACTATAAACAAAGCCACCAAGTTAACTGAAGGAAAAGAAACAACAACCAGAGTGAAGTCCCTACACAAACTTGAACACCGCAGAACCCCTCTCATTACAACCTGCAAGCTTTACAACCAACACATGAGCAACTAAACAGTGCATATTCCCAACTCCTCTCCCATTCCACAAGAAACTACAGTCAAAAAGGCAAACTAACCAAACTCATTTGTACAAAATTAAAACCCCACTGGCCAATAAACCACAAACCGGAGCTGGAATCACATCATCGCCAACCTAAGGTTTTTTTTTTTTTTTTTCTCCCCCAAAAAGCACAAGTTTTCACAACCACAGAACCTGCAAACCACCTAACCACCCACCAATAATATTCATAAAAGGTCACTCACCATGTCCCCACTTGCCATCAAGGCCTATCTGCACCAAAATACACCCAGGTCATCTAGGACGTGGAACCTGCCTTAAGAAGTTCACACAAAAATGTGATTACTTGCCCAGCTACACTTGTCTAAACCCCTTAAGCCCCACCCTACCCTTATCTGATTTCCTCCAAATCATCCCTCCCTCCATTTAACCTTTTCATCCCCCCCCCCACTAAACTCCCATTAATATATCAGCCTAGCCCCTACTGAAAATGCCCCAGGACAACTTGGTTTGTTACCAAACCTCATTTGTAACTTAAAAACATAAGATAGACTAATCCTGGTCTAGTTGTTTTCAGAGAGAGCAGTGCATTAATGACCAATTTGTTCAGGGGCATCTTCAAGAGGAAGTTCAAGCTAGTTATGAAAAAAAAATTGCCAAAGATTCCAAAGACAGCCACAAGGCATTCTATAGTTATGTCAAGAATCTAAATGGGAATGCTCAGATCTGCTCTGAACTTCAACAGAATGGCAATAAATATACTGATCCCAAGGATATTTCCAATATGCTGGCAAATCGATTTAGTCCCAACTTCACCCCCCTCTCACCCCCTAAAGGGCCCATCTCGATACCAAAAGATTGCCAAATTCCAGTAATCACAGCCACACAGGTAGAAGCTGCACTCTCCAAAGCTAAGAATACAGCATCCATGGGACCAGATGACATCCCAGACTGTGTACTACATGCACTACAAAATGAACTGGCACCTCACCTAAGTGTCATGTTTAGTCATAGCCTCACCTCAGGCTTCATGCCCACTGAGTGGCGCACAGCTACAGTTATCCCACTCCACAAGGGGGGATCCACCTTGGATCCTGGGAGCTACCGTCCCATCAGTCTGATGAGCCTGATCTGCAAGGACATGGAAAGCATTATCATGGAACTTATAAAGAAAGACATTGGCAACCTTCAAACACTGGACCCCACCCAGTTTGGGTTTGTGAATAGCCAATCTTGTCTCCTGAACCTGACTGTCTTCTTTGAATCAGTCTTCAGAGCCGTGTACAAGGGTAAGGCGGTCCACACAGCATACCTGGACCTCACCAAGGCCTTTGACACCATCCTCCACTCTGGAATAATAGATAAACTTACTAAGCTGGGCATAAATCCCTACGTCACTCGATGGGTTGACAACTGACTTACTGACAGTAACCAGACTGTAACAGTAGCCGACTCCAAATCCAGCTCCAGACAAGTGACAAGTGGGGTATCTCAGGGTTCAGTCCTGGGACCACTCTTGTTTGGCATCTACTTCTCTGAAGTACAGGCCAACACTAAGGGACTCCGGCTAACAAAGTTCGCAGATGACTGCAAACTGGGAGCCATTATTGAATCCCCAAATGATGTGGATATTCTACAAAAGGGCCTTACAGAAACAGATGTCTGGTGCCAGAGCCATGGGCTCAAGCTTAATGCCAATAAATGTATAGTTAGCCCCTTTGAAAAAAAAACATGTACCCATAAATTACCTCATAGGTGGCAGTACACTAAACATCAAAAGTGTGATGAGAGACTTAGGGACACAGGTGGACAGTGGCCTCACTTTTGATAACCACATCACCACAACAGTCAGGTAATCCTTCTATGTGGCACACCTCATCACTAAGGGCTTTTCATCCAGAAAAAAGGAGGTCATTGTCCCACTGTACTCATCACTCATTAAACCCATTATAGAGTATAATGCCCAGTTTGGTATGTACCTCACAAGACATCTGCAACAGCTGGAAAGGCCACAGAAATACCTCACTAAAAGAATCACAGGCCTAAAGCAGATGCCATATGCTGACTGTCTAAAAAAACTCCAGCTATACTCTGTGGCATACCGTCTACTCAGAGGTGATCTCTGCTTAACATACAAGGCCATGTCAAACCATGAGCTGTTAGACATGCTCCACTTAAAGAAATCCCAATCCCTCAGAGCCACACGCTCCAGGGATCTAAACCTTGTCATCACAATGAACAAAACATGCTGGAGGGATAGGTTCCTGACCCAGAGACTCCCCATTCTCTGGAATAGACTGCCCATGCATGTCAAGCAGAGCGCATCCTTGGCCCTCTTCAAAAGGAACCTTGATGTTTGGATGGGAGATAGGAAATTCACCCCGGGGATCATGTCAGTCACCCTGCTAGACAGGGGTCCAGAGAAGTAAATATTGTGGGAAGAAATATCCAGGGAATTGTTATGGCTAGGCTTGTATAGGCCCTAGGGCTGATAGCCTAGTACCAACCTATGAACCTATGATAATATCAGTGTAAGTTAAGAGGGTGGGGGGATGAAAGGGTTAAATGGGAAGAGTGATGACTGGGAGAAAGTGAGGTAAAGGGGAGTGGCTTAAGGGGTTTAGGCTAGTGTAGTTGGGGAAGGGATCACATTTTGGCATGAACTTGCTTCCCTCCCTTCTTCCCCTTTTTGTTTTGGATTGGTGATGATTGTGCTTATTTTATCTATCTGGGAAAGGCAGAGAAGAGGGACAGGCTTGCCCTCTTCTGTTCCCCCTCTGGTGTTGGATGTTTAAGTGGTAAATATAAGCAATCAGAGGTAAGGATGCTGCTTATTTGGTTTGAGGTGGAATTCAATAAATGGTATATGAAGTGAGTTGTTGGACGCTGCTTCATAAGTAATGTAAGTTAGTAAAGGTATGGAAGCTGCTTACTGGGTCAGGATGAGAGGTCAAGCTGTACTGAATAACATTATATGGATGTTTATGCTGTGATTAAAATCAGCTATAATATGTTCAGTTGTAATTAGTAAATACTGGCT
The DNA here is from genome assembly GCF_019279795.1 of Protopterus annectens. Classification (NCBI taxonomy): domain Eukaryota; kingdom Metazoa; phylum Chordata; order Ceratodontiformes; family Protopteridae; genus Protopterus; species Protopterus annectens. The sequence goes on along the minus strand of NC_056733.1, from coordinate 1,672,571,312 downwards.
ATCAAAGCTATGTTATGGAAGCTTAATAACAGTCATCGAACGTCATTCGGTGTGATGTGTGTTTATTGAAGGGGACTGGGACAAATATATTTAAAACATTTAAAATAGCATTTTTTGTTCCACTGAGCAGTAAAATGTTTATAAAAGAAAAAAATGACATACAGTTTAAACTACCTCACCAAGTAGAAGATCTTAATGTGACTGACATTCTGTTTGTGTCCATCATCTTTATACTGTAAAGCTGTCATGAAATTCAAAAGTATTAATTTCAAACTTTGTTAACAAGATTAGCCATCAGGAAAGAGTGATATTCTTTTCATGTGTGTCTAAGAAGTGAAATGTCCATTTAAATGTCTTTCCCAGAGTCACATATTTTGCATGTTAACAGTGAGTGAATCAAATCATGATCTTCATAATGAAGCTTGTTTACAGTTAGCCTCAAATATCTTTTTTATACTGATAGAGTTAAAGCAAAATGAGGAAATTAAAATACATGTGCTCGCTGACTGGATTATTATTGCAATTTTATTAATGAACAAATATTACTAGTGACAGAAATGTTTAAATGGAAGCCAATAAAATTAAATTGCTGCTTGTATCATTTCACAGATTTTCTTATGCAGTCTTCCCACCTCTTGATTGTATTTGTTTCATAGAATGATATTTATGTTACAGGGGATCAACCGGAAGAACATACTTGCTCCTGATATTGATGCATTAAGAATACCAACAGGTCTGTTTTATTATAAATCTACAGCTAACAAGCTAGAGTATTAAATATTAGTGGATGAGGGTCTCGATGGGCAGGAGGAAGAAGTATCCAAACAGCAAAAAAGAAAGCACAGACCTCAGTCAATAATGAGTAGGTGTTATGAAAATCATTATAGGCACAGACCTCAGTCTTTAATCGAAAGTTGTTTTGAAAATCATTATAGCAGAGTACTTTTGGTGATTTCAACACTTTTATTTGACCTGTTGCCCCTTGCTAGCTTGAATACAGTTGCATGTTCCTGTTAAGGGGACTGAATTGAATGTAAGCTTCAGGCAGCTATAAAGATGGAATAGTAAATAAGTTATAGCATACACAAGACAACGATACTAGTATAATGAACAAATATGTAGTCATATAATATATAGCCGTGGCAGCCAGTCCCTTTAAATGGACAGATAGCATAAAAGTGGAAGGTCTATTGAAGGAGATCAACCAAGAAACTAGCAAGGATGTTAGAGGTAATGAAGAAAAATACACATAGGGGGCTTTAAAGCAAAGTGCCCTTGTTCCCAAGAAATTCATGGCCACTGTGACTCAGAGGACTCTGGGAAGGAGTTTATTTGGAGGTGCATGGAACAGAAGGAAGAAAGAAGTAAAGTGAAGGGTATTCTTCCAAAGAAAAGGACGTGAACCTTGAAAGAATAAGCCAGATGGGGTTATTGCCCTGACAGATGGTAAAGCTATTTTGTTGCTCTCTTTTGCTGGAGTTGGCAAGTAAACAATTCTTCTGTCCAGACGTCTCTGCAAGTAATATTTACTTTTATCACGTACTCCACTAACATCTTGTGTTAAAGTTAACTTTACTGTGAAAAAAATCTGTCTGAACCTATTTATCCTGGAATGCAGACTGACTTGTTTGATTAAAAAATGCATTTATTTTCTCTTCTGAAATAATTTGTTTATCAGTAAGTATATTTTAATTGACAAAGTTGACTCCAGTGACTTGACTGTTTATCACAATCCATGCTACATACTACACTGGTGTTTTTACTTGCCAAAAACTGCAGTTTTTCTGTACTGTGGACTTTTTAAAAGTGGCTTGCATCCTTGAGTTATAGTTGACCCTAGTAGCAGTCTGCAGAATATCAAATTCATACCCTTCAGTTTACTTCATTAGAACACTTCACCTAACTTAAGTAACTCTGCAAAGCCAACCAATCATAGTACTGTACCCACTTAGGACTGTTAATCTACTGCTCATCCCATCTCTCCAGGAGTTAGGGAAAATTACCCTAGCAATGTTGAGCTCTCCATAAGCAACTAAAACCAGGAGAAGACATATTGTAACTCAATTTGTTATCCTTCATAACTAAAACCAGGTGAAGACATATAGTGAATCAATTTGTTATCCTTATCAACTATAGTGAGCATCATCTGCTCTCTCGGAGCCTTATTCTACATCTCTCTGCTTTTACTCTGATAGTAAATCTATCATAGGAATCCTAAACTTAAGAATATCTTCTAACATTTAATATTATATTGTAGAAAATGAATGTATCCTATCTGTTAGTTAATATGTATGTCAAAGGCTCTTCTATGGAAATTGTATGTCAAAAGTTTCCTTAAAACTATGTTTTGTAAAAAAATTGTTCTCTTGGAGCTTTTCTCCCCAGGCCTCCACTGAAAATGGACTTGTAATCCAGTTGGACTCTCCCGGTCAACAAATGTAAAATGAATAAATAAATAAAAATAAATTTTGGAAGAAACATGTGCCTTGGTAAAGAGCTTGCTAATTACTATGAGTGTGAAAGATCAATTCTTGTGCATTAGGACTATGGATACTAATTTCTGTTAGAAAAATAGAAAAAAAATTGTTTGAAAATTAAAATCTCCTATTTACCTTCAGAAGAGGTGTGGCAGCTGACCAATTAAATAAACAAATCATAAATGGTCATTTTTCCATGCAAATGAGTGAGAAATCAAATGACAGAATTGCTGCAAGAGTTGCATAAGTGGCTGGAATCTTATATAAATAATTAAAGTAAAATGTTGGAAATTTTGATTGCAGAATGATTTAAGGCAGAAATTATTTAATAACTTAAGAAAGTGAGGCAGCCCAAAATGACCTGAGTTTTGTAACAACTTTTTTTGTGGTAGTACAGTGAATTCCTAGAGTCTATGTCAGATTTGTTTTCACAATGCATTCCTGACAAACCTTCACTTATGTATGTTATAACTAAGAAAAATAGTTAGCATTTGATCCAGTTGTTTTCAATGTTCTAGAAAATGACACAAAACCAAGTGTTTTACAGTTAATATCAGTAATACTATACTCATAGAAACTGTACTACACTAATACTGTTTCTGTAAGCACTAACAGCAGTCACACATCTGTCAAAGTGTGCCTGAGAGTATAATACCGGAGTTTGATAACTCTGAATGGTTAACTGTAAGAAGTGAAGACTCAGTCATTCTTTGTGCTAACATCAGCCTTTTAAATTGTGCTATTGTTGGCAATGAGAAAGATTTCCTAGAATAAATGGACTCAGGAATCATTATTACACTGATGAAATCACAATATATTTGCAAACATAAAACAATTAGTAAGCATAAAATTAAAGTGATACATATACAGGGGGATGAAGGAGACATCCCTGTAGTGCAATATAAACTCTCTTAGGTAAAGTTATGCATTCTGTAGCTGTTGCCTCTCCTTCTCAAGAAAACTCCCCTTAAATCTCACAAGAGTTCACCCTTACATTTGTATAATATAAACGTCCCTCCAGCCATGACAAATAACCAGTACCGTGAAAAAGTGAAGTCACCATCCTACAAGAGATCCTGTACATCTTTTAAACACTAACAACTTAAAATAACAGGAATATTGTACCACCAACTCTCCAGTAAACAACCTTTGGAACCCTATCTTGAATTCTATGTGTGAAGCCTGTGTCCATATTCAGGACAGTGACAAAATGAAATCACTATTGCTCAATCAAAATAACCACCTGTCATTAGACACCATTGTATTCCCTTGGATCCCAATTGTGAATCAAGTATGAGAAGTTTGTGTGCATATATAAGGACTTGCACTTCGGAAAAAAAAAATTCTCTCAAGTAAAGCAGATTACCATGTTTGACCTTGGAATACTCTTATCTTTAACCTGAGTGGTGTTAGCACAGCTAGAGATGCACCTCTCAGTAAAAAAAAATGTTCTAGCAGTAGGGGTTGTCTTTCAATTGTTGATAGAAATGTAACTATGGAAAAGCTGTCTATAGCTATTCTAAATCTGAGAAATTCAAATGTCTTGGAATATTAGTTCATCCACAACACAATTTGGCATTACTCTATTTTGTAACTAAGCTTTGTCCCATCAACAGACTGTTTTTTGCTGCCCAAAGGCCAGTGCAGGTAAGAACTCACTTTCCATCATTTCCCTCAAGATTGCTTCATTCTCCTACCACCAGTCCCATTTAACCCATCTGTACATTGAATAACTCCACCCTTGACACACACAGTTAAACTCACCCATCACAGCCACTAGTATTACACTAACTGAAGACTTGCCACTCCCATCCCAAATAACCATTCACAACCATAAACCTCATCAAGCAGCAGTCCCCTGTGACATCCTTCCATTTCAGAATCCCCTGCAATTCATAATTACATTCCATCCCTTCACTCCCACACACAGCCAATCCACTTATCTTCCTAAGTTATCCAAGTCCAACAAAACAGCTAAAACAGCAAAACAGCTGTGTATTCACTCCTATTCAAAATTCAAAAAGCTATTCCAATTTCTCAATATTCCATCTCTCCATATCCTCATTTGCAAACTATCCTTATCTTATTCTGTTGCATCTAGATACTGTCACTTACCCCACATGCACCTACTCTCATTTATCCATCTTTCCAGATTGCCAATTCTTCACTTATTTTTAGACCATTATGTCATGTCTACATCATTCTCCCTCAGACACTACATACCTCTCACTAACCTTTCCTCATCTCCACCATCCATTTTACTGTACCACCACCCACTCTTACAACCAAGCAAGTTTTTATTCCAGTATACTACTTTCAGTACTATTTAGCAATCATAAAATGTACTAGCTTCCATCTTTTCCCTCACCCTCACAATGCTTCTTACATCATCCATTATTTTTACACTCTTCAACTCTTCCCACATATGCCTCTTCAAACACTCTTGTGCCTCAACTCAACCTCTGGCAATTAAACCTCACATAAAACAAATATTATACAATGACTGGCCTGTAATATTCAAAAAGGAGCATGCTGATTGGTCAGCCCAACCAGCATGCCCATTGTAAATCTGATAATATACCAATAGAAAAAAGTCAGGTCACCTGGACTTTTTTCCATTAGTATATCCCATAAAATGCTTACTTTTATTTCTTTTTTGTAAATATATTTACAACACCAAAGACCTCAAATGAATGAGGAAGATGACACAGAGAAAAATTAGAAGACAATCAGGTACATTCTGCAAAACTAAAGAAACAAACCTGATTATCCTTTTATTTTCTCTGTCCCATCTCTCCCAAACATTAAAGGTCTCCTGGTTTCTTTTTTCTTAATAAATAAATAAAAAAGCAACCTTCCTTTGTCCATTGCTTCCTTTACATAGCACTGATGTACTGCGTAAGCGTGGGAATGCAAGTCCCATGCGCATGCACAGTACATCAGGAAAGCCCCGGGATACCAGAGGAAATGTGGAAGGGCACCATGGAGGCATTATACAAAGACAATATTTAAAAAAAGTCTTTTTTTCTTAAATGATGCCATTGTATAATAGCGATAACCAACTCCGTAGTGTGGCATATTGAAGATTTGCCCACAGTTGGCTTTATTTAATCTCTCCGGCTTCACCCTCATGATTAAACCACACCAACCATGGGTAAATCTTCTATATATCATACTGATGTCATCATTTTAACTATATTAAATTGAAGCTGTTGTTCCAATACAGCTGCTTGACCTCCAAATTCCAGCTCTGTGGAGAAATAAATCCCTCCCCTTGCCCCTCCCCTTTATGTACTTCTACCGCATACTTCATTGTACCATTCTCTTCATACATTCCATCTAGGGTCCACAGGGAAGTAAAATTGAAGCATCGGCATCAGGACCATAACAAATAAAATAACAGTCTTTTATACCTGGATAAGTTTACATTCACCCCATATCCTTTCCATCTCTGAAACATGGTGAAACCATAGATTAAAGATGCAGACATTATTAAGGAGGAAGGAGCATTTCCATAATGTAATTGATCATAATCATGCACACTCTCTCTCTCTCTCTCTTTGTGTGTGTGTGTGTGTGTGTGTGTGTGTGTGTGTGTGTGTGTGTGTGTGTGTCTATATATATATATATATATATATATCTATATATATATATATATATATATATATATATATATATATATATATATATATATATATATATATATATATATATATATATACACATATAGATAGACAGATAGCATTATAGATGTATATTTGTATATATATATATATATATATATATATATATATATATATATATATATATATATATAGATATAGTTTACCATCAGAAGGTCGAACCTGATTCCATAGAATGATGGAATCATCAACCCACTTCCGCAAAACTGACAATGTCGAATTCCAACATTGTCAAAATATGAGTCACTGTAAACCTTGGAGAGAAGGGGGCGAGATTCTCTATATAGATTCAAAATGATAGATAGATAGATAGATAGATAGATAGATAGATAGATAGATAGACAGATAGATAGATAGATTGATAGATAGATATAAATAGCTAAGTTTGTCTCCAACATGCCAACATGCCAACTCGCACACATCATTGCCTGGCCATTAGATCTATAAACTGGTTTGAGTTCCCTCATTACCTACATTACTTCCAACTTACTCTCACCCACAAACTACTAAATAATCCAAACTTCTATCCATCCCTTCAAACTATATTACAAACATGCACCCCTACTCGGCATCTTAGGTTCTCTAACAAACAACTTTTAACCATAACTAAACCCAACAAAAGAAGTGGGCAATGTCTCTATTCCCATGCCATTTCCAAACTTTGGAATGGACTCCCTCTCTCTGTTACTCAACTAGACTCTTTAAAAACATTTAAATTTGCACTAAAAGAACACTATCTCAATAACCTTGTCTGTTCTTGTAGTCATATGATTAAACCACCTTAAATGTTTTGGCCACTATACACTACAAATACTTTTACTAACTTAATATAGTTGTAATTTCCACTATCTGTCTTCATATCCAATCTTTCCTGGTTTCTTTATTTCTGTGGTTGAATAAACAGAATTGATTAAACACTATTCTTACTTATGAGAATATACAAACAGAATTACAAAAAAATTAACACACTGGGTTTATTTTCTTATATTGTATACCTCTATAATATGTATACCTCTATAATATGCATTTGTATTGTATATCTACTTCAATTTGTATTATGTAAAAACTTTCTTGACTTTCAAAGTTAAGCTGATGTTATGTAAAAATTTCTGTGATTGTATGGCGCTTTTCTACCCGGGCTTCGGCTGAAAATGGGTCGTTGGGCCCAGTGGACTTTCCCGGTCAACAAATGTCAGTAAATAATAATAAATATTAATATACCCAGATAATCTGCCTACTTTCCTAAGACCAGAAATCAACATATGCCTCCTGAAAGTAATCTAGATACACACAAAATATTAAGTATGGCTGCCATATACATCCAACCAGGTTACAACACTTCCACTATGGAAGACACTTACTGCTGGAAAACATCTAACATCCTCTACAAAACCATTATTCTTCAAGTCCCTAACATAGACTGATTTCCCCTTACTAGTGACTCCCTCCTGATATCACTAAAGTTATTTGTCTCATCTCAAATTATTAAAACCTCAACTAGAATCAATAAGCCTAACAACAAACAATGCTTACATGACTGGGCACTGACCAGCAACCCTAAGAAAATGTCATCATTAGGAATCTTGACTAACACCATCAGTGACCAGCTCCCCATCCGTGTAAATGGAAATAACACTCATAAACCCAAAGGACATGAATGTTTAGTAGCACTTACTCTAACCGACTTCAGTCCTGACAAATTTATAATGACCCTAAAATCAGTTAACCAGAGTGTCGTCAGTATGATGATCATAGAAAATGGCATAGCTAGATTTAATACCACCTTCATCAACATAATAAACAATCAGACACTTTTCAGAAGAAAGAAGTCAAACCACTGTCCTCTTGTTATCTTCAGATGCATTACTATTCATGCATAAAAGAGAAAAGGTATCAGAACAAGACCTTCAATACTTTGGATATCTATGTAAGCTAAATTCAAAATGAACAAATTTAATCAATAATTTAACTCACAAACCATTGCTTCTCTTCTGATCTTTACTAAACTTTGCTAATCCTATCAACCAATGCCACAATACAAACAAAATGGTATAATCATCATTTCTAGCATTGTCAAAAAACTTAGATATCTTCTATCATGCTGAATTGCTACATCAGTTGACAAGTAATTGACTATCTCATTTTACTTTTTTGGTTCCAAAACTATCTGATAGAAAGATCATTGACAGTTAAATGACAATCTATGCCACCTTCCCACTCATCTCTGTTGGAGTTCTACAAGGTTCCATAAGTAGTCTACTCCAGATCAACATTTTCATTAACAACATGCACTTTACTTAAACAATACAGACCTACTCAGTACATGGAAGATTCTACACTTATATGCTGATCCCAGAATCTTTCTCAATGCCAACAAATCACCAGAGTCCATCACCTCCATCAAAATCTGGCTATGTAAATCCAACCTCGTAGTAAATGCCAAAAAGACAATGTCATTCCTTTTTCACTCTTAAGACATATACTGCAACCAAAACCAACTTCAAAATTATAAATGCAGGCAATACAACTGTTGAAGTAGCCTTAAACAGAAAATCGCTTGGAGTCACCTTTGATGATAATATGAAATTTGACATGCAAATTCAAAAAATGATAAAAAAAAACATCAGTGACAATGGCGGGTATGAACTGTATTTCACAGCATTAAAAATGGCTTAGACTAGGTAATAATAGAGTGGCATTGCTTCTCTTGGAATGTGCTGGCATAGACAGACAAAGTACCTTACTTTGACAAAACAACTTTAAGGAACATTACCAATCACTACTTGCACAGTAAATTATACGAAAAAAAGCAAATTAACACATTCAGACACATACTGTAAGTAAAAACTTCACAGATGCTGCAAAGAGACATCATTTACATGAAATGGATATCAGACAAATTTTCTATGATCGTTTATTATGTGAGAGATGACAATGCAGTTGCAATCCAATCCTATTATTTTTTTTTCAAATGTTAACCAAAACACAGAGACTCAATGACCAAAAAACAGACCTTCATATATTAAGTCCAGGATGGCACTTCTCTGAATATTCCTTTTCCTCCAAAGCATGTAAGTCTTGGAGTTAGTATATATACCTTTCTGAGGTGTGAGAATTTGACCCCCTCACACACACACACACACACACACACACACACACACACACACACACACACACACACACGCACACATTGGAAAAAGAAGACTAAAGGAGAACAATGTTCAAGAGTCTTGTGCTGACACATCCATTTGGGAACTTTTTGAAATATTTCCATTTGCAACTGATGAAAGATGAGGCCTGCATTTAGTTTGGTGAAATCTCTTTGATTTTATTTGTTTGATCATTATTTATGAACATGTAGCATAGATCAGTAGAAATAGCCTCCTAGTCCTAAAATGTGAAGGGCTTGCTGCAAATGTATTGATACCTTCAGCTACACAAAAGCAGTACAGCCCTCTGACATCACTTTTTCTTTTTTAAGAGTCAGATGTATGAACAATATGTTAAAAACTAACAAGGGAAATGTCAGGCCAGCAACTATGCAAAATCATTTTAGATGACCAAAGAATTAAAACTGCCTGATATCTGACAAAAAAAAAAAAAAATATTTCAGTCCTGAGGATCATTTGTCCCATGCGTTATCACTCGTTTTCCCCTATTAATTCTTGCCATAACACTAAGAAGCATGACCTCAGCACTTGAGTATATACTAAGGAATTCTCAATACAGCTACAATTCTGGGGTGTCAGGATAATGAAAGAGATGCACTCATATAGTACTGAAGACATATATCAAGTTCATTATGTATGCAGAATTAAGAACCAAAGGGGACACACAGATAGTAAAATAAATGAATGTGCATATCTGCATATGTAAGAAACCTAACTCTGCAGAGCATCCTGTTTTCCTATCTATGCTACATTTTTGATTGCCTCTAAGCTTTACACAAGTGTTTAAACTGAAATTATATATATATATATATATATATATATATATATATATATATATATATATTTTTTTTTTTTTTGCTTTTGCTATATCACTGCAGTAAAATAAAGTTGTTATGGCAGGAAAATAATTAAGAATCAAGGATTTGTCAATGTCAGATGTCTTGTCTCTCTTTTTCTCTTAGCTGTGCCCAATGCTATTTACTCATGCTGACAGGAAATTTGTTGTCAGAATTCAAGCAGAACAAATGAGCAACAGAAAGTGCCAAGCATGACATGGATTAGCTGGGTTGAAAGCACATGTTGATGGCCAGTATGAGGTAAACATTTATAAACTGGTAGCATTTTAATATGAGCTCATCAACACATCATCAAAAGCTGATGTTTATTAAAAATTTCAGACCAAAATCTTGATTTTATTTTCTTATATAGCAAAGAGCCTGCTGATGAAATGGCATGATAGCTAAGCCAGTGGTTACCCTAATATCAAAGTAATCATTTAAATGCTCGTTTTCACATTTGTCTAAAATGATAATATTGCAAAATATGTATATACTTTTTCTTCCTCTGTATATATATATATATATATATATATATATATATATATATATATATATATATATATATATATATATATATATATTTCTGAAACAGGAGTTGTTCACACACACATATATACACACACACACACACACACACACACACACACACACACACACACTCACACACACACACACACACACACACACACACACACACAAGTAGTTGCATAGTGTGGAGGTTCTTACCTTTTTACAAAGTACATGTGATTTTGAAATGTATAAAATGTTGTGTAACATTCTGCATCACTGTTATACATAGGTTACTGTAAATAGAGTAATGTTTCTTTAAATAAGTAGCATTTCTGTTAAATTGTAAAGGTACTTGATTGTCTTAATGAAGCAGTTCTCTTTACTTAGCTAGTGACTGTAATATTTAAATATATCTAAAAAAAGTCCAGTCAGAGAACATTTGCCCTTTGTGTGAAAAGGGACTTAATATCCAAAGCAGTGGTTCTGAGGGCAACAGAATCAACCATGGTGAAGAAACACTCAGAAGGAAAGACTGGAAATTGTTACTCACATATGATTCAAGAGAGGCTTCCAACAGAGACTGTTTCCCAACAAATTAAGACTGAGCATCATATGAGTTAAAGGCACTTGCAGTGCATGTAAACCATGTCTTTGTTTCAGTTGGAAGGACCTGCATTTAATTCTGTTTGTGTATAAAAACATGCGTTTCTCAGCTGCTTTATTTTTCCTCATAAGTGAAACATGCATGCATATTGCTACAAGTTACTCATTACAAAGTCATGAGGTTACAGTTATCATTCCCAGCATGAATGTAGATTCACAAAAGAGAGAGGGGCAGTGTGTGAGTGTGTGAATGCATGTGTGAGACAATAGGTAAATGAGTCTTGTAGTGTATTCAGTGACATTTTTTTTTTGATTGCCCATCCTGTCAGTCTGGGAAGGGAAATTAGCAAGAATTTATGCCCACATGGGTGCCTCTCCTTTACTTAGAAAAGGGGTGAGCAGCCACTAGATACATACAATAAAGTGTGCTACTCTAGCAATTATCAAGATATAATGTTAGAAAGCCTTAAATATGTAAGCATTTGCCAAGTTAAGCAGAGAGATGAAGATCATATACCTTTTAAAGAAGTATGTCAGAGTAGATATATGACCAACAAGCCTTAAAAAATAGAGCCTGGAAAATGGAGGAGTTTGCTAAAATATTGCTGCTCAATGAGACAGAGCAGCCTACAATTTCAAAAACAGTAAAATGAAGGGATTTGCACAATAAGATAGTGCAGTCTGTAAATGCTGCAAAACAGAGAAGAGTAGTAGTATTAAATCCTGAAAAAATTACAAAGCAGGGAATAAAAGTGAGTAGCAGAAACGAACAGCAGAAATCCTTCATTAAGAGGTTGTATTCTAAAAAAGTGAAGCTAGGAAGTATGAAGGATGTAAGACCTGAGATGAACCATAAACTTTCTGTCATGCTTAAACAGGAAACTTGAGAAATTGAGAATTCTTAACAGCAATTTGAGTACCGAGAAGGTGAAATATAAAAATAGGGATTACATCAGTGTAGTTAAAGATGATGTAAAACTTCTTGATCAGAGTTAAAGACCCAATTCTATCAGTGCAAGACAAAAAAAAAAGCTATCAAAGGGAATACTGTAGACAAATAGCATTTACAAGTAACGCCATAAATATAAACACAAAATGTCTTTTAAATTGTGCAAATAGAACTCAAAAGTGCAATGAATATAATTAAATCTCTTTAAATTATGTATGATATGATCTCAGTTATTCTCACTAGGGGTAATATATAATTATCAACCATGGGATGGATAAGGACAATCTGACACTAAATGAGATAGGTTAATTCAAGCACCAAAATGGAAACTGCCAAGACTTAACATGGACCACAAAGGCAACTAGCTTAGAACTTATCTATCACCCTCGGAACCCATAATAAAAGTAGATCTAATGAGCAAGATCAAAGAATTTAACAGGCAACAGTAGATCTTCCTATACATCAAAGTGTAGTAAATTTACTGACAAATGTAAGCAATTTGAATAAAGCTGAAATATGGAATGAGATCACTTTAGAGAGAATATTTAAAGATACTGTCAAAAGTTATACAGGCTATATACAGACTATATACTCATATATATATATATATATATATATATATATATATATATATATATATATATATATAATCTTTTAGGCAGTTCTCTCCCTCCAGCCTACAGTAGTAAGCATTTGGAATTATCTGCACTCCTCAACTGTCTCTGTAGCCAGCTTGGTTGAAATGGGCATCCTGAGATAATAATTGTTTCACATTTACTGACAACCACCTACTACTTAAAAAATCTGCTGCAGTGTTTGACACATATACTTGTATGATGTTATTGGAGGCAAAGCTCTCACATGAAGTCAATACAAATAACAAGATTGACACCACCACACAACACCTGCCTAAATCAATTTGAAACATCCCAAACCAAACAAACAGGCCTACAAATGCTGATGCTTTTAGAAGTAATATACCTATACAACAGACTCCCTAAATACAATTCGAGAAACATGTACCATCAGCAACCTAACAAATACAAATCTCAGGAAACACCCACTATGAAACCTATATCTATGAGTCACACTTACTCAGTTCAAATGCCCATTAGGCAAACTACCACATGTACCAATATCCTCATCATATGTGACTCCTTAGTGAGACAAACTGATATACCACTGACCAGACTGTGTAAGGACAGAACCACAATCAATTGCCTATCAGGCACCAGGATTCATGAACAATCAAATCCATGGATGACAAGTACATATATGACACAGTCATTGTACATTTGGGTATAAATAATTTGACACTCACCTCCCTGGAATATATCATGGGAGAAATGATGGATCTCTCATAAAATGCGTCAGAGCAAGGTATGAACCTAGTCTTGAGCACTACTCGACTATCACCAAGAATGATGCTGCAATATGATCAAAGATAATTGACTTCAAAATTGGCTTAGATTCTGATGTCATTCTAAGGGGTACACTATTTGCCAGCCTAGGAATAAATGTTTGACAGTCCAAACTGCTTTACAACTGATGGCCTGCACCAGTCACTGCCAAGACTTTCATATATATGCTAAGACCTTGTCCACCCCATTGTGCCTTGTTTAGGAACTGGAATTGTTTTACACCCTCAAACATGTATGCCCAAAGATTTCTGCACTTCATAAATACAACCTTCTGGATCATTTAGACCATAATCCGACCAGGGTAAATACTATACAGGACTTGGCCCTTACTAGTAAGGAGCAGGTATGTTACTTGTCTATTGTAACCACCTTGATGGTCAAATTGGATCGTAAATCAGTCACATTCACCTTAAGACTGAAGCCAGAGATATCCTCCAATATGTTAGTATTCAGAGACTATACAAAGTGTAATCCACTTAGTAATTACTTAACTAAATTCAAAAGCTCCTTCCACATCATCAGTCTCACTGTTTTGCAAAATCCTTTACTGCCAAATTCTATGTGCATGCAAATATTTGCATAAATGCACCTGCAGCCATCAGAAATAATGTGCAATTCAAGAATAAACCCCTATGGTGAAATCCCAATATAAACTGCTTCATAATAAAAGAAAAAAAATATTTTACTCAAAAATAAATGGTAACCTCAAGAAATCAAAATGCTTTCCCTAAACTAAATGCTGAGCTCCAAATTCTGATCAAATCAGTTAAAGTCAGATATGAGGTAAAAGTAGCCACTCAGGTGAAGATAACCACTAAACATTCTTTATTTATGTTAGAAATCTTAAAAACAATGCCTAGCATTGTGCAGAGCTAATAGTAAAATATGTCACATACACAGTCATACAAGACATATCCAATCTACTAACAGACAATTTCAGTTCGTAGAGATGAGTGAGAGGGTAGGAGAAGGGTTAGGTTTATGGTTAGGGTTGTCATACATGAGTAAGATGATGTAATGGGCTGAGACTAACCCTACCTCTGATCTGATCCTAATTCTAACCCTACACATTACATTACTAAATATAATTTTCCTAACAGTATCACTATCAAGACAACATTTGATCTCAGATTTGTAGCTGGGGTTTATTGATAATAGACTTTTTTAGTGGGGCTGAAGTATTCAGTGTTTTGTGACTCATGAGTCATTCAGTGTTTTTTGATTCTTTCCTTTTTGTTTAGCCATTTGTGATTTTCTGTTTTGAGTTTGCTAGCTTTACTGAAGTATCATAGGTAGGTACTGTAGGTCAATAGATAGATAGATAGACAGACAAACAAACAGACATATAGAAATATTCATTTATTTGCCACCCTATCGGTAGAACCTACCCTGGACTACCCAGAAGTGCTTCCAACTGATTCATTGTGTAGGTGATAACCTACTGGGTTTTACTATAATTCTTAATAATTTTGTTTATCATATTCCTGTTTTTGGGCCAGCACACCCGTGGACCTGCCCCGGGGCCATCTTATCCACTTTCTCCCCTTTTACAAACCTGTACTAAGTTTAGGCGTCCTTTCCTTTATTTGTCACTAGAGGGCAGCAAAGCACATAACCCTTATTTTCCCTTTATCTTACTTGGAGTTTTAAACCTCCCTAGAGTTACTGCTGAAACCTATTTTCAGCCTTCCAAGTTTAACACTACACATAGCTAACCCCTCTTAAAGGAGATAGAAGACTTTAACCTTAAGCTAGCCAGGCAGTAAATCTGAAGGACTAGAAACTAACTTACTTTACCTAAATATTGCCACTATCGTACTGCTTTTTTTATTTCTCCCTTAATAAGTAGACAAAAAGAATCCTCTCCAGTAGTTCACAGAAATTGGTCTCTCAGAATTATGCCACAGACCTACTAAATGTCTTGTAAATCACAGGATCACTGGAAAGCTGATTACCTCCCTGATTTACCTCCACTACGTAGTCCTTTACTTCACTAGGACCTCTCCTTACTACTGTGTGGACCTTCCATATAGTATAGCTTATTTTCTCCCTCCCCCTCCTCTTCTCTGGTATGTTTGTACCTCCCACCCCCTCCTCTCTTCTCTCTTCTAGCCCCGCCCTACCTCTCCCCTTCTACAGTGTGGACCTTCCTTATAGTATAGCTTATTTTCTCCCTCCCCCACCTCTGCTCTGGTATTCTTGCACCTCCCACCCCCTCCTCTCTTCTAGCCCTGCCCTAGCCTACAAATACTGGTTAGGTCCTGTGGTGCCATTTTTAAACCTTAATCCCTAGTAGAACATCCCCTAGGCTTCTGTGTGGTGTGCTGTCTGTAAGTTTGCTATTTTGTCTGTATTTACTGTGTCCTTATTGTTTATTTTCTTGTGGAGTTATTTTGGCATTGTATGTGCTGAGCATGTATTTTTTATTTATAACTGCATTATCTGCTGCTCCTCCTAATTCGTGCGAGGACTTGGCATCCTTTCCCATGTGGTGTGCCACTGATATGCTCTAACTTTTTTTTTTTTGAGCTGTGTTAATGACCAATAGCCCCTAGGAGCATTTTAAGGTTGCTCAGTCATGAATTCCCTAGTTATTTTACTACTTCATCATTTGCTGTGGCTTTAATGATATTTCCCATTAACACCCACTCTGCGTGAATCCTTAACCTGAGTATTTGCTCAACGATAAACTGGAACTTTACCTCAAAGATGCTGCAGATAACACAGTGCTGAGCACAGTTATTTGGCTGCTGCTTTTTGCTAAATGCGCTCTGGCACATAGTGAGTTATGTACTTATAATTTTTACTCTCTTCCTAATTGCTATTACTTGAGAACATATCGCAACACCAAAGAGGCTTCAGATAACACAGCGCTGAGCATAGTTTTAGGCTGGTGCTTTATGTTATACGTGCTCAGGCACATAGGGATCTTTGTACTTATAGTATTACTCACTTCTATCTGATATTACTTGATACTTAATGCATAGCGCTGTTACCACCTGTACCTAGCTTGTGATGTAACCAGGCACAGAGCGCTGATGTTTTAACATATTTTAACATTTAGTGGTACTCTTGCCTTCCTATAAAGCTTTCTGGCGCTAACATTATTTCCGGGACAGCTCAGATATTTTAGTGCAGAGCACCAATACAAAAGGTAACCTGCTCAAGTTGTACCCAGGCACGGAGCGCTATTACTTAACACTAAATACTCCTCTGTGATATTTTAACCATCTTTAATGCTCTGGAACCTCATTTGCTTTCTAAACTGCTCATGGAGTGAAATATTTCTCTCATGTCCAGCTTGCTTCTTCAAAATTAGTTATAGTATTTAAGGGTGTGCCTTTGCGACATTTCATTTAAGTACTATATGTCATCTGATAAAACCGCCTGCTTTCTTGGATTGTTATATAATTTAAAGCATCATCTGTCTATAACTGCCTGCTTTCCTGGATTAGTTATATTATTTAAAGTGTATCTGCTTTTAGCGACATCTCTTGAAGGAACTGTATGCTATCTGTATGAACCTTCCTGCTTTCTCGTATTGTCATTTAATTTAAAGCATTATCTGTATATAACTGCCTGCTTACCTGGATTAGGTATATAATTCAAAGCGTTCGGGCTTTTAGCAGCATTTCCTGAATGAACTTATTCTGTCTGTATAAACTGCAGTCCTAGCCACATTTGTAGCTCAAACAGCTCAAGTAGCAGTAATACATACAGACTACAATTAAATGCCATTATTCCTGTCCATTCTAATACACCAGGGAAACTGCTAAGAAATTGCAATGGTGATCTGAAGGAGGTAAAATATGTATATTTCCAAGTGTAGTGAAATCCACAACAGTGCCAAATGTGTACTCTTTGATTGATGTTGATGCTGTGCTTGATGAATTGTTTCTGTCTATCTTAGCCCATTTATGTTACATTTTATTATGTCCTATGTTTGATTATCTAAGTGGTTCATACCTCTGAAGAGTCCCTGTAGCCAGTGTGTGTTTTTGGTTGCTTTGTAAATTCTCTAATTTCAATTAGTAAGGCAGCCTTGTTCGAGATTCCTACTTTTAGAGTCTGGCACTGTATGCTGTTGATATACTCTCACTAGCTAATTGTGTGCTTGTAGCCCATCTAAATGTATTGTATCTCACTAAGACTGATATATGTTTAATTTATTTTAGTTTATGATTAATGTGCCTCTGTTTTACTTTTCTAGTGTCTATATTTAGTCCTCTCGTGTTACACTCTAGTGATTCTCTTACTCTCACTCAGTC
The DNA here is from genome assembly GCF_019279795.1 of Protopterus annectens. Taxonomy (NCBI): domain Eukaryota; kingdom Metazoa; phylum Chordata; order Ceratodontiformes; family Protopteridae; genus Protopterus; species Protopterus annectens. The sequence continues at coordinate 1,672,553,392 of NC_056733.1, read as the reverse complement.
ACTTACTTCCACACTACATCCCCACCTCTCTTTCCCACTTTTGCTAGGACATTAATCAGGCTTTCTTCACAGTTATCTCAATTGTCTCTTTTCTCTTTCAGCTTGAAGCCCTGTGCTGTGTCATGGGCTATCTTTTCCAACAGCCAACATTCTAAAGAACTTCCCAACTCAACTGAAAGCATAGCCTATAGGTAGAACCTACCCTGGACTACCTAGAAGTGCTTCCAACTGATTCATTGTGTAGATGATAACCTACTGGGTTTTACTATAATTCTTAATAATTTTATTTATCATATTCCTGTTTTTGGGCCAGCACACCCGTGGACCTGCCCCGGGGCCATCTTATCCACTCTCTCCCCTTTTACAAATCTGTACTAAGTTTAGGCGTCCTTTCCTTTATTTGCCACTACAGGGCAGCAAAGCACATAACCCTTATTTTCCCTTTATCTTACTTGGAGTTTTAAACCTCCCTAGAGTTACTGTTGAAACCTATTTTCAGCCTTCCAAGTTTAACACTACACATAGCTAACCCCTCTTAAAGGAGATAGAAGACTTTAACCTTAAGCTAGCCAGTCAGTAAATCTGAAGGACTAGAAGCTAACTTACTTTACCTAAATATTGCTGCTATCTTACTGCTTCTTTTATTTCTCCCTTAATAAGTAGACAAAAAGAATCCTCTCCAGTAGTTCACAGAAATTGGTCTCTCAGAAGTATGCCACAGACCTACTAAAAGTCTTGTAAATCACAGGATCACTGGAAAGCTGATTACCTCTCAGCACCTCTTTGCTCTACCCGCTCCATTTGCCCTGCAGGCTCACTCCGCTCCCCTACTCTACCCCCAATTCCCACCCACCCCAGGGGTCCTAACCTTATACTTCTCATAACCTCACCCTCTCTTCTATTCCAACCTATCCCAAACCCAATTCAATTTACTGTAGCCACACCCATCCTACACTACTATTTCATTACTCTGTCTCTTACTACCTCCACCTATATTGCTTTAATCAGCCTCTCCACCCCTATCAATTTTCTTCTTTTCTATCCTACTCTTTATCCAGTACTACCTTAATTAACTTATCAACCCTTAAAACCTCTTATAGCTACTATTCTTCCTTAACATTAAACAACCTTAGCATTTTCAATTCTTCATTCTAGTTACTAAGCTACCTACTAGAATACGACCTAGTTAAACTATTCTACCACAAGCATATCTCTTTACTACTATCTTACCTTAACTTTTAGTGTGATACTATTACATCTTAACCCTGCCAAATAATAATAATCTACACTTACTTAACAATATGTCTACAAAAATTAAAGCCATCCCATCCTTAGCAATACTCTTATACCTATCCTTAGTACTTCCTATCTCCTCACCTCTTTTGAAAAGGTGAACTACTATTATCTCAACTACTCACCGAAACAAACAACTATATTTTACAATGCCCTTACCCATCCCCAAATAAATATTACCTCTACTTCCTGCTACTTTCTAGCTAAATATCATCGTCTTACACCCATGAAACTAAACCACCCTACAGTAAAAAAATTGAAATACCTACCCAGCCTTAACTCTAACCTACTCTCTGCACTGAAATCCCCTACCTTAAAAGATGGTGACATCCACCCTAACCCAGGCCTATCTAATCTCCCTACTACTCCTATACCTTCCATCTCCCCCAACACCCTTATTACCCAAACAAGTCCTACTAACTCCTTGATAATAAGTCACCTCAATATCCGCAGTATAAACAACAAACTTGCCCATCTCCATGCCCTTCTTGATATTCACTCCTTTGACATCCTCTGTCTTACTGAAACCTGGTTAAAACCCTCAACAAAGGATAATGAAATAATCCCCCTAGGGTACAATATACTAAGACAAAACAGAATTAAATGTAAAGGGGGTGGAGTAGCCCTATTATATAGAAATGAGCTACTCATCTCCTATATACCTTATAACCCACCTCAAGTCAATAAAGTGGAACTGTTAATCACTAAATTTCAACTCAACCCAAACAAAGCATTATACATTATCTGTATCTACATACCCCCAGGCAATAATATTACTACAATAGAGGATACCCTATGTTGGATATCTACTGCCTTCCCACAAGAAACTGTTATTCTAGGTGATTTCAATTCTGACTGGAATAGCATCAAAACAGACAATCCCTCTTCCCATATTAACTTACATGGCTTTCACCAAACTATCAGCACCACCACTAGAATTAGCAAACTTAACAATAAAGAAACAATCCTAGACTGGATACTTATCAATAAACTAGAACATACTTATATAACTGGAACCTTGCCTGATGATGTAAGTGACCACATGCTTACTTACATCATAAGACATAAGAATGACTTTAACAGAACACCCAACTATATCATCTCTAGATCCAAGAAAAACTTTAACCCAGTATTATTTCTAAAGGAACTTAGTGCCTGTGACTGGAATCCCCTAAAAACCCTCCCTCTTGAAGACGTAGTTACATATTTCAATAACAAATTCTTAACAATCCTTGACAGGCATGCACCTAAACGTTCTATTAGAATAAAATCCAAACCTGCCCCCTGGCTCTCTAAAGATACCAGACAAATGTTATTACTTAGAAATAAATCCTGGGCTAAGTGGAGAGCAACTAGAAAGGTCTCAGAACAACAAACATTTAGACAGTTAAGAAATGCAACCAAAAAAGCTATTCTTTCTGATAAAAAACCTACTATTGTAATCTACAGCAATCTCACCACAATAATCCACATAAACTCTGGGCAACCTTAAATAACTTCCTTCATCCTGGCCACTCTAGTACACCTTCCCCTCTAGGGTCTGAAAACAATACTTCCCATCAAACTGCGAATGCCTTTAACACCTTCTTCACAAACACCATACAAACTCTTGCTACTCAACTAGCCTCAGACAACTCTGATCTACCTAACTCCCCACCTGATTCTCAGCCACCATTCCAACTACAACTTATATCTACCTCATACATCCAAAAACTCATCCACAAACTTAAGTCTAGTACCCCTTCTGCCAATCAGTTACCATCTGAATATCTACAACTTTCAGCTAAAGTAGTCGCTTATCCTATATCTAGTCTGATAAACCGTAGCATTATTGAAGGAACCATTCCAAATCTCTGGAAAATCTCCCACATTATTCCATTACACAAAGGAGGCAACTCTAATGACTACTCTAACTACAGGCCTATAGCTCTGCTCTCTCCTCTAGCCAAGGTTATGGAAAAATGTATTCACCATCAGCTAATGAACTACTTAATTCAACATAACATTCTTGCAAACTGTCAGCATGGTTTCAGGCCTTTTCATAGTACCACTTCAGCTCTCCTATCCTTCACCAATACCATCAATAACAACCGTAATAATAACACCCTCTCATCAGCACTCTTCCTTGACCTGTCTAAAGGCTTTAATATGGTTAACCACTCCTTACTCCTAAACACTCTGTCATCCCTGTCTCTAGATGAAAAAGCAATTCCCTGGATTAGTGCTTACCTTAGTAATAGACAGCAAGCAGTTCTTTGGGAGAATCAACTATCATCTCTCCTACCTATTTCCATTGGTGTCCCTCAAGGCTCTATTCGTGGTCATCTCTTTTTTTTCCTTATTCATAAATGACTTACAAACAGTTATTCCACAAGCCACCTATATACAATATGCTGACGACTCTACAATCATATGCTCTGCCAACTCTATATCTGAATGCTTTGCGCGGCGCCGGTTAAACAAGGTTAAACTTGGTTAAACAAGGTTAAACTTTTTCTGGCTCCGCCAAGTCTGCTATTCAATTTTTCCCTTAGAACTGTTCTACTTGCAATCTAAACAGCCTATACTCTATCTGAAAAGCTCAGCACTTGCTCCTAAAGCATTTTGTATACAGGTAAAGCACTCTTAAACAAACGAAAAGTACTTCATTCACCTAAATTCTGTTGAGTACCCATTTCCCTATAGGTCCTTTCTGACTCAGTTACACAGCAATCTTTATTTCTAGCATGTCGAAGGGTCAGTTGCTAGCGTCCTCTCCTGTTCAGCTGGTGAATCTGGGAATCTTGAGGCAATGTTACAATTGCCTCATGTACACAGACAACCCTCTCCTCCTCCCAACAAATACAAATATATGCGAGAGATGCAACTATATAGCCAAACTGGAGGCTGAGCTCTCTCAATTCAGTACTGGCAAGACCAGTCAGGAGGAGAAGGTAACCACGCACACCACAAACCCAGTCTCACATAGAACTATCACAACTGCAAACCAAACACATAAACACACAAAAACATACTCGGAGGCGCTGATTAAAAATCCACCAAAACAACAGAGGCCTCCAAAGCAGACACCCAAGCAACCACCACCTCAAGACATAGCAAATGCAACACATAGTTCACAAAGTCAGTGTGCTAAACAGTCACAGCCCTTAAGGCCAAACAACATGCCAGACACACTTGTAATAGGTGACTCCATAGTCAGGCACACTGATGTCCCGCTCACCAGACTGAACAAGGAGAGGATCACAGTAAGCTGCCTGTCGGGAGCTAGAATCCGCCACATAACACAAGCACTCAGGTCACTCCACAGCAAGTACAAATATGAATGACTCAGTCATTGTACATGCAGGTGTGAACGACCTGAGACGTACCTCCCTGGACTACATGAAAAGAGACACAGAGGAGCTCTCAGATTATGTAGCTCAGGCCGGTATGACCCTGACCCTGAGCAGCATCTTACCCTCACCAAGAATGATGCCACAGTACAAAGACAAAATGATCAGTTTTAACAATTGGCTTAATTACTGGTGTCATTCTAAGGGGATCCAGTGTCTGTCTGCTTGGGATGACATGCTTGACAAGCCACGCTGCTTCGCAAGGGATGGTTTGCACCTGTCACCCCTGGGCTTCCAGAAATTGGCCAAGGCTCTTGCCACCCCATAGTGCCTTTTTAGGCAAGCCTAATATGACAAACGTACATCCCTAAAAAACACTAGTGGAAAAGAACTACGGTTAATGCTACTCAATACCAGAAGTCTAAACCTCAAGATGCACACCCTCGAAGCCCTCCTCAGTATGGAGAACATTGATGTCTGTGCAGTGACTGAATCCTGGTTCAAGGCTCCTGAGAGCACCCCAGCACTATCAGGTTTTACCTCATATCATGCTTTCCGGCCCCAAAACTTGGACAGAACCACAAAAGGGGGGGGAGTATCCATTTTCATCAAAGATACCCACACCTCCAGGTTAGTGGCAATGCACAAAGCATCGGAGACTATCCAGGTGCAACTAACCATAGGCAAAACTGCCTTACAGTTTGTAGCATGCTACAGACCACCCTCTCAAACTCAGGAACCCCACACAGCCTTCCTGAAGACACTGGAGAGTATGAATGTCTCTCCAAATACCATAATTTTGGGAGACTTCAACTACCCAAACATAGACTGGGAACATTACTCAAGCCCCAACACTCTAGCCCAAAGGTTCTTAGAATTCATAAACTCAAATGCAATGGAACAACTAGTCACCATTCCCACAAGAGGAGACAATATACTAGACCTGATCATCACAAACATGGGGACAAAATGCTCCACACCGAAGTACATCCCTCTTTGGTAAGATCAGACCATAAATTAATCTCACTGGAAATCCACATCCCGCCCCACACCCTGCACAAAAGACCACAGTGAAGAACTTCTCAAAAGCAAACTTCACACTTCTTAAGACTGAAATGGTATCTTTCAAGGCCCCTGGGCCAGTGGAAACCACAACCCACACTGCTGAATCCTTTGCAAATGCCTTCTATGGGCACCTTCAAGAATGCATGGATCATGCAATCCCAAATAAAACCAAGACCCATTCCCCCAAAGGCAGGCGACCGGTCTGGTGGACCCCAGGCATAAACAAACTTTACAACAGAAGGAGAAAGCTACTACATGACAGAGCAAAATCCCTAAAAGGAAAGGCATCTCTGATCAGTACTAGCAAAAAACTATGATCACTCATAAAATCATCCAAGGCCAACTTTGAGAGAAAATCGCAAATGACACAAAAGACAATCACAAGGCCTTCTTTAGCTATGTTAGAAACCTGGGTGGAAACTCCCAGATATGCTCAGAGTTAGTCCAAAATGACACAAAATACACTGAGCCCACTGACATTGCCAACATTCTGGCAGACAGGTTCAGTGCAAATTTCTCCTCCCCCTCCCCAAAAGGAGAAATAACTATCCCAGCAGAGTGTAGCCTCCCTAACATCTCAGATGCCCAGGTGAGAGCCGCCCTCTCTAAAGCTAAAAACACAGCATCAATGGGACCGGATGGTGTCCCGGGCTGTGTGCTACATGAACTCCAAGAGGAACTAAACCCACACATAAGGCTGCTGTTTAATCTTAGCCTTACCACAGGATACATACCCAAAGAGTGGCGACGGCAACAGTGGTCCCACTTCACAAAGGCGGTGCTTCTACGGACCCTGGAAATTACCGCCCCATAAGCCTGATGAGCCTGGTCTGCAAAGCTATGGAGAGGATCATTATGGAACTCATAAACAAAGACATTGGGGACCTACAGACATTGGATCCTACCCAATTTGGCTTTGTCAAGGGCAGATCCTGCCTTCTGAACTTGGTCGACTTTTTTGAAACAGTCACTAAGGCCATTGATGAGGGTAAGGCAGTTCACACAGCCTACCTTGACCTTGCAAAAGCCTTTGACACAATACCCCACTCGGGCATCATAGACAAACTCACCAGCTTAAATGTAAACCCATATGTCACAAGATGGGTTGCAAACTGGCTCAAGGACAGAACCCACAGGGTCAGAGTTGCTGGAGCTATGTCAGACTCTAAGCCAGTCACAAGCGGTGTCCCACAGGGCTCAGTCCTGGGACCCCTCTTGTTCGGCATTTATTTTCCGAGGTACAGGCAAACATAGGAGGATTGTGGCTGACAAAGTTCGCAGATGACTGCAAACTGGGCGCCATAATTGATACTCCAGCGGACACAAACATCCTTCAGAGAGGCCTCATAGAAACGGATAATTGGTGCCAGAGCCATGGCCTTAAGCTAAACGCCAAAAAATGTATAGTCATACCCTTTGG